>NC_091285.1:222398382-222704423 GCF_032444005.1 Ranitomeya imitator
ACGTAGTATATTGTCCAGTGACGTAGTATATTGCCCAGTCACGTAGTATATTGCCCAGCTATGTAGTATATTGCACAGCAATGTAGTATACAGCACAGAGCCACATAGTATATTGGCCAGCCACGTAATATATTGCCCAGCTACGTAGTATATTACCCAGTGACATCGTATATTGCACAGCGACGTAGTATACAGCACAGAGCCATGTAGTATATTGCCCAGCCACGTAGTATATTGCCAATGACATAGTATATTGCCTAGTGACGTAGTATATTGCCCAGTGACATAGTATATTGCACAGCGACGTAGTATACAGCACAGAGCCACGTAGTTTATTGGCCAGCCACGTAGTATATTGTCCAGTGACGTAGTATATTGCCCAGTCACGTAGTATATTGCCCAGCTACATAGTATATTACACAGCAATGTAGTATACAGCACAGAGCCACGTAGTATATTGGCCAGCCACGTAGTATATTGCCCAGCTACGTAGTATATTACCCAGTGACGTCGTATATTGCACAGCGACGTAGTATACAGCACAGAGCCACATAGTTTATTGGCGAGCCACATAGTATATTGCCCAGTGACGTAGTATATTGCACAGTGACGTAGTATATTGCCCAACCACGTAGTATACTGCCCAGCTACGTAGTATATTGCCCAGTGACATAGTATATTGCACAGTGACATAGTATATTGCCCAGTCACATAGTATATTGCCCAGTCACGTAGTTTATTGCCCAGCCACGTAGTATATTGCACAGCGACGTAGTATATTGCCCAGTGACGTAGTATGTTGCACAGTGACATAGTATATTGCCCAGACACATAGTATATTGCCCAGCTACGTAGTATATTGCACAGCGACGTAGTATACAGCACAGAGCCACATAGTATATTGCCCAGCTATGTAGTATATTGCCCAGTCACAAAGTATATTGCCCAGTCGCGTTTTATATTGCCCAGTGACATAGTATATTGCACAGCCACGTAGTATATTGCCCAGCCACGTAGTATATTGCCCAGCCACGTAGTATATTGCCCAGCCACATAGTATATTGCCCAGCCACGTAGTACATTGCCCAGCCACGTAGTATATTGTGCAGCCACGTAGTATATTGCGCAGCCAGGTAGTATATTGCCCAGTGACGTAGTATATTGACCAGCCACGTAGTATATTGCCCAGCTACGTAGTATATTGCCCAGCTACCTAGTATATTGCCCAGTGACGTAGTATATTGCACAGCGATGTAGTATACAGCAGAGAGCCATGTAGTGTATTGCCCAGCCACGTAGTATATTGCCAATGACCTAGTATATTGCCAAGTGACGTAGTATATTGCCCCTTGACATAGTATATTGCACAGCGACGTAGTATACAGCACAGAGCCACGTAGTTTATTGGCCAGCCACGTAGTATATTGTCCAGTGACGTAGTATATTGCCCAGTGACGTAGTATATTGCCCAGTCACGTAGTATATTGCCCAGCTACGTAGTATATTGCACAGCAATGTAGTATACAGCACAGAGCCACGTAGTATATTGGCCAGCCACGTAGTATATTGCCCAACTATGTAGTATATTACCCAGTGACATCATATATTGCACAGCAACGTAGTATACAGCACAGAGTCATGTAGTATATTGCCCAGCCACGTAGTATATTGTCAATGACATAGAATATTGCCTAGTGACGTAGTATATGGCCCAGTGAAATAGTATATTGCACAGCGACGTAGTATGCAGCACAGAGCCACGTAATTTATTGACCAGCCAAGTAGTATATTGCCCAGTGACATAGTATATTGCACAGTGACGTATTATATTGCTCAGTGATGTAGTATATTGCTCAGTGATGTAGTATATTGCCCAGTGACGTAGTATATTGCCCAGTGACGTAGTATATTGCCCAGCCACGTAGTATACTGCCCAGCTATGTAGTATATTGCCCAGTGACGTAGTATATTGCACAGTGACATAGTATATTGCCCAGTCACGTAGTATATTGCCCAGTGACGTAGTATATTGCCCAGCCACGTAGTATATTGCACAGCGACGTAGTATACAGCACAGAGCCATGTAGTATATTGCCCAGCCACATAGTATATTGCCCAGCCACGTAGTATGTTGCCCAGTCACGTAGTATATTGCCCAGTCACGTAGTATATTGCCCAGCCACGTAGTACACTGCTCAGCTGCGTAGTATATTGCACAGCGACGTAGTATATTGGTCAGCCACGTAGTGTATTGCCCAGTGACGTAGTATATTGCCCAGTGAGGTAGTATATTGCCCAGTGATGTAGTATATTGCTCAGTGACATAGTATATTGCCCAGTGAGGTAGTATATTGCCCAGTGATGTAGTATATTGCTCAGTGACATAGTATATTGCCCAGTGACGTAGTATATTGCCCAGTGACGTAGTATATTGCCCAGCCACGTAGTATATTGCACAGCGACGTAGTATATAGCACAGAGCCATGTAGTATATTGCCCAGCCACATAGTATATTGCCCAGCCACGTCGTATATTGCCTAGCGAAGTAGTATATTGCCCAGTAACGTAGTATATTGCACAGTGACGTAGTATATTGGCCAGCCACATAGTGTATTGCCCAGTGACGTAGTATATTGCCCAGTGAGGTAGTATATTGCCCAGTGGCGTAGTATATTGCCCAGTGACGTAGTATATTGCCTAGCGAAGTAGTATATTGCCCAGTAACGTAGTATATTGCACAGTGACATAGTATATTTCCAGTCACGTAGTGTATTGCTCAGCCACGTAGTATATTGCCCAGCCACGTAGTATATTGCACAGCGACGTAGTATATTGCCCAGTCACGTAGTATATTGCCCAGCCACGTAGTATAATGCCCAGCTACGTAGTATATTGCACAGCGATGTAGTATACAGCACAGAGCCACATAGTATATTGCCCAGCCACGTAATATATTGCCCAACCACGTAGTATATTGCACAGCGACGTAGTATATTGCCCAGTGATCTGGTATATTGCACAGCGACGTAGTATATTGTCCATTGATGTAGTATATTGCCCAGTCACGTAGTATATTGCCCAGCCATGTATGTCACTGGTTAAAAAATAAAAAATAAACATACTCACCTTCGGATCCGAGGGCCCCTTGTAGTTGTAACATACTCACCTTCGGATCTGGCGCAGGCGATGAGTGCGCGGCTGTTGCCATCTTCCGCTCCCAGGATGCATTGCGAAATTACCCTGATGACTTAAGGTACCGTCACACTAAGCGACGCTGCAGCGATACCGACAGCGATGTCGATCGCTGCAGCGTCGCTGTTTGGTCGCTGGAGAGCTGTCACACAGACAGCTCTCCAGCGACCAACAATCCTGAAGTCCCCGGGTAACAAGGGTAAACATTGGGTTACTAAGGGCAGGGCCGCGCTTAGTAACCCGATGTTTATCCTGGTTACCGTTGTAAATGTAAAAAAACAAACACTACATACTTACATTCCTGTGTCTGGTCACGTCCCTCGCCTTCAGCTTCCCGCACTGACTGAGCACCGGCCGTAAAGTACAGCGGTGACGTCACCGCTGTGCTGTGCTTTACGGCTGGCCGGCGCTCTCCAGTCAGTGCGGGAAGCTGACGGTGAGGCACCTGATCAGACACGGGGAATGTAAGTATGTAGTGTTTGTTTTTTTACATTTACAACGGTAACCAGCGTAAACATCGGGTTACTGAGCGCGGCCCTGCGCTTAGTAACCCGATATTTACCCTGGTTACCAGTGAAGACATCGCTGAATCGGCGTCACACACGCCGATTCCTCGATGTCAGCGGGAGATCCAGCTACAAAATAAAGTGCTGGATTTTCCCCAGCGACCAATGATCTCCCAGCAGGGGCCTGATCGTTGGTCGCTGTCAAACATAACGATTTCGTTAACGATATCGTTGCTACATCACAAAAAGCAACGATATCGTTAACGATATCGTTATGTGTGACGGTACCCTTAGCAGTCTCGCAAGGCCACTAAGTCTTCTGGGTAATTTTGCAATGCATCGCCGGGAACGGAAGATGGCGGCCAGCTCTGCAGACAATGGAGGGTGAGTATAGCAGGCTTTTTGTTTTTTTATTAATTTTAACATTAGTTTTTTTACTATTGATGCCGCATAGGCAGCATCAATAGTAAAAAGTTGAGGACACACAGGGTTAATAGCGGCAGTAACGGAGTGCGTTACCCGCGGCATAACGCGGTCCGTTACCGCCGGCATTAACCCTATGTGAGCGGTGACTGGAGGTGATTATGCGGGCGCCGGGCAGTGACTGCGGGGAGTAAGGAGCGGCCATTTTCTTCCGAACTGTGCCTGTCGCTGATTGGTCGTGGCTTTTTTTCCGCGACTAATCAGCGACTTGGATTTCCTTGACAGACAGAGGCCGCGACCAATGAATATCAGTGACTGACAGACAGACAGAAGGACAGAAAGATGGAAGTGACCCTCAGACAATTATATAGATTTGACGGCATCTATTTTATGTATTTTATTACAGTGTTATTAAAGTTACTAATAAAAGTTATATTTTATTCACATATCTATTCCCTTCTTCCACTTTTTTCCCCCTTAGATTTTTTGTCTTTAGATTCACTCTTCCTAATCCTTACATTGCTCATCTAGTAAAGGATATTTATTGAATGAGTTGGCCAAAGCACTTACTGATAGACTCTTGGCTGCACCCTTCCCAACAATGTATGCCAACCTGCACCTTAATAATTAACAACCACTTTTTTTATTAAGTACTTTACACTTGAGTAAAAAAGTTGTTTGAATTGTTTTCTGACTTTGGCAATTGACCAAGTTTTCAAAAACATCCGAATACATTATGATGAGTATTACCCAACCAGCACCATTTCTATTACTGACACTTGACATATATGGAAGACAAAAAGAGAAGAAAGTTTGTTGTTTGAGCTAAATGGCTCATTTTTAAAAATACAATGTAAAAATAAAACCTATTCACTAGCGGAATAAAATTTCCATTTAGCACCAGAAACAAATGGAAAACCTTTAAAACGTGCACATACAAGTACATGAGAATGAACAAAAGGAGCATTAATTAAAATATTAAGAACATATTCTAGATTCACACATGTAGTTCTTGCCAAGTCACCTGTGAATTAATTGTACTTAAATGTCAAAGTACACCAAAGCTGCATACATTCATACAAAAACGCCTACACACTGCAGAAATTAATTTGAAATAGCAGCTTCAACAATACGATGGAAACTTCATCTCTCACCTTATAATGATAAGTGGAACAAGAGTATAGCTATAATACAAACTGCCTGGTTTTAATTAAACGGAAGAACCTTGTCAGAATGAACTCTACCTTCTCAGTTAATACATTTAAGTGATCTAAGATTAAATTAAATAATATTTAATTACATTAATGTAATATCACAATGTTGCGACCATACAACTGGAAGGGCAAGAAGAAGTAATCCTGCTGAATAAGATATAATACGGAAAAAATAAGATCTTCTATGGACATTAATAAAATAAAATCAGAAATAAACAATGAAGTTATCTAAAGAACAATGTTTCTTTCTCTGAATTACATACTTTTATTGGTTATTTTAATCTGGCATAATAGTCCAATTAAAACTTGTATTTTTATGAATAAGCTGCAGATGTTCACAAAATAATTATTAGATAAGATGCCCAACTCACTTATTTGGGAACAGATGACTCAGTTTGCAAATTATATTACTAGGGAGTATTTTTAGCACAAATGTAGATGATAGTTATGCATTCACTATGATTAAAGGAAAAATCTCAAAGAAAAAAAAAAAAAAGAAAAAATTATTAAAGGGAACCTGTCACCTGAATTTGGCGGGACCAGTTTTGGGTCATATGGGCGGAGTTTTCGGGTGTTTGATTCACCCTTTCCTTACCCGCTGTCTACATGCTGGCCGAAATATTTGATTGAAGTTCATTCTCTGTCCTCCGTAGTACACGTCTGCGCAAGGCAATCTTGCCTTGCGAAGGCATGTACTACGGAGGACAGAGAATGAACTTCAATCCAATATTGCGGCCAGCATGCAGCCAGCGGGTAAGGAAAGGGTGAATCAAACACCCAAAAACTCCGCCCATATGACCCAAAACCAGTCCCGCCAAATTCAGGTGACAGGTTCCCTTTAACCCCTAATCTTAAAGAATGCAAAAAAAAACAAACCATATTGTTTCCAAACCTTAGAGCATAATAAAAGTCTGCCCTACTGCTGCATTGCCGCTGTGGTGGTGGTTGGCGTGTGGCTCCTCTCTGTGGGGCTGATGGGGACTCATTTCATCTGAGGTTGGTGCTGTGTGGAGGCTATTGTTGCTGTGGTTTTGAGCTGGTGGGGCAACGTGGTCTGAAGACACTGGGTATGCCCTGCCTGTGCATTGGCTCCGCTCCGTTAGGGCGGTAGGACCCACTACGAAGTTTGCCGTGACGTGGCAGTGGGCTTCATACAGTCTGATCAGAATATTAAACTAAGAACCTCATGCCCAGTTATTTATTTTTCCCTAGCGGCATTAGATCATTGCATGATTTCTGGAGGTGCTGTCCTTTCTCTTTTATCAGCATATGGCATGATCTCTCCTTTTTTTTTTTTCTTAGGATGTACACTCCTTCCATTTGGCACAGGTGATTTTATTTAGCAGGAGACTGCAAAGTAAGGGGTCTAGCCCATTTCTGCTCTCACTGAAGAGCTTGATGGAGGTGAGTTTCATTGCTCCTTACATTTGGTGTGGTGCTGTGTAGCGGCCACTGTTGCTGTGGTTTTGTGCTGGTGGGGAAGCGCGGTCTGGAGTCATGGGGACTCTGTCTTGCGGCATGGGTGCTGTGAGACACCAGGCCATCAGCCCTGCCGCTGCATTGCCGCTGTGGCAGTGGTCGGCGCGTGTCTCCGCTCTGTTAGGGTGGTAGGACCAACTATGAGGTTTGCCGTGACGTGGCAGTGGGCTTCATGCAGTCTGATCAGAATGTTAAACTAAGAACCTCATGTTCAGTTATTTATATTTTTGCCTAGTGGCATTAGATCATTGTATGATTTTTGGAGGTGCTGTCCACTCTCTTTTTTCAGCACAATAAACGTAATATGTACCACTCAACATGAATTGTAATATGTACTGTTCACCTTACCGCTCAACTCTCTGGCTTCTCCTCTACTTATTGCCATCTGTCTGGTCTTAAATGCATCTTCTGATGCCTTGCTGCTCTTGTTGGAATTCCCCATCTTCCCATGCTTGGCCAGGACTTCAGGCTTTCATGAGGCCTGGTAGAGTTCTGCCCAAGTGTGTAGAAGAATCAAATAAAATTGCACTCTGTTGTGCTTAAGCATATAAATATGAAATATGGATATCATTAATACACTAGATAATAAGAGAAAATTGAGATACAGTAGGGAAAAAAGTATTTAGTCAGCTACCAATTGTGCAAATTCTCCCACTTTAAAAGAAGAGCGAGGCCTGTAATTGACATCATAGGTAGACCACGACTATGAGAGTCAAAATGAGAAAACAAATCCAGAAAATCACCTTATCTGATTTGGCAAGATTTATTTAGCAAATTATGGTGGAAAATAAGTATTTGCTCACCTAAAAACATGCAAGATTTCTGCCTCTCACAGACCTGTAACTTGTTCTTTAATAGGTTCCTCTGTCCTCCACTCATTACCTGTACTAATGGCACTTGTTTGAACTTGTTAACAGTATAAAATACACCTGTCTACAACCTCAAACAGTCACACTCCAAACTACACTATGGTGAAGAGTCAGACGAAAGAGCTGTCGAGGAACACCACAAAGAAAATTGTAGCCCTGCACCAGGCTGGGAAGACTGAATCTGCAATAGGCAAGCAGCTTGGTGTGATGAAATCAACTGTGAGAGCAATAATAAGAAAATGGAACACATACAAGACCACTGATAATCTCCCTCGATCTGGGGCTCCACGCAAGACCTCAACCCGTGGGGTCAAAATGATCACAAGAACAGTGAGCAAAAATCCCAGAACCACATGAGGGGACCTAGTGAATGACCTGCATAGAGCTGGGACCACCGTAACAAAGGCTACCATCACTAACACACTATGCTGCCATGGACTCAGATCCTGCAGTGCCAGACATGTCGCCCTGCTTAAGCCAGTACATGTCCAGGCCTGTATGAAGTTTGCTAGAAAGCAATTGGATTATCTAGAAGAGTATTGGGAGAATGTCATATGGTCTGATGAAACCACAGTAGAACTGTTTAGTAGACACAAAACTTGTCATGTTTGGAGGAGACAGAATGTTGAGTTGCATCCAGAGAACACCATACCTACTGTGAAGCATAGGGTGGCAACATCATGCTTTGGGACTGTTTCTCTGCAAAGGGACCAGGACGACTGATCCGTGTACATAAAAGAATGAATAGAGCCATATATCATGAGATTTTGAGTGCAAACCTCCTTCCATCAGCAAGAGAATTGAAGATGAAATATGGATGGGTCTTTCAGCATGATAATGATCCCAAGCACAATGCCAGGAATATGAAGGAGTTGCTTCGTAAGAAGCATATGAAGGTCCTGGAGAGGCCTAGCTAGTCTCCAGATCTCAAACCCATAGAAAACCTTTGGACGGAGTTGAAAGTCCATGTTGCCCAGCGACAGGCCCAAAACATCACTGCTCTAGAGGAGACATGCATGGAAGAATGGGCCAACATACCACCAACAGTGTGTGCCAACCTTGTGAAGACTTACAGAAAATGTTTGACCTCTGTCTTTGCCAACAAAGGATATATAACAAAATATTGAGATGAACTTTTGTTAATGAGCAAATACTTGCTTTCCACCATAATTTGCTAAATAAATTTTGCCAAATCAGACAAGGTGATTTTCTGGATTTGTTTTCTCATTTTGACTCTCATAGTTGTGGTCTACCTATGATGTGAATTACAGTCCTCGCTCGTCTTTTTAAGTGGGAGAAATTGCACAATTGGTGGCTGACTAAATACTTTTTTCCCCATTGTAATTAGCACATAATTTGGCCAATTCATGCTTATTCAGCAGCCAACGATGCTTTTCATGTTTCATGTATTTCATATTTAAATGCGTTAGCACTACAGAGTGCAACTTTATTTGATTATGTATAGAGATGGCTACGCTTACTCTTAGTTCGCACCAGTTTCCTGATTTGGAAGTGCCAGTCTGTCTTTTGTTACAAGTGTTTGGAAGGTCATGGCATCACAATATGTGCTCATGCACAGAACCCGCTTGGATCTCATGAAAATGTGAATCCTAGTTCAGCGTGAGAGGCCCAGGGATTCCAGCTCAAGTGGTGGGAGATGAGAATGCAATAAGAACTGGACATGTGTTGATGAATAATGGAAGGGCTGAAAGAGGTAAGCGGTAAGTTGAGTATAAGGATTTTTTTAAACCTTTTGATGGCCCTTTATGATTAAGAAAAATGGGGGTCATGGGACTTAATTTCCCTGAATGCATGTGGAAGTGCAAATTGCGAATGTGGATTTTTCTAAAATTCAAGTAGAATTCAGTTTCAACCAAATTTATTCATTTATCTCTATTGTTTAGCCATTAAAACAGATCTCTTTAACCCTTTCCCACATGTCAGTTAGTGTGCATTACCTTACTTATCTAGTTTGGACCCTCTGCTGCAGACTCCACCATTGTTTACTGGAAACATACTGCTGCATGAAATCTAATAGTAAGTCACTATCAGATAATGGGCCTTGTGGCATAGTTTGATGTCTATCATAGGCAGAGTAAGCCATAAAACACTGAATACAAATTAAAGAGAGCGCAAGACAGTACGGAATGGTTGCCATTGAATTACACATAGTCATATATGTTGATGTCACTTTGACATTACTAAAGCTGTATTTGTGATAAAGAGCTTTAAGGTGTGTTGGATGCAGCGCTAGAAGTTCTCAGAGTGTTCAAAATGTCTTTTCGGGGCAATTGGAGACTTTTGTATTTTGATTCGCTTTGAATCAATTTTTCACAAATAAAAATAAATTGTCAAAGTTGGTGAATATGAATTTTAAAAGGATGATTTCAATACAGACATGAAAGAGGTTTTCCCCATTTTGGGACAATTTTCTTTTTCTACTTAAATATATGTATTTTGGGCTAAAAATTATATTTTTGCAATTTGTTTTCTATAGACACTGTGTTGCACAATGTATTGCTGGCTACAGGAGAGTTCGCAACTCTTTTACCTTGTGTTCCCATCTCCTCTTGGCTGATTTATGACCACAGACCACATCAAAGTTGAGTGTGCAGGGAATGAAAGAACCTGTAAAGCCAAACAATGCTAAAATTGTAATAAAAGTAATTGAAAACATAAACCGTAGCCTGAAATACATGCATTTTAGCAAAAAAAAAGTCCCCAAAGATGGATAACCCCTTTAAAAAGAGGGCTGCTTTTTTTGTGAGAAGGCTGAGGAAATAATCAGTTGCTCATAGAATAACCCCTTTCCTAATCAGGTTTATGCAATGACAGATTAAGTTTCATAATCCTTTTTTTCATTAAAGTTGTAAACAAAAATCAAATTTCACATGAATGCAGTTTTAAATCAAATATAACTATGGTAATGAAATACTTACACCTTGCATTTACTTTCTCACGCTGCAGTTTTATGTGTTACTGGTATAGAGAAGTTAGATAATTTATGCATTTAAAATATGCTTAAAGATTATTAGTTCTACGGGAAAGAAATGAGAGAATGGATTCTATGCAAATCAAATTGTGTAACTTTTTTTTAAATTGTAAGGTCCTGGTGAATTCAATTTATCAAATTATTTGCACAAGTCCCCCAAAAATGCCTGCTTCCTTTTACACTTTGCAGACTATTGCATCAGCCAGAGAAGGCTCATATTATTTCAGAGGAGGCAGTACGGGCTTCCCCATAATCCTTTGGAGCTATCACATTAGACTGTGGCAAGGTCAATTAGGAGGGACTATAAAAGCCAATACAAGGAATGCAGCAGCCATTTTACTGTGATTCTAAATAGTGAACGGATGTCAGATCATACAGCTCAGCAATAAAGATAGGGATAAATACTTGAGACAGTTACAGTACAGACCAAAAGTTTGGACACACCTTCTCATTTAAAGATTTTTCTGTATTTTCATGACTATGAAAATTGTACATTCACACTGAAGGCATCAAAACTATGAATTAACACATGTGGAATTATATACTTAACAAAAAGTGTGAAACAACTGAAATTTATCTTAAGGTACCTTCACACATAACGATATTGTTAACGATATCGTTGCTATTTGTGACGTAGCAACGATATCGTTAATGAAATCGTTATGTGTGACAGCGACCAACGATCAGGCCCCTGCTGGGAGATCGTTGGTCGCTGAATAAAGTCCAGAACTTTATTTAGTCGCTGGACTCCCTGGAGACATCGCTGGATCGGCGTGTGTGACACCGATCCAGCGATGTCTTCACTGGTAACCAGGGTAAACATCGGGTAACTAAGCGCAGGGCCGCGCTTAGTAACCCGATGTTTACCCTGGTTACCATGCTAAAAGTAAAAACAAACAAACAGTACATACTTACCTACCGCTGTCTGTCCTCCAGCGCTGCGCTCTGCACTCCTCCTGTACTGTCTGTGAGCCGGAAAGCAGAGCGGTGACGTCACCGCTCTGCTTTCCGGCTCCCAGACAGTACAGGAGGAGAGCAGAGAAGCAGAGCGCAGCGCTGGAGGACAGACGGCTGTAGGTAAGTATGTACTGTTTGTTTTTTTTTACTTTTAGCATGGTAACCAGGGTAAACATCGGGTTACTAAGCGCGGCCCTGCGCTTAGTTACCCGATGTTTACCCTGGTTACCGGCATCGTTGGTCGCTGGAGAGCGGTCTGTGTGACAGCTCTCCAGCGACCAAACAGCGACGCTGCAGCGATTCGGATCGTTGTCGGTATCGCTGCAGCGTCGCTAAATGTGAAGGGGCCTTTATATTCTAGGTTCTTCAAAGTAGCCACGTTTTGCTTTGATGACTGCTTTGCACATGCTTGGCATTCTCTAGAAGAGCTTCAAGAGGTAGTCACCGGGAATGTTTTTCACTTCACAGGTGTGCTCTGTCAGGTTTAATAAGTGGGATTTCTTGCCTTATAAATGGGGTTGGGACCATCAGTTGTGTTGTGCAGAAGTCTGGTGGATAAACAGCTGATAGTCCTACTGAATAGACTATTAGAATTTGTATTATGGCAAGAAAAAATCAGCTAGGTAAAGAAAAACGAGTGGCCATCATTACTTTAAAGGGAACCTGTCACCCCATTTTTTGAGATTGAGCTATAAATACTGTTAAATAGGGCCTGCGCTGTGTGTTCCTATAGTGTATGTAGTGTACCCCGATTCCCCACCTATGCTGAGATATAACTTACCAAAGTCGCCGTTTTCGCCTGTCAATCAGGCTGGTCAGGTCGGGAGGGCATGGTGACATCGCTGGTTCTTCCTCAAACTCGGCTTTGGGAAAATGGCCGCCGCGATCTCTAATGCGCACGCGCGGCATCCCGCGGCCATTTTCCTGAAGCCCCGTGCAGCAGAGCACTCGATCTGCGCACGCGCGGCCCCAGGAAGATGGCCGCCCCCACCGATGCAAGGGATTACAGCGCAGATCGCGCGCTGCTTGTTCACCACTACGCCACTACGCCACCAACGTAAAGCTGAGGAAGAACCAGCGATGTCACCACGCCCTCCCGACCTGACCAGCCTGATTGACAGGCGAAAACGGCGACTTTGGTAAGTTATATCTCAGCATAGGTGGGGAATCAGGGTACACTACATACACTATAGGAACACACAGCGCAGGCCCTATTTAACAGTATTTATAGCTCAATCTCAAAAAACGGGGTGACAGGTTCCCTTTAAGAAATGAAGGTCAGTCCGAAAAATTGGGAAAACTTTGAAAGTGTCCCCAAATGCAGTGGTAAAAACCATCAAGCGCTACAAAGAAACTGGCTCACATGAGGACCGCCGCAGGAAAGGAAGATCAAGAGTCACCTCTGCTTCTGAGGATAAGTTTATTCAAGTCACCAGCCTCAGAAATCGCAGGTTAACAGCAGCTCCGATTAGAGACCAGGTCAATGCCACACAGGGTTCTAGCAGCAGACACATCTCTACAACAACTGTTAAGAGGAGATTTTGTGTAGCAGGCCTTCATGGTAAAATAGCTGTTAGGAAACCACTGCTAAGGACAGGCAACAAGCAGAAGAGACTTGTTTGAGCTAAAGAACACAAGGAATGGACATTAGACCAGTGGAGATCTGTGCTTTGGTCTGTTGAGTCCAAACTTGAGATCTTTGGTTCCAACCACTGTGTCTTTGTGCGACGCAGAAAAGGTGAACGGATGGACTCTACATGCCTGGTTTCCACCGTGAAGCATGGAGGAGGAGGTGTGATGGTGTGGGGGTGCTTTGCTAGTAACACTGTTGGGGATTTATTCAGAATTGAAGGCATACTGAACCAGCATGTCTACCACAGCATCTTGCAGCGGCATGCTTTTCCATCCGGTTTGTGTTTAGTTGGACCATCATTTATTTTTCAACATAACAATGACCCCAAACACACCTCTAGGCTGTGTAAAGGAAATTTGACCATGAAGGAGAGTGATGGGGTGCTACGCCAGATGACCTGTCCTCCCCAGTCACCAGACCTGAACCCAATCGAGATGGTTTGGAGTGAGCTGGACCGCAGAGTGAAGGCAAAATGGCCAGCAAGTGCTAAGTATCTCTGGGAACTCCTTCAAGATTGTTGGAAGACCATTCCCGGTGACTACCTCTTGAAGCTCATCAAGAGAATGCCAAGAGTGCGCAAAGCAGTCATCAAAGCAAAAGGTGGCTACTTTGAAGAACCTATACTATAAGAGATAATTTCAGTTGTTTCACACTTTTTTGTTAAGTATAGAATTCCACATGTGTTAATTCATAGTTTTGATGCCTCAGTGTGAATGTACAATTTTCATAGTCATGAAAATGCAGAAAAATCTTTAAATGAGAAGGTGTCCAAACTTTTGGTCTGTACTGCATATATATATATATATATATATATATATATATATATATATATATATATATATGTATGTAGGTATGTATATATTCTCTATCTCACACACTATATGTGTTGCTATATGAATTTAAAATCTAGTTTAGACATTGACAAGGTTTGAAAAAAAGATTTTTATTTGAAATAATAATGTTCTCCTTCAAATTTTGCTTTCGTCAACGAATGCGCCCTATGCAGCAATTACAGCATTGCAGACCTTTGGCATTCTAGCAGTTAATTTGCTGAGGTAATCTGGAGAAATTTCACCCCATGCTTCCAGAAGCCCCTCCCACAGGTTGGTTTGGCTTGATGGGCACTTCTTGCATATCATACGGTCAAGCTGCTCCCACAACAGCTCAATGGGGTTGAGATCTGGTGACTGCGCTGGCTACCTCATTACAGATAGAATACCAGCTGCCTGCTTCTTCCCTAAATAGTTCTTGCATAATTTGGAGGTGTGTTTTGGGTCATTGTCCTGTTGTATGATTGAATTAGTTCCAATGAAGCGCTGTCCACAGGGTATGGCTGTTGTGACCTGGTGGTCAGGACAATAATGGACCTGGTGATTAAGAGCACACGGAATGACCTGATAGATACTGATAATAAAGGACGAGCTCTGAGACGTGGGAACTCTGCTGACCGCAATCCCTAATCCTATCAAACACACTAGAAATAGCCGTGGATTGCGCCTAACGCTCCATATGCAACTCGGCACAGCCTAAGGAACTAGCTAGCCCTGAAGATAGAAAAATAAAGCCTACCTTGCCTCAGAGAAATTCCCCAAAGGAAAAGGCAGCCCCCCACATATAATGACTGTGAGTAAAGATGAAAATACAAACACAGAGATGAAATAGATTTAGCAAAGTGAGGCCCAACTAACTGAACAGACCGAGGATAGGAAAGGTTACTTTGTGGTCAGCACAAAAACCTACAAAAAGACCACGCAGAGGGCGCAAAAAGACCCTCCGCACCGACTCACGGTGCGGAGGCGCTCCCTCTGCGTCCCAGAGCTTCCAGCAAGCAAGAGAACAATAAAAATAGCAAGCTGGACAGAAAAATAGCAAACAAAAGAAATACAAGCAGGAACTTAGCTTCTGCTGGGAAGACAGGTCACAAGAACGATCCAGGAGTGAACAAGACCAACACTGGAACATTGACAGGTGGCATGGAGCAAAGATCTAAGTGGAGTTAAATAGAGCAGCAGCTAACGAATTAACCTCGTCACCTGTGGAAGGAAACTCAGAAACACCCACCAGAGGAAGTCCATGGACAGAACCAGCCGAAGTACCATTCATGACCACAGGAGGGAGCCCGACAACAGAATTCACAACATATGGCATGGCGTTGCAAAATGGAGTGATAGCCTTCCTTATTCAAAATCCCTTTTACCTTGTACAAATCTCCCACTTTACCAGCACCAAAGCAAACCCAGACCATCACAATACCTCCACCATGCTTCACAGATGGTATCAGACACTCTTCCACCATCTTTTCAGTTGTTCTGCATCTCACAAGTGTTGTTCTGTGTGATCCAAACACCTCACACTTGGATTCATCTGTCCATAACACTTTTTTCCAATCTTCCTCTGTCCAATGTCTGTGTTCTTTTGCCCATATTAATATTTTCCTTTTTTAGCCAGTCTCAGATATGGCTTTTTCTTTGCCACTCTGCCCTGAAGGCCAGCATCCCGGAGTTGCCTCTTCACTGTAGACTTTGACACTGGCGTTTTGTGTGTACTATTTAATGAACTGGCCAGTTGAGGATGAGGACCTGTGAGGCATTGATTTCTCAAACTAAAGACTCTAATGTACTTGTCTTGTTGCTCAGTTGTAGAGCGGGGCCTCCCACTTCTCTTTCTACTCTGGTTAGAGCCTGTTTGTGCTCTCCTCTGAAGGGAGTAGTACACATCTTTGCACAGTCACACGTCTGGACCCCGAGAGCGTCATAGGCTATGTTGTGAGGTGAAATTTTAACCCCGCGCTTTCTAATTCACCAAATGAGAGGCGTGATGGGAAAATAAGAGAAGTGAGGTGCTATAACTAACCACAAATATTTACTATGCCCAGGCAACGCCGGGCTCTTCAGCTAGTCTAATATATAAAGCTGAATGTGTGTGTGTGTGTATGTGTATGTCCGGGATTGGCATTTGCATCGTCGCAGCTACAGCCACAAAATTTTGCACAGTCACATGTCTGGACCCCGAGAGCGTCATAGGCTATGTTGTGAGGCAAAATCTTAACCCCGCGCTTTCCAACTCACCAAACAATTTTGCCCCTATCTATATAATGGGGGAAAAGTGAAAGGAAAAGTGTTGGAGGCAAATTGACAGCTGCCAGATGTGAACAAGGGGGACTTAAAGAGTGAGAGTGATGGCGCCAAAGAGTATATACCGTACAGTTGCTAAGGTGGGGTCCCGACATGGGATACTCACCACACACGGGGATATGAACACACACACAAAATGCGCCACACACTACCACGTGCTTGAACACATATACCACCCTCAGCACACATTTCACCACACATACACCAACCTCGCCACATAAAAGTCGAAATACAAAAGTCGCAACTCAAAACTCGCCACGTGTAAAACTCGCCACATGCAAAACTAGGCTCACGCAAAACTCGCCACACGTGCAAAACTCACCTCATGGAAAACTCACCACAAGCAAAGCTTGCACACGCGGAAAAATTACCACATGCACAAAAGTTGCAACACATGCAAAAGTTGCCTCACACAAAACTTGCACATACTCAAAACGCACCACACATAAAACTCGCCACGCGCAAAACTTGCCATGCGCATATCTTGCTACACACAACTTGCTACACTAACCTGTGACATGCAACTCGACATACAAAAAGTTGCTACACGTATGTCGCCACACAAAACTCATCTCACAAAAGTTGCTACATGCATGTCGCCACATGCAACTCAACACACACAACTTGACACATGAAACTCGCCCTAAAACACACACAAGTCTGGTATTATCCTTCAAAAATAAAAATCTGATTGATAAGCAGACAAACTACAAGAGCAACAAATGTACCATATAGGAAATACGGCAGCTGTCACTCACATGACCTGTCTATTATGTGTATGTGTGAGCTAATATATATTGCCAGAGGGGAGGGCTTCCTGTTGGCTGGGGATTTATCAGGCTGCCAATTTAGCTTACAAATACTAAAGTAAAAATACTGACTAAATAACGTGTGAACACGGTCTAATACAGGAGGAGATGACATACAGATATATACTATATGCAGGGGAGGTGACACACAGATATATACTATATACAGGAGAGATGACACACAGGTATATACTATATACAGGAGGAGATGACACACAGGTATATACTATATACAGGAGGAGATGACATACAGGTATATACTATATACAGGAGGACATGACACACACATATATACTATATACAGGGGAGATGACACACAGGTATATACTATATACAGGGTAGATGACACAGAGGTATATACTATATACAGGAGGAGATGACATACATGTATATATTATATACAGGAGAGATGACACACAGGTATATACTATATACAGGAGGAGATGACACACAGGTATATACTATATACAGGAGGAGATGACATACAGGTATATAATATATACAGGAGGACATGACACACACATATATGCTATATACAGGAGGAGATGACACACAGGTATATACAATATACAGGAGGAGATGACATACAGGTATATACTATATACAGGAGGACATGACACAGGTATGTACTATATACAGGAGGAGATAACACACTGGTATATACTATATACATACATATGACATACAGGTACATACACTGGTATATACTATATACAGGGGAGATGACATACAGGTACATACTATATACAGGGGAGATGACACAGCTATATACTATATACAGGGGAGATGACAGGTATATACTATATACAGGGGAGATGACACAGGTATATACTATATACAGGGGAGATGACACACAGGTATATACTATATACAGGAGGAGATGACAAATAGGTATATACAATATACAGGAGGAGATGACATACAGCAGGTATATACTATTTGGGAGGAGATGACATGCAGCAGGTATATATTATATACAGGGGAGATTCCATACAGGTATATACTATATACAGGAGATGACATACAGGTGTATACTATATATAAGAGAGATGACAAACATGTATATACTAAGGAGAAAATGAGAGGTGTGACGTGAAAATGAGGGGTGTGAGGTGAAAATGAAAAGGTGTGAGTGCAAAATGAGAGGAGTGAGGGAAAATAGTGGAGTGATCGGAAAATGACAGATGTGAGGTCGAAATGACAAGTGTTAGGGGGGAATGAGAGGAGTGAGGGGGGAATGAGAGGAGTGAGGGGGAAAATAAGAGGAGTGAGGGGGAAAATGAGAGGTGTAAGGGAGAAAATGAGAGATGTGAGGGGGAAAATGAGAGGTGTGATGGGAAAATAAGAGAAGTGAGGTGCTATAACTAACCACAGATATTTACTATGCCCAGGCAACGCCGGGCTCTTCAGCTAGTATACATATATATAGTGCTCAGCACATAAATGAGTGCATCCCTGTGAAATGTAAGATTTGTAATCAATTTCTCACTGAACACAGGAACATTTTACCAAATGATGTCATAGAACAATTTTTAACCCAAAACATATAAATACGGTTACTAACCTAACTTTCATTACAAAATCTTCAGTTTTACTCCAATTAGTTGATGACCAAGTGATTATAAACCACATTACAAACTACCATATCTAGTGTTTTGTATGACCTCCATGATTTTTACCCTTTACCCCAGAAGGTGCATGTTAATGATCAAGCCATTCTTTACAATTCTGACCACTGTCACTTTACGTGGTTACAACTCTGGAACTCTTCAATGGATTCTGCTGATTCTTAAATGGTTTTTAATGAGATATTGCACTTCATGTTAGCGGTACAATTTCTTTGATGTGACTTGTGTTTATTTGTGAAAAAAACTGACATTTGGTGAAAGTTTCGCAATTTTCAATCTTTGCATTTTCATGCCCATAAATGACAGAGATATGTCACACAAAATAGTTAATAAATAACATTTCCCACATGTCTATTTTACAGCAGCACAAGTTTAAAAGCACATTTTTTTTGTTAGAAAGTTATAAGGGTTAAATATTAACCAGCAATTTTTCATTTGTTCAACAATCCAAAACCATTTTTTAGTAACCACATCACATTTAAAGTCACTTTCAGGAGTCTATATGACAGAAAATACCCAAAAGTGACACCATTATAACAACTGCACCCCTCAATATGCTCAAAACCACATTTAAGATGTTTATTAACCCTTCAGGTGCTTCACAGGAATTTTTGGAATGTGGTAAAAAATAATAAACATTTAACTTTTTTTCACAAAAAATAATTAAGATCTTATTTTTTTTATTTTGACAAGGGTAACAGGAAAAAAATCAACCCCAAAATTTGTTGTGTAATTTCTCCTGAGCATGCCGATACCCCATATGAGGAAGAAAACCACTTTTTGGGTACACGGCAGAGCTTGGAAGGGAAGGAGCATCATTTGACTTTTTGAGTAAAAATGGAACCATAATTTGTCCCACAATTTCTACTGAACATGGCAATACCCCATATCTGGTTGTACAGTTCTACTTAGCAATACAGAGAGACTTGGGAGGAAAAGAGTGCTATTTGCCTCCTGAAGCACAGATTTTCCTAGAACAGTTTGCAGACTCCATATACAGAGCCTTTGATTGCTAGAAGAACAGAATCCCCCCTCAAGTGACCCCATTTTGGAAATTATACCCCTTTGGAAACTTATCTACAGGTATAGTGTAGATTTTTTACTCCATAGGTATTTTCCAGAAACAAGCAGCAATGAATGTTGCCAGGTGAACATTGCAAACTGCCATTGTAGTGAGCAGTACGTTGTAGTGACCAGTAAGTTGCAGCCACTATTACGCTATGCCAAGCCCATGCTTCTAGAGACTTGCACCAGTAAGTTAGGCAGACTCACATTGCTTCAGAAATGCCAAATATGTGGACACTAAATGTGGCTTAGGTACAATGTGGGGTTCAGAAGGGAGAGGGCATTTGGATTTGGAAGCGGAGAATTTGCTGAATTTCTTGTGGAGGGTGAGGAGTAATTTTGCTTTTCCAGAGCCTTTGTACTAACGTGGAAGCCCCCTATATTTCCATTAACAGATGATGGACCTGAGTGGAGCTTTGCTTTTTTGTGGATTGAGTTGAAGCTTTTATTAAGAACATTCTACATAACCTTTGGGATCACATTTATCCTGTGCTGTATACTGAGCACTTACTTCGGGGTTTCCATCTAAATTTCTGACTGACGTAATTCAAATGAAACCCCCAAGGGATCCATTCAATATAATAAGGCAGCAGAGTTAGTCTGGACTTCATCTGTTTAGCATTGTCCTTCTTTTCAGAATTGCACAAAATTGTGGTTGACAGCACTTTTATGCAATCCTAAAAAGATTAACACCGCTGGATAACAGGTCAGACGGCATCCACAGTGCCTCCATTTGTCTTATTATAGGGAATCTTCCATCAAGGGTTCAGTCTGAATCATGTATTTTAGACATTTACACAGAAAGCCCAGTGTAAGTGCTCAGCGCAGAGCACAGGATAAATGTGCATTGAGTCTAACTGCGATCTTTGGGAGACAGAATGAAAAAATTCACAGTAAGTTAAGAATTGGTTTTATTTTTTATGCCATTCCTCATAAGGTACAAGTGATTACGAGACTTTTTTCTTCAGTATGCTTACAGCGATTCCAGATTTATATTAGGTTTTTATGTTGGACTGCTGTCACACTCTAAAAGATGCTTTTTATTGAAAAAGCTAGTTTTTTTGCATCAGCATATTTTGAGAGCTATAATTTTTCCACATGTTGGCTCAAAGAGTCAAGTGAGGGCTTGTTTTTTGCAGGAAGAGTTGAAGTTTTTATTGGTATCATTTTCAGACTCATGCCATTTTTTTTTATTGCTTTCTATTTTCTATTCCGATTTTTGTGGAGGCAGAATGAACAAAAACCAGTAATTCAGGAATTTTTTTGGGGGGGTTTAAAGTGGGGTAAATAAGTATGTGATCCCTTGCTGATTTTGTAAGTTTTCCCACTGACAAAGACATGAACAGTCTATAATTTTAAGGGTAGGTTAATTTTAACATTGAGAGACAGAATATTAAAAATAAAGTCCAGAAAATCACACTGTATAAATTATATAATTTCATTTGAATTTTGCAGTGAGACATAAGTATTTGATCCCTCTGGCAAACAAGACTTAATAATTGGTGGCAAAACCCTTGTTGGCAAGCACAGCAGTCATGTTTTTTGTAGCTGATGATGAGGTTTGTGCATATGTCAGGAGGAATTTTGGTTCACTTCTCTTTGCAGATCATCACTAAATCATTAAGATTTTGAGATTGTCACTTGGCAACTCAGAGCTTCATCTCCCTCCATAAGTGTTCTATGGGATTAAGGTCTGGAGACTGGCTGGGCCACTCCATGATCTTAATGTGCTTTTTTTGAGCCACTCCTTTGTTGCCTTGGCTGTATGTTTTGGTTCATTGTCTTGCTGGGAGACCAAGCCATGACCCATTTTTAATGTACTAGCTGAGGGAAGGAGGTTATCAGTCAGGATTTTACAGTACATGGCTCCATCCATCCTCCCATTGATGTGGTGAAGTAGTCCTGTGCCCTTAGCAGAGAAACACCCCCAAAATTTAATGTTTCTACCACCATGCGTGACAGTGCAGACGGTGTTCTTTGGGTCATAGGCAGCATTTCTCTTCCTCCAAACATGGCAAGTTAAGTTAATGCCAAATATCTCCATTTTTGTCTCATCTGACCACAGGACCTTCTCCCAATCTCTCACAGAATCATACAGGTGTCCATTGGTAAACTTCAGATGGGCCTGCACATGTGCCTTCTTGAACAGGGGGACCTTGCGTGCACTGCAGGATTGTAAACCTTTACGGCGTAATGTGTTACCAATGGTTTTCTTGGAGAATGTGGTCCCAGCTGCCTTGAGATCATTAACAAGTTCCCCCGTGTAGTTTTAGGCTGATCTCTCATCTTCTGTCACGATCCAATTTTGGATTTGTGGCAGATCTGGTTTGCAATCAATGAAAACACAATAACCCTTAACCCTTAAACACAATAACCCTTATCTGGCTGGCTCAGAAGTTCATGTACACACCGATAACAATCCGTTGGCCCATCTCGAGAATGCCAAGTTAGGTGCCCTAGAACAACGTTGGGTAGCCCGAATGGCCAAGTTCCGATACAGAATTTCATATAAAAGAGGAGCTGAGAATGTTCATGCGGATGCCTTCTCTCGAGTAAACTATCGCAAACCAGCACCCAGCCAAGATGAAGATCTGGAAGATGTGGAGGTTCCAGGTTTTGGAGGGACTGCCAGGACGGTGGCAGCGGCACGGGAAATTGAACAGGAAGAGGCCTGTGTGAATTTGCTGGAGCAGCCCCGCAATGAGTGGGTCCGAGTGCAGCAAGAGGATCCAGAGCTGTTGTGAATTCTGTGGCTGAATTCACTCCTGTGGTCACAAGTGGTACTGCAGCTTCTGAGCTTCCTCCCTCAGGTGTTCTGGTGAGCTCGTTAACTGCTTCATTACTTAACTCCGCCTGATGCTGCTATCCTTGCTCCTTGTCAATGTTTCAGTGTTGGATCTGAGCTTCTCCTGATTGTTCCTGTGACCTGCTGCTCTGTGTAGCTAAGTGCCTTTTGCTTTTTTGTTGCTTTTTTTCTGTCCAGCTTGTCTTTTGTTTTGCTGGAAGCTCTGAGACGCAAAGGGTGTACCGCCGTGCCGTTAGTTCGGCACGGTGGGGTTTTTTTTGCCCCCTTTGCGTGGTTTTGCTTTAGGGTTTTTTGTAGACTGCAAAGTTCGCTTTACTGTCCTCGCTCTGTCCTAGAATATCGGGCCCCACTTTGCTGAATCTATTTCATCCCTACGTTTTGTCTTTTCATCTTACTCACAGTCATTATATGTGGGGGGCTGCCTTTTCCTTTGGGGAATTTCTCTGGGGCAAGTCAGGCCTATTTTTCTATCTTCAGGCTAGCTAGTTTCTTAGGCTGTGCCGAGTTGCCTAGGTAGTTGTTAGGCGCAATCCACAGCCGCTTTTAGTTGTGTTTAGGATAGGATCAGGTGTGCAGTCTACAGAGTTTCCACGTCTCAGAGCTCGTTCTTGTATTTTTGGGTATTTGTCAGATCACTGTGTGCGGTCTGATCGCTAAGCACACTGTGTTTCTGGATTGCCTTCATAACACCTGTCATTAGCAAACATAACAGTACAAGGAGCCAAACTAATGATTCTCAATAGAGGGAAAGAAAAAGTTCTGACATTTTTTTTTTTTTTCTGCTCTGTGTTCACTTTTTTTTTTCCCCTAGACATTTGGGTGATTCTGGACACAGGTGTGGACATGGATATTCAGGGTCTGTACTCTTCAATGGATAATCTCGTTATAAATGTACAAAAAATTCAAGATACTATTGATCAGAAATCTATGTTAGAACCAAGAATTCCTATTCCTGATTTGTTTTTTGGAGATAGAACTAAGTTTCTAAGTTTCAAAAATAATTGTAAGCTATTTCTGGCCTTGAAACCTCATTCTTCGGTTAATCCTATTCAACAGGTTTTGATTATTATTTCTTTTTTGCGCGGCGACCCTCAAGACTGGGCATTTTCTCTTGCGCCAGGAGACCCTGCATTGAGTAGTGTCGATGCGTTTTTCCTGGCGCTCGGATTGCTGTACGATGAGCCTAATTCAGTGGATCAGGCTGAGAAAAATTTGCTGGCTTTGTGCCAGGGTCAGGATGATATAGAAGTATATTGTCAGAAATTTAGGAAATGGTCAGTACTCACTCAGTGGAATGAATCTGCGCTGGCAGCTTTGTTCAGAAGGGGTCTCTCTGAGGCTCTTAAGGATGTCATGGTGGGATTTCCTATGCCTGCTGGTTTGAATGAGTCTTTGTCTTTGGCCATTCAGATCTGTCGACGCTTGCGCGAGCGTAAATCTGTGCACCATTTGGCGGTACTGCCTGAGGTTAAACCTGAGCCTATGCAGTGCGATAGGACTATGACTAGAGTTGAACGGCAGGAATACAGACGTCTGAATGGTCTGTGTTTCTACTGTGGTGATTCCACTCATGCTATTTCTGATTGTCCTAAGCGCACTAAGCGGTCCGCTAGGTCTGCCGTCATTGGTACTGTACAGTCCAAATTCCTTCTGTCCATTACCTTGATATGCTCTTTGTCGTCGTTTTCTGTCATGGCGTTTGTGGATTCGGGCGCTGCCCTGAATCTGATGGATTTGGATTATGCTAAACGTTGTGGGTTTTTCTTGGAGCCTTTGCGGTGTCCTATTCCATTGAGAGGAATTGATGCTACACCTTTGGCCAAGAATAAACCTCAATACTGGGCCCAGCTGACCATGTGCATGGCTCCTGCACATCAGGAAGTTATTCGCTTTCTGGTGTTGCATAATCTGCATGATGTGGTCGTGTTGGGTTTGCCATGGCTACAAACCCATAGTCCAGTATTGGATTGGAATTCCATGTCGGTATCCAGCTGGGGTTGTCAGGGGGTACATGGTGATGTTCCATTTTTGTCGATTTCGTCATCCACCCCTTCTGAGGTCCCAGAGTTCTTGTCTGATTATCAGGATGTATTTGAAGAGCCCAAGTCCGATGCTCTACCTCCGCATAGGGATTGTGATTGTGCTATCAATTTGATTCCTGGTAGTAAATTCCCTAAAGGTCGATTATTTAATTTAACCGTGCCCGAACACGCCGCTATGCGCAGTTATGTGAAGGAATCCCTGGAGAAGGGACATATTCGCCCATCGTCATCACCACTGGGAGCAGGGTTCTTCTTTGTAGCCAAGAAGGATGGTTCGCTGAGACCGTGTATTGATTACCGCCTTCTTAATAAGATCACTGTTAAATTTCAGTATCCCTTGCCATTGTTATCTGACTTGTTTGCTCGGATTAAGGGGGCTAGTTGGTTCACTAAGATAGATCTTCGTGGTGCGTATAATCTGGTGAGAATCAGGCAAGGAGATGAATGGAAAACTGCATTCAATACGCCCGAGGGTCATTTTGAGTATCTAGTGATGCCGTTCGGACTTGCCAATGCTCCATCTGTGTTTCAGTCTTTTATGCATGACATCTTCCGTGAGTATCTGGATAAATTCCTGATTGTTTACTTGGATGACATTTTGATCTTCTCAGATGATTGGGAGTCTCATGTGAAGCAGGTCAGAATGGTTTTTCAGGTCCTGCGTGCTAACTCTTTGTTTGTGAAGGGATCAAAGTGTCTCTTCGGTGTGCAGAAAGTTTCATTTTTGGGGTTCATCTTTACCCCTTCTACTATCGAGATGGATCCAGTTAAGGTCCAAGCCATCCAGGATTGGATTCAGCCGACATCTCTGAAAAGTCTGCAAAAGTTCCTGGGCTTTGCTAATTTTTATCGTCGCTTCATCTGTAATTTTTCTAGCATTGCCAAACCATTGACCGATTTGACCAAGAAGGGTGCTGATTTGGTTAATTGGTCTTCTGCTGCTGTGGAAGCTTTTCAGGAGTTGAAGCGTCGTTTTTGTTCTGCCCCTGTGTTGTGTCAGCCAGATGTTTCTCTTCCGTTCCAGGTCGAGGTTGATGCTTCTGAGATTGGAGCAGGGGCGGTTTTGTCACAGAGAGGTTCTGATTGCTCAGTGATGAAACCATGTGCTTTCTTTTCCAGGAAGTTTTCGCCCGCTGAGCGTAATTATGATGTGGGCAATCGAGAGTTGCTGGCCATGAAGTGGGCATTCGAGGAGTGGCGTCATTGGCTTGAAGGAGCTAAGCATCGCGTGGTGGTATTGACTGATCATAAGAACTTGACTTATCTCGAGTCTGCCAAGCGCTTGAATCCTAGACAGGCCCGTTGGTCGTTATTTTTTGCCCGCTTCGACTTTGTGATTTCGTACCTTCCGGGCTCTAAAAATGTGAAGGCGGATGCTCTGTCTAGGAGTTTTGTGCCCGACTCTCCGGGTTTATCTGAGCCAGCGGGTATCCTCAAGGAAGGAGTCATTGTGTCTGCCATCTCCCCTGATTTGCGGCGGGTGCTGCAAAAATTTCAGGCGAATAAACCTGATCGTTGTCCAGCAGAGAAACTGTTCGTCCCTGATAGGTGGACTAATAAACTTATCTCTGAACTTCATTGTTCGGTGTTGGCTGGTCATCCTGGAATCTTTGGTACCAGAGAGTTAGTGGCTAGATCCTTCTGGTGGCCATCTCTGTCACGGGATGTACGTACTTTTGTGCAGTCCTGTGGGATTTGTGCTAGGGCTAAGCCCTGCTGTTCTCGTGCCAGTGGGTTGCTTTTGCCCTTGCCGGTCCCAAAGAGGCCTTGGACACATATTTCGATGGATTTCATTTCTGACCTTCCCGTTTCTCAAAAGATGTCAGTCATTTGGGTGGTCTGTGATCGCTTTTCTAAAATGGTCCATCTGGTGCCCTTGGCTAAATTGCCTTCCTCCTCTGATTTGGTACCTTTGTTCTTTCAGCATGTGGTTCGGTTGCATGGCATTCCTGAGAATATTGTTTCTGACAGAGGTTCCCAGTTTGTTTCAAGGTTTTGGCGAGCCTTTTGTGGTAGGATGGGCATTGACCTATCCTTTTCCTCGGCTTTCCATCCTCAGACTAATGGCCAGACCGAACGAACCAATCAGACCTTGGAAACATATCTGAGATGTTTTGTTTCTGCAGACCAGGATGATTGGGTGTCCTTTTTGCCGTTGGCTGAGTTCGCCCTTAATAATCGGGCCAGCTCGGCTACCTTGGTTTCTCCATTTTTTTGCAATTCTGGGTTCCATCCTCGTTTCTCTTCAGGACAGGTTGAGTCTTCGGACTGTCCTGGTGTGGATTCTGTGGTGGATAGGTTGCAGCAGATCTGGACTCAGGTAGTGGACAATTTGATCTTGTCCCAGGAGAAAGCTCAACTTTTCGCTAATCGCAGACGCCGTGTGGGTCCCCGACTTCGTGTTGGGGATCTGGTTTGGTTATCTTCTCGTCATATTCCTATGAAGGTTTCCTCTCCTAAATTTAAACCTCGTTTTATTGGTCCGTATAGGATTTCTGAGGTTCTCAATCCTGTGTCTTTTCGTTTGACCCTCCCAGACTCCTTTTCCATACATAATGTATTCCATAGGTCGTTGTTGCGGAGATACGTGGCACCTATGGTTCCATCTGTTGAGCCTCCTGCCCCGGTTTTGGTGGAGGGGGAATTGGAGTATATTGTGGAGAAGATTTTGGATTCTCGTGTTTCTAGACGGAAACTCCAGTATCTGGTTAAATGGAAGGGTTATGCTCAGGAAGATAATTCCTGGGTTTTTGCCTCTGATGTTCATGCTTCCGATCTTGTTCGTGCCTTTCATGCGGCTCATCCTGGTCGGCCTGGGGGCTCTGGTGAGGGTTCGGTGACCCCTCCTCAAGGGGGGGGGTACTGTTGTGAATTCTGTGGCTGAATTCACTCCTGTGGTCACAAGTGGTACTGCAGCTTCTGAGCTTCCTCCCTCAGGTGTTCTGGTGAGCTCGTTAACTGCTTCATTACTTAACTCCGCCTGATGCTGCTATCCTTGCTCCTTGTCAATGTTTCAGTGTTGGATCTGAGCTTCTCCTGATTGTTCCTGTGACCTGCTGCTCTGTATAGCTAAGTGCCTTTTGCTTTTTTGTTGCTTTTTTTCTGTCCAGCTTGTCTTTTGTTTTGCTGGAAGCTCTGAGACGCAAAGGGTGTACCGCCGTGCCGTTAGTTCGGCACGGTGGGGTTTTTTTTGCCCCCTTTGCGTGGTTTTGCTTTAGGGTTTTTTGTAGACTGCAAAGTTCGCTTTACTGTCCTCGCTCTGTCCTAGAATATCGGGCCCCACTTTGCTGAATCTATTTCATCCCTACGTTTTGTCTTTTCATCTTACTCACAGTCATTATATGTGGGGGGCTGCCTTTTCCTTTGGGGAATTTCTCTGGGGCAAGTCAGGCCTATTTTTCTATCTTCAGGCTAGCTAGTTTCTTAGGCTGTGCCGAGTTGCCTAGGTAGTTGTTAGGCGCAATCCACAGCCGCTTTTAGTTGTGTTTAGGATAGGATCAGGTGTGCAGTCTACAGAGTTTCCACGTCTCAGAGCTCGTTCTTGTATTTTTGGGTATTTGTCAGATCACTGTGTGCGGTCTGATCGCTAAGCACACTGTGTTTCTGGATTGCCTTCATAACACCTGTCATTAGCAAACATAACAGGTAAGTATATATATATATATACTAGATAGTGGCCCGATTCTAACACATCGGGTATTCTAGAATATGCATGTCCCCGTAGTATATGGACACTGATGATTCCAGAATTCGCGGCAGACTGTGCCCGTCGCTGATTGGTCGAGGCAACCTTTATGACATCATCGTCGCCATGACAACCATTATGACATCTACGTCGATACTGTGCCCATCGCTGAATCAGAAACGTGGGATTTCTACGTCCTTTATGACATCATCGTCGCTGTGCCCGTTGCCGATTGGTCGAGGCCTGGCGGCCTCGACCAATCAGAGACGCGGGATTTCCAGGACAGAAAGACAGACAGACAGACAGACGGAAAAACCCTTAGACAATTATATATATAGATGTATATCCATATATACAAGCTTTGTTTGTGGCAGGGTGAGATACACGGACAAAAGACAAAAATGTGCATAACAAAAAAGTGCTCGTGCTTAAAAATAGGACCTCACTACCTCTGTACCCTCTTGGTATGCGCCCTGCCTGGCTGTGGGGGTTGGCACCCTAATTGTCTGCGGAAATGGTGCCCCCACTCAACGAAGGCTGACCCTGGGATGCCCTAATGATATATTGGGATTAAGTCCCAGAAGGATGGTAGCCACAGCTAAATATATGTATACAAACAGGCAAGGCACAAGATACCACAACAAAAAATACCAATCTTCAGCCGAAGATAGCATATAGATAAATCACAAACATGATAATCAGAGGGTGGGACCGATACTTATCAAGGATGATATTTCATACGCCTCTACGCGTTTCACCCCAGCGGATCATCAGGAGGCCTTGATGTGTAGATGCTGCATGGAATCACAATTGGTCCACTTATATACATGAGTTAATGAGGTAATGAGCGTTTGGGCGGTATATTGATTCAAAGCACAAGAGCCAGGAATAGAGTCGCCATATAAAAGTAGCCCACATACGATATCAGAAATGCCTAAGGTCTATAAACTACCTCATGGCGGCTGCCTGCTGTTGTAGACATACTTACTAATGCGATTTGTTGAATGGTTAACCCCCTACCGCTTTATGCAACACTGCTCTGATAGGGAGTTACAGCATTCGTTTCTATGTGGGACGCATAATACTGCGCATGTCCAGCATAGTGCGCCCAATATCGCAGGAAGATGACGTATTGTATGTGTGTCAGCTGGTCCGCATGCCGGCACCCGAGCGCGAGATGCCACCGCTCATCAATATGTGCTCAGCTGCGCTCCCATATGACGCCAGCATGCGTGTCAGCTGGGACGCATAGTGAACGTTCATGCGCAGAGAGGAGCCGCTCACACAGACACGTCCACCTACACTGATGTATAACGCTGGTGTGCGTGTCAGCTGGACCGCATGGCACTGCGCATGCGTGAACACACCTGCACTGATATATAGCGCTGGTGTGCATGTTAGCTGGACCGCATAGCACTGCGCATGCGCGAACGCACTCCATAGATCGGAATGCTGCGCTCAGAGACAATGAGGTTGGTAACTGCGCTGTAGCCAGTATTATATAGACTACAAGAGGAGGAAACAAATCACGCTCCTTGTGCCCAGGGCATTTTTAAGTGACCATATGCAAACCTAACGCCTGACAGACTTATGATTATATGGCCTGTCACTCCAGGTAAATTATCAGTTAAGCAGTATAGTATAGCATCTGCCCTAACAAGGACTGCTGATGATAGGAATATTGCGTCCTTTTGATTATGACCATGTATATAGTGTATAATGAAATTAAATAGACGAAACAACCATATAGAATACCCATGTATAAATACATGGGGATTGATATCTTGTATGACCACAGTCAATGCTGTGAAACCCCGTGAAACACAGGGCATATAATGGTGGCATAATTAGCCATAATTTGTCAATAACGGTGCTCACATAACAGACTAGGTATAAAACAGAAGACACCAACCGCTTGGCAATAAAGAGGTAGAGGAGAACATTGATGTATCAATCATAAAAAACATGCATAGGAAACATTTTCATTGAGGCCTCGTGGGGCCATACAATCAACCCGATAGATCCAGGCACACTCCTTCTGTAATAGTAATCGATCAAAATTACCACCCCTCTGATTCGGCGTATAGACCTCAATGATGCTGAAAGATATTTTGTGAACATTGCCCCCATGATATTCATTCATATGTCTAGCAACCGGGGTATCATGTTTGGTCTTAATGTCACCTATGTGTTCCCCTACACGCCTCCTAAACTCCCTCTTGGTTTTCCCAATATAGTCTTTGGGACAGCTACATGTAGCTATGTAGATAAAACCACTTGTCTTGCAATTAGCAAAGTCACGTATATAGAATTTTTTTCCCAGTTGCAGAACTTGTAACAAATTTACCTGGTCTCATAAATCTGCAATTAACGCATCCACCACATCTGAAAAAACCACATGTCTACTGGGGTAGATCTCTTGAAATGGCTATGGACCAAGTTATCTCTCAGAGACCTACCCTTTCTGTATGTGATCAAAGGCCTAGGGCCAATCCATTTGCTAAGGTCAGGGTCAGACGTCAGAATATCGCAATATTTGGATAACACTTTTACAACTCTCTCATTTTGACTGTCAAAAGTACCTATAATTCTGGTCTGATCAGAGTTAGTCACTGTGGGTCTATTTCGTGGTTGTAAAAGAGTACTTCTGTCTTGTGAGAAAGCATGCTTACATGATGTTTCAATCACACCTCTAGGGTAACCCTTCTCTAAGAATCTCTTCCTCATGTCTCCTGATTGCTCGATGAATGTATCTATATCCCAGCAGTTCCTTCTCAGCCTCATAAATTGACCCTTAGGGATACCACATTTTAGGGGTCTTCTCGTTGATGTCAAAAGTAAACATCATACCAATATTATTTGTATTAAGTTCTTGGATGAAGTCAATGAAGCCTTGTTTGGGACCCTGCCATATGACGAAGATGTCATCAATAAATCTGTACCAAACACCCACAAATTGATGCCACCATTTGCTCTCATCAGTGAAGACTATGGTTTCCTCCCACCAGCCCAGGAACAAATTTGCATACGATGGGGCACAAGGACTCCCCATTGCGGTGCCCCTGAGCTGGTGGAAGTACTTCCTGTCAAAGAGAAAGAAAATTTTTGTGAGTGTAAATTGCAAAAGATCCAGTACAAACCTACTATGAGCCATATGTTGGACTGATCTTGATCTGAGAAAATGGTCAACCGCTTTAAGCCCCAGATGATGTGGGATATTGCTATATAGAGCCTCCACATCTATAGAGGCCAAGAATTGACGAGGTGCTTCGCCCATTTGTATTAACTGTCCCCTCATATATAAGAGATACATCTGATCTACTCTTAAAATTAGAGGGTATACAATTTGCTGAGGGTTCCTTCTTGGCCTCTATAGATGTGATATATGCGGACCAGCTGACACACATACAATATGTCATCTTCCTGCGATATTGGGCGCACTATGCTGGACATGCGCAGTATTATGCGTCCCACATAGAAACGCATGCTGTAACTCCCTATCAGAACAGTGTTGCATAAAGCGGTAGGGGGTTAACCATTCAACAAATCGCATTAGTAAGTATGTCTACAACAGCAGGCAGCCGCCATGAGGTAGTCTATAGGCCTTAGGCATTTCTGATATCGTATGTGGGCTACTTTATATGGCGACTCTATTCCTGGCTCTTGTGCTTTGAATCAATATACCGCCCAAACGCTCATTAACTCATGTATATAAGTGGACCGATTGTGATTACATGCAGCATCTACACATCAAGGCCTCCTGATGATCCGCTGGGGTGAAACGCGTAGAGGCGTATGAAATATCATCCTTGATAAGTATCGGTCCTACCCTCTGATTATCATGTTTGTGATTTATCTATATGCTATCTTCGGCTGAAGATTGGCATTTTTTGCTGTGGTATCTTGTGCCTTGAATGTTTGTATACATATATTTAGCTGTGGCTACCATCCTTCTGGGACTTAATCTCAATATATCATAAGGGCATCCCAGGGTCAGCCTTCGTTGAGTGGGGGCGCCATTTCCGCAGACAAGTAGGGTGCCAACCCCCACAGCCAGGCAGGGCGCATACCAAGAGGGTACAGAGGTAGTGAGGTCCTATTTTTAAGCACGAGCACTTTTTTGTTATGCACATTTTTGTCTTTTGTCCATGTATCTCACCCTGCCACAAACAAAGCTTGTATATATGGATATACATATATATATATATATATATATATATATATATATATATACATACCTAGTCATTTTTAACCCCTTCCCGACCTTTGATGCCACGTAGGCGTCTTGAAAGTCGGTGCCAATCCGACCTGTGACGCCTATGTGGCGTCATGGAAAGATCACGTCCCTGCAGATCGGGTGAAAGGGTTAACTCCCATTTCACCCGATCTGCAGGGACAGGGGGAGTGGTAGTTTAGCCCAGGGGGGTGGCTTCACCCCCCCGTGGCTACGATCGCTCTGATTGGCTGTTGAAAGTGAAACTGCCAATGAGAGCGATTTGTAATATTTCACCTATTAAAACTGGTGAAATATTACAATCCAGCCATGGCCGATGCTGCAATATCATCGGCCATGGCTGGAAACACTAATGTGCCCCCACCCCACCCCACCGATCGCCCCCCCCAGCCCTCCGATCTGTCCGGTACACTGCTTTGGCTCCCCTCCGTCCTGTTCTCCGCTCCCCCCGTGCTCTTGTCCGCTCCCCCCGTGCTCCAATCAACCCCCCGTGCTCCGATCCAACCCCCCTGCACTCCGATCCACCCCCCGTGCATCATCCACCCCCCGTGCTCCGATCCACCCCCCGTGCTCCGTTCCACCCCCCCGTGCTCCGTTCCACCCCCCGTGCTCCGTTCCACCCCCGTGCTCCGATCGCCCCCCCCATGCTCCGATCCCCCCCTGTGCTCCCCCCCACCCCATCATACTTACATATCCTGCCGGGGTCCGTCTGTCTTCTCCCTGGGCGCCGCCATCTTCCAAAATGGCAGGCGCATGCGCAGTGCGCCCGCTGAATCTGCCAGCCGGCAGATTCGTTCCAAAGTGCATTTTGATCACTGAGATATAATCTATCACAGTGATCAAAATAAAAAAAAATAATAAATGACCCCCCCCCCTTTGTCACCCCCATATGTAGGGACAATAAAAAAATAAAGAATTTTTTTTTTACACTAAGGTTAGAATAGGGTTAGGGTTAGGGTTAGGGCTAGGGCTAGGGTTAAGGTTAGGGTTAGGTCTAGGGCTAGGGTTAGGGTTAGGGCTAGGGTTAGGGTTAGGATTAGGGTTAGGGTTAGGGCTAGGGTTAGGGTTAGGGCTAGGGTTAGGGCTAGGGTTAGGGTTTCGGTATGTGCACACGTATTCTGTTCCTCTGCGGATTTTTCCGCTGCGGATTTGATAAATCCGCAGTGCTAAACCGCTGCGGATTTATGGCGGATTTACCGCGGTTTTTCTGCGCATTTCACTGTGATTTTACAACTGCGATTTTCTATTGGAGCAGTTGTAAAACCGCTGCGGAATCCGCAGAAACAAGTGACATGCTGCAGAATGTAAACCGCTGCGTTTCCGTGCAGTTTTTCTGCAGCATGTGTACAGCGATTTTTGTTTCCCATAGGTTTACATTGAACTGTAAACTCATGGGAAACTGCTGCGGATCCGCAGCGTTTTCCGCAGCGTGTGCACATACTTAGAATTAGGCTATGTGCACACGGTGCGGATTTGGCTGCGGATCCGCAGCGGATTGGCCACTGCGGATTCGCAGCAGTGTTCCATCAGGTTTACAGTACCAAGTAAACCTATGGAAAACGAAATCGTTGTATTTTCCGCAGCATGTCAATTCTTTATGCGGATTCAGCAGCGTTTTACACCTGTTCCTCAATAGGAATCCACCGGTGAAATCCGCACAAAAAACGCTGGAAATCCACGGTAAATCCGCAGGTAAAACGCAGTGCCTTTTACCTGCGGATTTTTCAAAAATGATGCTGAAAAATCTCACACGAATCCGCAACGTGGGCACATAGCCTTAGGGTTAGGGTTGGAATTAAGGTTGTGGTTAGGGTTGTGATTAGGGTTATGGCTACAGCTGGGATTAGGGTTAGGGGTGTGTTGGGGTTAGTGTTGGAGGTAGAATTGAGGGGTTTCCACTGTTTAGGCACATCAGGGGTCTACAAACGCAACATGGCGCCACCATTGATTCCAGCCAATCTTGTATTCAAAAAGTCAAATGGTGCTCCCTCACTTCCGAGCCCCGACGTGCGCCCAAACAGTGGTTTACCCCCTCATATGGGGTATCAGTGTACTCAGGACAAACTGCGCAACAATTACTGGGGTCCAATTTCTCCTGTTACCCTTGTGAAAATAAAAAAATGCTTGCTAAAACATCATTTTTGAGGAAAGAAAAATGATTTTTTATTTTCCCGGCTCTGCGTTGTAAACGTCTGTGAAGCACTTGGGGGTTCAAAGTGCTCATCACATATCTAGATAAGTTCCTTGGGGGGTCTAGTTTCTAAAATGGGGTCACTTGTGGGGGGTTTCTACTGTTTAGGCACACCAGGGGCTCTGCAAACGCAACGTGACGCCCGCAGACCATTCCATCAAAGTCTGCATTTCAAAAGTCACTACTTCCCTTCTGAGCCCCGACGTGTGCCCAAACAGTGGTTTACCCCCACACATGGGGTATCAGCGTACTCAGGAGAAACTGGACAACAACTTTTGTGGTCCAATTTCTCCTGTAACCCTTGGGAAAATAAAAAATTCTTGGCTAAATAATTATTTTTGAGGAAAGAAAACGTATTTATTATTTTCACGGCTCTGCATTATAAACTTCTGTGAAGCACTTGGGGGTTCAAAGTGCTCACCACACATCTAGATAAGTTCCTTTCGGGGTCTAGTTTCCAAAATGGGGTCACTTGTGGGGAGTTTCTACTGTTTAGCCACATCAGGGGCTCTGCAAACGCAACGTGACGCCCGCAGAGCATTCCATCAAAGTCTACATTTCAAAACGTCACTACTTCACTTCCGAGCCCCAGCATGTGCCTAAACAGTGGTTTACCCCCACATATGGGGTATCGGCGTACTCAGGAGAAACTGGACAACAAGTTTTGGGGTCAAATTTCTCCTGTTACCCTTGGGAAAATAAAAAATTGCAGGCTAAAAGATCATTTTTGAGAAAATAATTTTTTTTTTTTATTTTCATGGCGCTGCGTTATAAACTTCTGTGACGCACTTGGGGGTTTAAAGTGCTTAATATGCATCTAGATAAGTTCCTTGGGGGGTCTAGTTTCCAAAATCGGGTAATTTGTGGGGGATCTCCAATGTTTAGGCACACAGGGGCTCTCCAAACGTGACATGGTGTCCGCTAATGATTGGAGCTAATTTTCCATTTAAAAAGCCAAATGGCATGCCTTCCCTTCCGAGCCCTGCCGTGCGCCCAAACAGTGGTTTACCCCCACATATGGGATATCAGCGTACTCAGGACAAACTGGACAACAACATTTGGGGTCCAATTTCTCCTATTACCCTTGTCAAAATTGGAAATTCAAGGCTAAAAAATCATTTTTGAGGAAAGAAAAATTATTTTTTATTTTCATGGCTCTGCGTTATAAACTTCTGTGAAGCACTTGGGGGTTTAAAGTGCTCAATATGCATCTAGATAAGTTCCTTGGGGGGTCTAGTTTCCAAAATGGGGTCACTTGTGGGGGAGCTCCAATGTTTAGGCACACAGGGGCTCTCCAAACGCAACATGGTGTCCGCTAACGATGGAGATAATTTTTCATTCAAAAAGTCAAATGGCGCTCCTTCCCTTCCGAGCCTTACCATGTGGCCAAACAGTGGTTTACCCCCACATGTGAGGTATCGGTGTACTCAGGAGAAATTGCCCAACAAATTTTAGTATCCATTTTATCCTGTTGCCCATGTGAAAATGAAAAAATTGAGGCTAAAAGAATTTTTTTGTGAAAAAAAAGTACTTTTTCATTTTTACGGATCAATTTGTGAAGCACCTGGGGGTTCAAAGTGCTCACTATGCATCTAGATAAGTTCCTTGGGGCGTCTAGTTTCCAAAATGGGGTCACTTGTGGGGGAGGTCCAATTTTTAGGCACACGGGGGCTCTCCAAACGTGACATGGTGTCCGCTAAAGAGTGGACCCAATTTTTCATTCAAAAAGTCAAATGGCGCTCCTTCCCTTCCAAGCCCTGCCGTGCGCCAAAACAGTGGTTTACCCCCACATATGAGGTATCAGCGTACTCAGGACAAATTGTACAACAACTTTCGTGGTTCAGTTTCTCCTTTTGCCATTGGGAAAATGAAAAAATTGTTGCTAAAATATAATTTTTGTGACTAAAAAGTTAAATGTTCATTTTTTCCTTCCATGTTGCTTCTGCTGCTGTGAAGTACCTGAAGCGTTAATAAACTTCTTGAAAGTGAGGTGGTCCCTAAAAAAATGGTTTTGTAAATTTCGTTGTAAAAATGAGAAATCGCTGGTCAAATTTTAACCCTTATAAGTTCCTAGCAAAAAAAAATTTTGTTTCAAAAATTGTGCTGATGTAAAGTATACATGTGGGAAATGTTATTTATTAACTATTTTGTGTCACCTAACTCTCTGTTTTAACAGAATAAAAATTCAAACTGTGAAAATTGCGAAATTTTCAAAATTTTCGCCAAATTTCCGTTTTTATCACAAATAAAAGCAGAATTTATTGACCTAAATTCACCACTAACATGAAGCCCAATATGTCACGAAAAAACAATCTCAGAACCGCTAGGATCCGTTGAAGCGTTCCTGAGTTATTACCTCATGAAGGGACACTGGTCAGAATTGCAAAAAACGGCAAGGTCTTTAAGGTCAAAATAGGCTGGGTCATGAAGGGGTTAAACCTGATGTCAGGGTCTATGCCAGGAGACATAGGGTCAGCCGACAGTGAGTGGGGGCGCCATTGTCGTATTTATGTTTAGGGTGCCAACCTCCACTGATAGGTAGGAAGCTTAAACAGGGTTTGTTTTGGCAGGGTCATCTAGCAGAGTTGTCAAACTGCATTCCTCGAGGGCCGCAAACAGGTCATGTTTTCAGGATTTCCTTGTATTGCACAGGTGATAATTTAATAACCTGCACTGAATGATTCCAGCACCTTGTGCAATACAAGGAAATCCTGAAAACATGACCTGTTTGCGGCCCTCGAGGAATGCAGTTTGACACCTCTGATCTAGAGTGCACGGTTGTGTGTTCTATGTGGTTATCTGGTTGTAGTTGTGGTATGGTTTTAATTGGATTTAAATAAATTGTGATATTTTATCTATGTTATCATAAGGATTTAAGGGTTATTGTGTTTTCATTTATTGATTTTTCTGACCTTTATTTGTCTGTATATCAGCCTAAGAGTATTAACAGATCTGGTTTGCCTCAGTTTAAGACCTTTTTTCCTTTCTGGTCATCGGGGGGTTAATGCTGTTTTTCCTTCCCCGGTGGCCGCTGATGTTGTAGCATTGCTGCTGGGTCAGCTGATGTTTGTGGTGACCACTCCCTCCATCCTTTAAGAGGTCACCTGGTTCTTCAGCTGACTGTCGGTGTTAATGTCACGCCGTTTACGGCAATAAAGGGGCAGGACGGCATACTGGGACCCGCACCTGTCCCTGCCACTATAAGGGGCCCTGGCTTTCCCTTATCTTAGGGGTCCCTAAGATGGTTAGAAGGCCTGAGCCGCCAGCGTATCCCTGTCTCCTGTGCAGGCCCTATCTGTGACCCCCTCTCCCCCCAAGGGAGGTGGACTGCATCAGTGTATAAAAATCACAATTAACAGGGTATACAGACAAGGTAAAGGAAAACCACACTTAGCTTAATGCTGCAAGGCACAGCACAGCAGGAAGAAACACCAGATACAACGGACACACCTGTAGAACAACAGTTCCCAGCTAGCTCCTACTCCTGGCTTGGTTGCTGAAGAATGAACGAACACCGACAGTCAGCTGATGAACCAGGTGACCTCTTAAAGGATGGAGGAAGTGGTCACCACAAACATCAGCTGACCCAGCAGCAATGCAACAAGATCAGCGGCCACCAGGGGGGAAAAACTGCATTAACCCCCCGATGACCAGAAAGGAAAAAAGGTCTTAAACTGAGGCAAACCAGATCTGTCACAAATCCAAAATTGGATCGTGACAGTACCCCCCTTTCAATGAGGGGCCTTTGGACCCTCAACACTGGACCTCACCAGTAAACAACCTACAGTGAGAATGACTCGATTCACCAGAGTTCACCTCCCCAGTCACCTGACCCTCAGGTTTACGGTGGACACAGCACGGTGGAGAAGACAACATAGGCGGCTGTTGTGAATTCTGTTGTCGGGCTCCCTCCTGTGGTCGTGAATGGTACTTCGGCTGGTTCTGTCCATGGACTTCCTCTGGTGGCTGTGGGTGTTTCTGAGTTTCCTTCCACAGGTGACGAGGCTAAGTCGTTAGTTGGCTGCTCTATTTAACTCCACTTAGATCTTTGCCCCATGCCAGCTGTCAATGTTGTACTATTGGTCTAGTTCGCTCCTGGATCGTTCTGTTACCTGTTTACTCCAGCAGAAGCTAAGTTCCTCTTTGCTATTTTCCTGTTTGCTATTTTTTCTGTCCAGCTTGCTATTGTGAATATTGCCTTGCTTGCTGGAAGCTCTGGGACGCAGAGGGGCGCCTCCGCACCGTGAGTCGGTGCGGAAGGTTTTTTTCCCTGCACTCTCTGCGTGGCTTTTTGTAGGTTTTTGTGCTGACCGCAAAGTGACCTTTTCTATCCTCTGTCTGTCCAGTAAGTCGGGCCTCTCTTTGCTAAATCTATTTCATCTCTATGTTTGTGATTTCATCTTAACTCACAGTCATTATATGTGGGGGGCTGCCTTTTCCTTTGGGGAATTTCTCTGAGGCAAGGTAGGCTTTATTTTCCTTTCTTAGGGCTAGCTAGTTCTGAGGCTGTGACGAGTTGCATAGGGAGCGTTAGGAGCAATCCACTGCTATTTCTAGTGTGTGTGATAGGATTAGGGATTGCGGTCAGCAGAGTTTCCACTTCCCAGAGCTTGTCCCGTGTTTTTGTAGCTATCAGATCTTTCCGGGTGCTTTTGATCATCAGGTCCATTATTGTCCTAACCACCAGGTCATAACAGGCGGCACAAACCTCCAAAGCGCCGACCTGTGGAATGAATTGTGTATGGGCATTACTGAGGGTAACTCCAACTGGTAAGTCTTCGGACTGACAATGGCTGACACCCGATATGGCCCAATTACCCTCGAACTCCAGATTCCAGTTCCACACTTCCACCAGATATTTTTGGTGGACACCCATACGTAATCATTCACACACAGGTCCAGACCTGAACGTTTATTTTCACGCATGCGTCTGCCACAAGATGGTGAACTCTTTGCAGAACCGACAACAGAGGTGTCCCCCTGTGTACCCAAACTCACACCCCCACTATGCACCGAGGGAACCACCACCCTCCTCTGACCCCTCCTCCTTAGAGGTCTCTGACATACCGGGTTAGAATGTAGTGAGGGTAGAGTCTTGCTCCTACTTCCTTTAAGCACCTCTACTGCCCCAACTGGAGAAGAAGGGGTAGGTTGTAGAAGGACGGCAGAGATCGTAGTTCCAGGGCAGCAGTCCTCACACGACTGACCCCAGCTGACTACTTCTCTGGACTGCCAGTCTATGACAGGGTTGTGTCTTTTTAACCAAGGGAGACCTAAGACAATGGGAGTTGGTATGCCCTCCAAGACGTAACATGACAGGAACTCTTCATTACAAGCCCCTATACGCAGATGTTTATTGTCAACGACTTGGGTAATGCTCCCCTGGCTGAGCGGGACAGAGTCAATAACCTGGACGCTTAGGGGTCTAGCCAGCAACCTACTCATCAGGCCATGGGTCTGGACAAAATGAGCATTCACCAAATTGACTCCTGCTCCACTGTCCACAGGCACCAGAATATTCTCAGTTACCCCACCAACAACCACCTCAGCAGGTAAAGTACACTGAGACGAGAAAACGGAGGAAATATACACTCCCTGGTCGCTTCCTTCCACACAACCAGAGGGACGCGGCTTTTTTGATGGAACAGGTATCTTGGTCTGAGCTGGGCAGACATTGATAAAATGACCAGTCTGCGCACGGTAGAAACATGCCCCCACACCACGGCGAACCCCAGACAACCCCGTTTGGGAACCAACTCCTCCCAGCTGCATGGGTTCGTCCACCTTCCCAGGTGTGTCCTCCCCCCTAGCAAGGACTATAGGGGGCACATTTGGTGTATGCCTCTCCCTCAAGCGTCTATCCACCCGGATGGCAAGGGACATGGCGGCCTCCAACGACTTGGGGGTGGCGTACTGTACGAGAGTATCTTGTAACCTAGGGGACAGACCCTGCACAAAATGGCTCCTAAGGGCCGGGTCATTCCACTGTGTGTCAGTGGCCCACCTCCTGAACTCTGAACAGTACTCCTCAGCCGGCCGACCCCCCTGCTTGATCTTAGGGAGTCGGGGTTCCGCCAAGGAGACGCCGTCCAGGTCACCATATACCAGCGCCAGAGCTACAAAAAACTCGTCCACTGACCGTAGAGTTGGAGAACCGGTCGGCAGGGAGAAGGCCCAGGATTGGGGATCACCTTTAAGAAGGGAAACAATGATTCCCACCCGTTGTTCTTCACTCCCTGATGAACGAGGGCGGAGCCTAAAGTATAACTTACAGGCCTCCTTAAAAACCAAAAATGTATCTCTCCCACCAGAGAACCTGTCAGGAAGAGATATCTTGGGCTCTGGTTGAGCATGAACCTGGGCCGAAGCCCAAAACCCCACCAACTGCTGCAGTTCTTGCACCACCTCACCACGCAGCACCTTAAACTCATCGGTGAGGGTCTGAAGCAGTTGGGCAAAGGCCTGCATTTGAGCCATGGCTCACCAGAAAAAAATGTGAAGGTCGGTGTTAATGTCACGGCGTTTACGGCGATAAAGGGGCAGGACGACATACTGGGACCCGCACCTGTCCCTGCCACTATAAGGGGCCCTTTCTTTCCCTTATCTCAGGGGTACCTAAGATGGTTAGGAGGCCTGAGCTGCCAGCGTATCCCTGTCTCCTGTGCAGGCCCTATCCGTGACCCCCTCTCCCCCCAAAGGGAGGTGGACTGCACCAGTGTATAAAAATCACAATTAACAGGGTATACAGACAAGGTAAAGGAAAACCACACTTAGCTTAATGCTGCAAGGCACAGCACAGCAGGAAGGAACACCAGATACAACGGACACAGCTGTAGAACAACAGTTACCAGCTAGCTCCTACTCCCGGCTTGGTTGCTGAAGAATGAACTAACACTGACAGTCAGCCAGCTGATGAACCAGGTGACCTCTTAAGGGATGGAGGGAGTGGTCACCACAAACATCAGCCGACCAGCAGCAATGCAACAACATCAGCGGCCACCGGGGGGGAAAAAACTGCATTAACCCCTGATGACCAGAAAGGAAAAAAGGTCTTAAACTGAGGCAAACCAGATCTGCCACAAATCCAAAATTGGATCGTGACACCTTCCTCATGATCAGGGATACCCCACAAGGTGAGATTTTAGATGGTGCCCCAGATTAATGTTGATTGACAGTCATTTTGTATTTCTTCCACTTTCTTACTATTGCACCAACATTTGTCTCTTTCTCACCCCACATCTTACGTATGGCTTTGTCTCCCATTCCAGCTTTGTGCAGGACTATGAACGTGTCTCTGACATCCTTAAAAAGCTCTTTGGTCTTGCCCATGTTTTAGAGGTTAGAGTGTGACTGATTAATTGAGTCTGTGGACAGAAGTCTTTTATAAAGGTGACTATGTAAGACAGCTGTTAATGCAAGTAACAGACCAGCCCAGATCTCCAGGATCATGATACAGTCAGGTTGAATGGAAATAGGGAAGGGGATTGAGAAAGCCTTTCTATAAAGAGCATAGCCTTTAACATCTGGAGTTAACAATAACTCAAAGCCAGCTAAACCCATACAGATGTGCACAAGCATTATTATTGAATACCAATCTGGCAAGAAGATGCTCGCCTGTAGAGCGTAAACTTGACCACTTGTCTGGTAGCAGTGCTGTGATCCCACTGATCTCAGGATTAAGCTAGATATAATCCAGGAAGATTGTAAAACAAACAAAATGAAGAGGTGAAAGAAGTCAGCCTTGCCTGACTCCAGACGGGATTAGGAAGGGGTCAGTCTTCCAGCTGTTCTCTGTGCTAAAAATGTAGTTATTTGTCCTGAAAATAGAAGCAGAACATTTCCTTAAACCTGAATATTTGCTGCACACCACCAATGAACAGGTGCAAAACATGATTAAAAGTGTTTTCTTGGTTTCTTTGATGTTTTGGACAGCGTCCCTGATGACAGTGATTCCTGCTGTCAGGAAAACCACAAGTCTGATCAGTTTGGAAGGTTGAACTGGACACAGCCATCAGCCAATTGATGGTGAACATATTGAACTTGACATTTTACCAGAAGTCTGATCAGTTTAAATGATTGAGCTGAACATAATGTTTAGCCAGGTGACCTCCATCCCTACTTCCTTTGCAAAATTGCCAGGGATGCCAAGTTAATTTTTAACTTTTCCTGAACAACTTATCAAAACATCATGGACAGACAATATTTTTTTGCGGACACTTTAGAAAACCATAATAAATCCTTACCATTATACAGTAAGTGATACATGCCTACATATCAATCTGATATGAAGACATTAGCTATATTTACTATAAACTGTAAAATGATAATAATTACAGTCAAAATAATCTCTGCAAGCTTCCTCAGCTTTAATAAAATCACCCACATCTTAAATGTATTTGTACAGGCAGGTAAAGTGCACTATTTTTATGGAATGTCCTGGTATTTCTGGACGGTTGGCAACCCAGAGCCCAGTATAGATAAAGGAGGTTTTCAACTCCATATTTTGCTCTGCTTCTTCTGGGTGCTTATGTGCTTGCATACTTTATGTCTGACAAGGCTTATCCTGTGTCCCTATAAATGAGGCACCATTTGTTTTAATGTTTTAATACTGGTTTATTTACTAAATAAAAATATATATTAATTGAAGGATCCTTCAATTTACTTCCTTTGTCCTGGGATTTATGCCTTATATTTCCTAGGCTGTGGTTTTGATAATATTATATGTAGAGGGAGGATGAACTCTGCCCCTTCCTCCCCTTCCCCCTCCTGTCTACAAAGAATCTTATCAGTGGCATTTATCATTTCCTATCTCAGTAATGTAAAAATCTGTGTTTACTGAATTCTGATTTAACCCATGAATTGAGAATTTTGAGACTGAATGATCAGTCCAGGAGGAGAAAAAAGCAGGTATCTCTGATAAGGTGCCACATTTTTTCGACTATGAGACATCTTTCCATAAGATGCACCCCAGGTTTAGACAGCAGAGAATAGGGGAAAAAAAAAGAATAGGGAGGTAATAAATCTATTGCTGGTAGCACTCTGTAGTGTGTATTATTCACACACAGCTCTGCTACATGAACATTTACATACACACAGCTCTGCTACAAGCACAGAAACACACACATATATATACACACACACACACACATACACACACACATACACACACACATACACACACACACTATACAAATCAGGATAATACCTCAAGCTTCAATTCAATCATCAGGCCTTAACTACAGATCCCTCCTTTTTAGTTCACACAGTCCGACCAACCTGGACCCAGATATAGTCTTGCCAGGATTTGAGCCCAGCACCATTCATACCTCCCTGGTTTTCTTCAGACTGACATAGTTTTTGCAGCAACAGCAGATTCCCCCAGAAATATCCTAACTAGTGATGAGCGAGTGTACTCGTTGCTTGGGTTTTCCCCATACACGCTCGGGTGGTCTCCGAGTATTTATGACTGCTCAGAGATTTAGTTTTCTTCACAGGAGCTGGATGATTTGTTACTTTTAGACAGTTTGATTACATGTGGGGATTCCCTAGCAACCAGGCAACCCCCACATGTATGGAATGAAGTGGTAGTTCCAGCTCCTTAAAATTCAAAGTCTTTATTTTACAAGTTAAAACTTCATAGTCATAGAATCCTTGTACATCATGGATGCATAGGCAGCGAAAAAGAAAGGTATAAGCAACGCGTTTCGATCAACTAAGATCTTTATCACAGCTTAATCCTACATCTACCTTCTAGTTCTTATAAGGTGTTCCATATACTCTTACACAGCTGATTTAATCACCTGGTATTAATGGCAGAGTCTGCACCTATCAAATTACACAGAAAAATTACCAATCTTTAAAACATCATAATACATACAACAGCTATTTACAAATAATGGTACATTAATTCATTTCTCCTATTCAGGCCATTTGGATATCTTGTTTCTAGATTATAAACCCAAAATGCCTCTCTGGTTAAGAGGCGTCTTTTTATATCTCCACTGCGCGGTGATTTTTTTATTTGTTCTCTACCTTGGACTCTCATTGCTGATATATTTCCAGCGTGGTGGGTTATAAAGTGTTTTGCTACCATGGAAATATTACGATTATTACTATTTCCTTTTAATGTATCTTTCAAATGTTCGGATATCCGCGTCTTTAATTTTCTTGTGTGCAACCCACATATGTTAGATTACAGATCTCACAATCTGTTAAGGAGAAATTAATTAATGTACCATTATTTGTAAATAGCTGTTGTATGTATTATGTAATTTGTATGTATTATGATGTTGCCAGATGTCAGATTGCCCGCCGTCATCAGGGCATTACGGCAATATGCTGGAGACACTGGGGCAGATTGCTGGACACACTGGGGGCAATATGCTGGACACACTGGGGCAGGATGCTGGAAACACTGGGGGCAATATGCTGGACACACTAGGGGTAATATGCTGGACACACTGGGGCAGGATGCTGGAAACACTGGGGGCAATATGCTGGACATACTGGGGGCAATATGCTGGACACACTGGGGGCTATATGCTAAACACACTGGGGGCTGAATGCTGGACACACTGGGGGCAATATGCTGGACACACTGGGGGCTATATGCTAAACACACTGGGGGCAATATGTTGAACACACTGGGGGCTGAATGCTGGACACACTGGGGGCAATATGCTGTTCACACTGGGGGCAATATGCTGGACACACTGGGGGCTGAATGCTGGACACACCGGGGGCAATATGCTGGACACACTGGGGGCAATATGCTGGACACACTGGGGGCAATATGCTGGACACACTGGGGGAAATATGCTGGACACACTGGAGGCAATATCGGGAACACACTGGGGTCTGAATTCTGGACACACTGGGGTAATACGCTTGACACACTGGGGGCTGAATGCTGGACACACTGGGGGCTGAATGCTGGACACACTGGGGGCAATATGCTGGACACACTGGGGGCAATATGCTGGACACACTGGGGGCAATATGCTGGACACACTGGGGGCAATATGCTGGACACACTGAGGGCAATATGCTGGAGACACTGGGGCAATATGCTGGACACACTGGGGCAATATGCTGGAGACACTGGGGGCTGAATGCTGGACACACTCAAGAGGGCAGGATGGGAGAACATATGGCTGGAGCCAGGAATGAGATACACGGGGCCAGGATGGGGGAAATTATTATTACCATAAGTGCTAATTAAGGGATATTATTTCTGCAGTGATGTATTTTTTATTTTTTGAAGACACTGTTTTAAATGGGGAGGCGGTTCTGTTACTGTGTAGAGTGACACTATATCGCCTTTTTTTCTTCATGTGGTGTAATGTAGAAGTTGTGAAAAATTAAGTAATGTGTTCTGCAAGCGGAGCTCGAGATAACTGTGTTATTTCCTGCAGAGACAAGTCCTGGCTGGATGAAGTGATAGCGGTCTGTGCTGGATGAAAGATGAAGGACTTGACCTAGAGACGTCACTGGTGAGTCAGTGTTACCTATACACTGACACTATACACTGTATACTATATACAGAGCTCCTGTGTATAATGTCACCGGTGATCACTGTATTACCTGTACACAGACACTGCATACTAAGTACAGATCTCCTGTGAATACTGGCACTTATGGTGATAGTATTGTGTTTTGCTTTTGTTTGTTTTTTTGTTTTTTGTTTTTCTTTGTAACTGAAGGGTAAATTGACTAGATTCATCTCTAAACTCTTGGAGCGACTGATATACTCCCGCCTTACCCATTACCTCTCCACTCACTCCCTCCTAGACCCTTCACAGTCCGGTTTCCGCCCCCTACATTCGACAGAAACTGCACTCATCAAAGTGACCAATGACCTTCTGACAGCAAAACGTAATGGTGACCACTCTCTGCTCATTCTTCTCAATCTTTCTGCAGCTTTTGACACTGTTGACCACCCTCTCTTACTCTCCAGGCTCCAGTCACCAGGCATTAAGGACACTTCTCTCTCCTGTTTCTCCTCCTACCTTTCTGACCGCTCCTTCAGTGTTCTGTTATCTGGCTCCACTTCATCTCCTTTCCTCTCACTGTCGGGGTACCTCAGGGCTCAGTCCTTGGCCCCCTTCTCTTCTCCCTGTACAAGGCCCCAATTGGACAGACCATCAGCAGATTTGGCTTTCAGTACCATCTTTATGCTGATGACACACAACTATACACGTCATCGCCTGACCTTACCCCCGCTGTACTAGAAAACGCCACTGACTGTCCGCAGTCTCCAACATCATGTCTGCTCTCCATCTGAAACTCAACCTCTCCAAAACTGAACTTCTTCTGCTCCCGCCATCTACTAACCTCCCTAAATCTGACATTTCCCTCTCCGTGGGTGGCACCATAATAACACCCCGGCAGCAGGCGCGCTGTCTGGGTTTTATGTTTGACTCCGATCTCTCCTTCACCTCCCATATACAATCTCTTGCCCGCTCGTGCCGTCTACACCTAAAGTACATCTCAAGAATCCACCCTTTTCTCACCATGGAGACAACTAAAACCCTCACTGTCGCCCTGATCCACTCCCGCCTGGACTACTGCAATGCTCTATTAATTGGCCTCCCCCTCACTCGACTTTCCCCTCTCCAGTCCATCCTTAATGCACCAGCCAGGGTCGTCTGTTGTGAATTCTGTGGCTGAGTTCACTTCTGTGGTCACAAGTGGTATTGCAGTCTCTGGGCTTCCTCCCTCAGGTGTTTTGGTGAGCTCGTTGGCTGCCTTGCTATTTAGCTCCACCTGAGTCTGTCTTCCTTGCTCCTTGTCAATGTTCCAGTGTTGGATCTGAGCTACTGCATCTTTCCTTGGGCCTGCTGCTCTGCTAGATAAGTGCTTCTAGTTTGTTTTCTGTTTTTTCTGTCCAGCTTGCTATTAACTTTTGCTGGAAGCTCTGAGAAGCAAAGGGGTGCACCGCCGTGCTGTTAGTTCGGCACGGTGGGTCTTTTTGCCCCTTTGCGTGGTTTTCGTTTTAGGGTTTTTTGTAGACTGCATAGTTCTCTTTGCTATCCTCGCTCTGTCTAGAATATCGGGCCTCACTTTGCTGAATCTATTTCATTCCTACGTTTGTCTTTTCATCTTGCTAACAGTCATTATATGTGGGGGGCTGCCTATTCATCTGGGGTATTTCTCTGAGGTAAGTCAGGCTTGTATTTCTATCTTCAGGCTAGTCAGCTCCTCAGGCAGTGCCGAGTTGCATAGGTAGTGATAGGCGCAATCCACTGCTGCTTATAGTTGTGTGAGGATAGATCAGGTACTGCAGTCTACAGAGATTCCACGTCTCAGAGCTCGTCCTATTGTTTTTGGTTATTGCCAGATCTCTGTATGTGCGCTGATTACTGCACGCTGTGTTGCCTGATTGCCAGCCATAACAGTACAAGGAGCCACCCAATGATTCCCAATAGAGGGAAAAAAGAAATCCTGACATCATTTTTTTTTTCTTAGCTCTGTCTTCAGTCTTTTTTTTCCCCTAGACATTAGAGTGCTTCAGGACACAGCTGTGGACATGGATATTCAGGCTCTGTGCTCCTCAATGGATAATCTCGTTGTAAATGTACAAAAGATTCAAGATACTATTGATCAGAAATCGATGCTAGAACCAAGAATTCCGATTCCTGATTTGTTTTTTGGTGACAGAACTAAGTTCCTGAGCTTCAGAAATAATTGTAAGCTATTTTTGGCCTTGAAACCTCATTCTTCTGGTAATCCTATTCAACAGGTTTTGATTATTATTTCTTTTTTGCGCGGCGACCCACAGGACTGGGCGTTTTCTCTTGCACCAGGAGATTCTGCATTGAGTAATGTTGATGCATTTTTCCAGGTGCAGGGATTGCTTTACGATGAGCCTAATTCAGTGGATCAGGCTGAGAAAAATCTGCTGGCTTTATGCCAGGGTCAGGATGATGTAGAAGTATATTGTCAGAAATTTAGGAAGTGGTCAGTACTCACTCTGTGGAATGAATCTGCACTAGCGGCTTTGTTCAGAAAGGGTCTCTCTGAAGCTCTTAAGGATGTAATGGTGGGATTTCCTATGCCTGCTGGTTTGAATGAGTCTATGTCCTTGGCCATTCAGATCGGTCGTCGCTTGCGCGAGCGTAAATCTGTGCACCATCTGGCGGTATTGTCTGAGAGTAAACCTGAGCCTATGCAGTGCGACAGGACTATGACTAAAGTAGAACGGCAGGAATACAGACGTCTGAACAGACTGTGTTTCTATTGTGGTGATTCTACTCATGCTATTTCTAATTGTCCTAAACGCACTAGGCGGTTCGATAGCTCTGCCGTTATTGGTACTGTACAGTCCAAATTCCTTTTGTCCATTACCTTAATGTGCTCTTTGTCATCGTATTCTGTCATGGCGTTTGTGGATTCAGGCGCTGCCCTGAATCTGATGGATTTGGATTATGCTAAACGTTGTGGATTTTTCTTGGAGCCTTTGCGGTGTCCTATTCCGTTGAGAGGAATTGATGCTACACCTTTGGCCAAGAATAAGCCTCAGTACTGGGCCCAGCTGACCATGTGCATGGCTCCTGCACATCAGGAAGTTATTCGCTTTCTGGTACTGCATAATTTGCATGATGTGGTCGTGTTGGGGTTGCCATGGCTACAAACCCATAATCCAGTATTGGATTGGAACTCTATGTCGGTAACCAGCTGGGGTTGTCAGGGAGTACATGGTGATGTTCCATTTTTGTCTATTTCGTCATCCATTCCTTCTGACATCCCAGAGTTCTTGTCGGACTTTCAGGATGTATTTGAAGAGTCCAAGTCTGATGCCCTACCTCCGCATAGGAATTGTGATTGTGCTATCGATTTGATTCCTGGTAGTAAATTCCCTAAGGGTCGTTTATTTAATTTGTCTGTACCTGAACACACCGCTATGCGCAGTTATGTGAAGGAGTCCCTGGAGAAGGGACATATTCGCCCATCGTCGTCACCATTGGGAGCAGGGTTCTTTTTTGTAGCCAAGAAGGATGGTTCGCTAAGACCGTGTATTGATTACCGCCTTCTTAATAAGATCACTGTTAAGTTTCAGTATCCCTTGCCATTGATTTCTGACTTGTTTGCTCGGATTAAGGGGGCTAGTTGGTTTACTAAGATTGATCTTCGTGGTGCGTATAATCTGGTGAGAATCAGGCAGGGAGATGAATGGAAAACGGCATTTAATACGCCCGAGGGTCATTTTGAGTATCTGGTGATGCCGTTCGGACTTGCCAATGCTCCATCTGTTTTTCAGTCTTTTATGCATGACATTTTCCGTGAGTATCTGGATAAATTCTTGATTGTTTACTTGGATGACATTTTGATCTTCTCAGATGATTGGGAGTCTCATGTGAAGCAAGTCAGAATGGTTTTCCAGGTACTGCGTGCTAATTCCTTGTTCGTGAAGGGATCAAAGTGTCTCTTCGGTGTGCAGAAAGTTTCATTTTTGGGGTTCATCTTTTCCCCTTCTACTATCAAGATGGATCCGGTTAAGGTTCAGGCCATCCAGGATTGGACTCAGCCGACATCTCTAAAAAGTCTGCAGAAATTCCTGGGCTTTGCTAATTTTTATCGTCGCTTCATCTGTAATTTTTCTAGCATTGCCAGACCATTGACCGATTTGACCAAGAAGGGTGCTGATTTGGTTAATTGGTCTTCTGCTGCCGTGGAAGCTTTTCAGGAGTTGAAGCGTCGTTTTTGCTGTGCCCCTGTGTTGTGTCAACCTGATGTTTCTCTTCCGTTCCAGGTCGAGGTTGATGCTTCTGAGATTGGTGCAGGGGCGGTTTTGTCACAGAGAGGTTCTGGTTGCTCAGTGTTCAAACCATGTGCTTTCTTTTCCAGGAAATTTTCTGCTGCTGAGCGTAATTATGATGTGGGCAACCGAGAGTTGCTGGCCATGAAGTGGGCATTCGAGGAGTGGCGTCATTGGCTTGAGGGTGCTAAGCATCGCGTGGTGGTTTTGACTGATCATAAGAACCTTACTTATCTTGAGTCTGCCAAGCGCTTGAATCCTAGACAGGCCCGTTGGTCGTTATTTTTTGCTCGTTTTGATTTTGTGATTTCATACCTTCCGGGCTCTAAAAATGTGAAGGCGGATGCTCTGTCTAGGAGTTTTGTGCCCGACTCTCCGGGGTTATCTGAGCCGGCGAGTATCCTCAAGGAAGGAGTCATTGTGTCTGCCATCTCCCCTGATTTGCGGAGAGTGTTGCAGAAATTTCAGGCTAATAAACCTGATCGTTGTCCGGCCGAGAAACTGTTCGTCCCTGATAGGTGGACTAGTAAAGTTATCTCTGAACTTCATTGTTCGGTGCTGGCCGGTCATCCAGGAATCTTTGGTACCAGGGAGTTGGTTGCTAGATCCTTCTGGTGGCCATCTCTGTCACGGGATGTGCGTGCTTTTGTGCAGTCCTGTGGAATTTGTGCTAGGGCTAAGCCCTGCTGTTCACGTGCCAGTGGGTTGCTTTTGCCCTTGCCGGTCCCGAAGAGGCCTTGGACACATATTTCGATGGATTTCATTTCTGACCTTCCCGTTTCTCAAAAAATGTCGGTCATTTGGGTGGTCTGTGATCGCTTTTCTAAAATGGTCCATCTGGTGCCCTTGGTTAAATTGCCTTCCTCCTCTGATTTGGTGCCTTTGTTCTTCCAGCATGTGGTTCGTTTACATGGCATTCCTGAGAATATTGTTTCTGACAGAGGTTCCCAGTTTGTCTCGAGGTTCTGGCGAGCCTTTTGTGGTAGGATGGGCATTGACCTATCTTTCTCCTCGGCCTTCCATCCTCAGACTAATGGCCAGACCGAACGAACCAATCAGACCTTGGAAACATATCTGAGATGTTTTGTTTCCGCTGACCAGGATGATTGGGTGTCATTTTTGCCGTTGGCTGAGTTCGCCCTTAATAATCGGGCCAGCTCGGCTACCTTGGTCTCTCCATTTTTCTGCAATTCTGGGTTCCATCCTCGTTTCTCTTCAGGACAGGTTGAGTCTTCGGACTGTCCTGGTGTGGATTCTGTGGTGGACAGGTTGCAGCAGATCTGGACTCAGGTAGTGGACAATTTGACCTTGTCCCAGGAGAAGGCTCAGCTTTTCGCTAATCGCAGACGCCGTGTGGGATCCCGACTTCGTGTTGGGGATCTGGTTTGGTTATCTTCTCGTCATATTCCTATGAAGGTTTCCTCTCCTAAATTTAAACCTCGTTTTATTGGTCCGTATAGGATTTCTGAGATTCTCAATCCGGTGTCTTTTCGTCTGACCCTCCCAGACTCCTTTTCCATACATAATGTATTCCATAGGTCGTTGTTGAGGAGATACGTGGCACCTATGGTTCCATCTGTGGAGCCTCCTGCCCCTGTTTTGGTGGAGGGGGAATTGGAGTATATTGTGGAGAAGATTTTGGATTCTCGTGTCTCTAGACGGAAACTCCAGTATCTGGTCAAATGGAAGGGTTATGCTCAGGAAGATAATTCCTGGGTTTTTGCCTCTGATGTCCATGCCCCAGATCTTGTTCGTGCCTTTCATGTGGCTCATCCTGGTCGGCCTGGGGGTTCTGGTGAGGGTTCGGTGACCCCTCCTCAAGGGGGGGGTACTGTTGTGAATTCTGTGGCTGAGTTCACTTCTGTGGTCACAAGTGGTATTGCAGTCTCTGGGCTTCCTCCCTCAGGTGTTTTGGTGAGCTCGTTGGCTGCCTTGCTATTTAGCTCCACCTGAGTCTGTCTTCCTTGCTCCTTGTCAATGTTCCAGTGTTGGATCTGAGCTACTGCATCTTTCCTTGGGCCTGCTGCTCTGCTAGATAAGTGCTTCTAGTTTGTTTTCTGTTTTTTCTGTCCAGCTTGCTATTAACTTTTGCTGGAAGCTCTGAGAAGCAAAGGGGTGCACCGCCGTGCTGTTAGTTCGGCACGGTGGGTCTTTTTGCCCCTTTGCGTGGTTTTCGTTTTAGGGTTTTTTGTAGACTGCATAGTTCTCTTTGCTATCCTCGCTCTGTCTAGAATATCGGGCCTCACTTTGCTGAATCTATTTCATTCCTACGTTTGTCTTTTCATCTTGCTAACAGTCATTATATGTGGGGGGCTGCCTATTCCTCTGGGGTATTTCTCTGAGGTAAGTCAGGCTTGTATTTCTATCTTCAGGCTAGTCAGCTCCTCAGGCAGTGCCGAGTTGCATAGGTAGTGATAGGCGCAATCCACTGCTGCTTATAGTTGTGTGAGGATAGATCAGGTACTGCAGTCTACAGAGATTCCACGTCTCAGAGCTCGTCCTATTGTTTTTGGTTATTGCCAGATCTCTGTATGTGCGCTGATTACTGCACGCTGTGTTGCCTGATTGCCAGCCATAACAGTCATCCATCTGGCTAATCATTACTCAGGTGCGTCCGCTCTTCGCCAGTCGTTACACTGGCTGCCCATTCATTACAGGATACAATTCAAAGTACTTGTTCTCACCCACAAAGCTCTCTACAGTGCGGCACCCCCTTACATCTCCTCCCTCATTCTCCAAGATTTCTCCCGTGCTGCGCCAATCCTCTGGAATGCTCTACCCCAAGATATTAGGACCATCCACAATTTGCATAGTTTTAGGCGCTCGCTCAAAACACATTTGTTCAGAACGGCCTATCACGTTCACTAATCAAAGTCATTTTATGTTTGTGTGTGTGTGTAGCCCATTCACTATTCCTATCTATTACCCAACCCCTGAAGATGGCTGGACCATCATTGTAAATACATCACTGTAAATACACACCTGTACTTTGTTTCTCCCCCACCTCATTGTAGATTGTAAGCTCTCACGAGCAGGGTCGTCTTATTTCGCTTTAATTATTGTATTGTTAACGTTGTTACTTATGACTTTTGTGTTTGAAACTGTTAAACTGTAAAGCACTGTGGAATTTGTTGGCGCTATATAAATAAAGATTATTATTATTATTACTACTAGATCAATGGATGTTTGACAGGTTATAGTTTCACACAGCAACTATTTTTCTGGAATAATCTGGTTCAGGTAAATGATGACCCCATCACATGACCGGGGGGCCCATAGTGTCTGAACATCCCAGGGCCCTGGCTACCCTTAATCCACCCCTGGCTGTAAATCATTCAGCTGAGGTGATGAACACTAAATCTCCGAGCACTTACAAATACTCGGAGGTCACCTGAGCGTGCTCGGGAAAACCCGAGCAACAAGTACACTCACTAAATAACTTGGGTTAGTGAATCCTAACTCAAGCTGACAGTAATTCAGCATTTACTGCTTTACTGGAGTTCACTACAAACTATCCTCCTTTACAGCCAGCATTTTTAGCTACTGTAGCATGAGTAGTGCTCTGTTAGCTCATCATCTGCATCTATAAGCATTCCTTATTTTACAGAGTGAAGCAACCAAAGTACAACCTTTCCACACGGTCCCAAATATGCCAAATGTATGTACAGCTTTTCTCAGGCAACACACATGCTATACCTTACCACATCTTGCAGTTACACACAGACTAGCATTACCATATATTGCAGTCACACACACTCTACTATACCATACCTCCTAACCTTTGAAGAATAGAAAGGACTGATCATGCGGTACGCGTAGCACGTTGTGTCAAATTTTGATCACACCCCTGGCCACCTTCCAAACCACACCGATTTACCTTTTCTTTCTCCCCTTGCAGAAGTGAGGAAAATTCAGCAAATGCTCATGACTGGAGGGTGTAGACCGAAATCTGGGACTGTCCACTGTATCTGGGACAGTTGGGACTAGAGATAAGTTGACTATTGCAAAGGACTTTGGTTCAGTGTACAGGTCAGTGGTACCTTTTGGCTGGATTGGAGGCCACAAATCTCTTACTATCCAGCGTTCCCGACACGGCTTCACCGTCAGAGTCATCAGAACTTTCTTAACTTTGTGTAGCTTCACTATATGATACCAGGCTTTTTGGTCTCTGTAAGGCCATATTCACATGTTGCAGAAATACTGTGTTTTTTACTTTCTGCAGATGTCTGCCTTTTCCCCCTTATTTGATGCATTTTTTGTGCAGATGTGAAGCTGTTTTTTATAGTACAGAAAAACTTTGATTCTTAATAAAGCATCTGCAGTTTTTTACATGTGTTATTTTTAGGCTCCAAATAAAAGATGAGAAGAAAAGCTATAAAACCGCACAGTTCAGAGTTGTATTTAGACCACTGGGAGTGCAGTTATCATAAAATCTCATCCACTTTGCTTGGACAGTTAAACCTAGCAGAATTTGTGTGTAAAAAACAGGCGAAAAATGCAGCATTTACACTACATGTGAGCACGGTCTAAATGTCCAAGCAAAGTGGATGCGATTCCATGAAATCTCCGCTCTCTGCGGCCTGAAGACGCTGCTGAACTCAGTTCCTTTGTGGTGCATTTTTTTCTTTAAATGCGTCTTCTGAAAAAAGTGCATGAAGAAAAAAACGCTGTTGCATTTTTAAGCTCAGGATCAAAGATTTTCCGTACTATTAAAAAAGCGTTAAAATGCAGACTCACATCTCCACCAAAAACGCATCAAATAAGGCTACTTTCACACTAGCGTTTTCGACAATCCGTCACAATGCGTCGTTTTGCAGAAAAAACGCATCCTGCAAAAGTGCTTGCAGGATGCGTTTTTTCCCCATAGACTTGTATTGACGACGCATTTGCGACGGATTGCCACACGTCGCATCCGTCGAGCGACGGATGCGTCGTGCTTTGGCGGACCATCGGGAGCAAAAATACATAGTAACATAACATAGTAACATAGTAACATAGTTAGTAAGGCCGAAAAAAGACATTTGTCCATCCAGTTCAGCCTATATTCCATCATAATAAATCCCCAGATCTACGTCCTTCTACAGAACCTAATAATTGTATGATACAATATTGTTCTGCTCCAGGAAGACATCCAGGCCTCTCTTGAACCCCTCGACTGAGTTCGCCATCACCACCTCCTCAGGCAAGCAATTCCAGATTCTCACTGCCCTAACAGTAAAGAATCCTCTTCTATGTTGGTGGAAAAACCTTCTCTCCTCCAGACGCAAAGAATGCCTCCTTGTGCCCGTCACCTTCCTTGGTATAAACAGATCCTCAGCGAGATATTTGTATTGTCCCCTTATATACTTATACATGGTTATTAGATCGCCCCTCAGTCGTCTTTTTTCTAGACTAAATAATCCTAATTTCGCTAATCTATCTGGGTATTGTAGTTCTCCCATCCCCTTTATTAATTTTGTTGCCCTCCTTTGTACTCTCTCTAGTTCCATTATATCCTTCCTGAGCACCGGTGCCCAAAACTGGACACAGTACTCCATGTGCGGTCTAACTAGGGATTTGTACAGAGGCAGTATAATGCTCTCATCATGTGTATCCAGACCTCTTTTAATGCACCCCATGATCCCAGTGGCGTAGGAAGGGGGGTGCGGGGGGGGCGGTCCGCCCCGGGCGGCACAATGCGGGGGGCGGCCGGCGCTGCAGGAGAAAGGAAAAAAAAAAAGACGCCCCTTTAAATCTTCGGGCGGCGCCGTCCGCCGCCACGACCAGGCTCCCCCAGCCCCTGGGCCCCCGCCCCCCGCTCTAATACTCACCTCTCCTGGTTCCTGCGGCGCCGGCAGCTACAGCGTCCTCTGACTCTGCGACGTCTCAGAGCAGAGGGCGCGATGACGTCACTACTGTGCGCGCCGCTCTGCCTCTCTGTCCTGAGCGTCGCAGAGCCGGAGAGACGCTGACTGCACCGGACCTGCGCTAGGAACGGGAGAGGTGAGGATTTTACTTTTTTTTTTTTTTCTTTATGTCTGACTCTGGGGGCAATGCTGGAGACCATGGGGCAGAATGCTGGACACAATGGGGCAATACTGGAGACCATGGGGCAGAATGCTGGACACACTGGGGCAATACAGGAGACCATGGGGCAGATTGCTGGACACACTGGGGCAATACAGGAGACCATGGGGCAGATTGCTGGACACACTGGGGCAATACTGGAGACCATGGGGCAGATTGCTGGACACACTGGGGCAATACTGGAGACCATGGGGCAGATTGCTGGACACACTGGGGCAATACTGGAGACCATGGGGCAGATTGCTGGACACAACGGGGCAATACTGGAGACCATGGGGCAGATTGCTGGACACACTGGGGCAATACTGGAGACCATGGGGCAGATTGCTGGACACACTGGGGCAATTCTGGAGACCATGGGGCAGATTGCTGGACACACTGGGGGCAGGACTTGGGGCATGATTGGAGACATGGGGCAGGATTGGATCATGGGGCAGGACGGATACGATGGAGGCTGGTGGGGCAGGATGGGGAGATCATATGGGGTAGAATGGATAGTCATGAGTGCAGGATACGAGAACATATGGCTGGAGCCAGGAATGAGATAAACGGGGCCAGGGTGGGGAATAGTGTTACCATAGGGGCTAATTAAGGGATATTATTACTGCAGTGATGTATTTATTTTATTTTTTGAGTATACTGTTTTAAATGGGGGGGCGGTACTGTTATTGTGCAGAGTGACACTATATCGCCTTTTTGTCTTCATGTGGTGTAATGTAGAAGTTGTGAAAAATTAAGTAATGTGTTCTGCAAGCGGAGCTCGAGATAACTGTGTTATTTCCTGCAGAGACGAGTCCTGGCTGGAAGGAATGATGGCGGTCTGTGCTGGATGAAAGATGAAGGACTTCACCTAGAGATGTCACTGGTGAGTCAGTGTTACCTATACACTGACACTATACACTGTATACTATATACAGCGGTCCTGTGTACAATGTCACCAGTGATCACTGTATTACCTATACATTATATACAGAGTTCCTGTGTATAATACCACCAGTGATCTCTATATTACCTCTACACAGACACTGCATACTAAGTACAGATCTCCTGTGAATACTGGCACTTATGGTGATAGTATTGTGTTTTTTTTTTTTATTACTGATCAGTATTGTAGTATTCAGTCACTATGTGGTGGTAATATGTGGTCTGGAAATGGTGTTGTGGTATTTGTCCCTTGTATGTAGTATTATTCGGTCACTATGTGGTCTGGTCATGGTGTGGTGGTATTAAGTCACAGGTTTGGCATGTGGGGGTGACACCATTAGGCCCAGTTTAAGTTCTACAAAACAGGAAAACCATTTTTGGTAACCTTTGTGTGTATTGAGCCGGGGGGGGGGGGGGGCGCCAAACTCGGGAACAGCCCCGGGCGGCAAAAGCTCTAGCTACGCCTCTGCATGATCCTGTTTGCCTTGGCAGCTGCTGCCTGGCACTGGCTGCTCCAAGTAAGTTTATCATTAACTAGGATCCCCAAGTCCTTCTCCCTGTCAGATTTACCCAGTGGTTTCCCATTCAGCGTGTAATGGTGATATTGATTCCTTCTTCCCATGTATATAACCTTACATTTATCATTGTTAAACCTCATCTGCCACCTTTCAGCCCAAGTTTCCAACTTATCCAGATCCATCTGTAGCAGAATACTATCTTCTCTTGTATTAACTGCTTTACATAGTTTTGTATCATCTGCAAATATCGATATTTTACTGTGTAAACCTTCTACCAGATCATTAATGAATATGTTGAAGAGAACAGGTCCCAATACTGACCCCTGCGGTACCCCACTGGTCACAGCGACCCAGTTAGAGACTATACCATTTATAACCACCCTCTGCTTTCTATCACTAAGCCAGTTACTAACCCATTTACACACATTTTCCCCCAGACCAAGCATTCTCATTTTGTGTACCAACCTCTTGTGCGGCACGGTATCAAACGCTTTGGAAAAATCGAGATATACCACGTCCAATGACTCACCGTGGTCCAGCCTATAGCTTACCTCTTCATAAAAACTGATTAGATTGGTTTGACAGGAGCGATTTCTCATAAACCCATGCTGATATGGAGTTAAACAGTTATTCTCATTGAGATAATCCAGAATAACATCCCTCAGAAACCCTTCAAATATTTTACCAACAATAGAGGTTAGACTTACTGGCCTATAATTTCCAGGTTCACTTTTAGAGCCCTTTTTGAATATTGGCACCACATTTGCTATGCGCCAGTCCTGCGGAACAGACCCTGTCACTATAGAGTCCCTAAAAATAAGAAATAATGGTTTATCTATTACATTACTTAGTTCTCTTAGTACTCGTGGGTGTATGCCATCCGGACCCGGAGATTTATCTATTTTAATCTTATTTAGCCGGTTTCGCACCTCTTCTTGGGTTAGATTGGTGACCCTTAATATAGGGTTTTCATTGTTTCTTGGGATTTCACTTAGCATTTCATTTTCCACCGTGAATACCGTGGAGAAGAAGGTGTTTAATATGTTAGCTTTTTCCTCGTCATCTACAACCATTCTTTCCTCCTACATGTAACGTTTTTTGCTCCTGACGGACCGCTTTTTCCGACCGCGCATGCGCGGCTGGAACTCCGCCACGACCTCCCCGCACCTTACAATGGGGCAGCGGATGTGCCGGAGAAATGCTTCCGCTGCCTCCATTGTGCAATGCGTTAAACGCTAGCGTCGGAATCTCTTCCCGATGCATTGCGACGGGGAGATTCCGACGCTAGTGTGAAAGAAGCCTAAGGGGTAAACATAGAAAGGAAACGCAGCAAACATGCAATAATCAGAGAAGATTGTTATTGCGTTTTGTGGTGAGGACACCTGCAGAAAACATACAGAAAAAAAAGCAGGAGAAAAAGCACATTATTTACACTTCGTGTGAACACAGCCTCAACATTATGTTTTTAACACATTTTTAATATTTTTTCCCTTTTAAACCCTTAACCCCTTCCCGACCTTTGACGCATACGCTGCGTCATGAAAGTCGGTGCCATTCCGACCCATGACGCAGCATATGCGTCATGGAAAGATCGCGTCCCTGCAGGCCGGGTGAAAGGGTTAACTCCCATTTCACCCGATCTGCAGGGACAGGGGGAGTGGTAGTTTAGCCCAGGGGGGGTGGCTTCACCCCCTCGTGGCTACGATCGCTCTGATTGGCTGTTGAAAGTGAAACTGCCAATCAGAGCGATTTGTAATATTTCACCTAAAAAACTGGTGAAATATTACAATCCAGCCATGGCCGATGCTGCAATATCATCGGCCATGGCTGGAAACACTTATGTGCACCCACCCCACCCCTCCGATCGCCCCCCCAGCCCCCCGATCTGTGGTCCGCTCCCCTCCGTCCTGTGCTCCGCTCCCCCGTCCTCCTGTCCGCTTCCCCATGCACCAATCACACCCCCCGCGCTCCAATCAAACCCCCCCGCACTCCGATCCCCCCCCGCACACAGCGACCCCCCCCCCCCGTGCTCCGATCCACCCTCCCCGCACAGCGATCCCTCACCCCGTGCTCCAATCCTTCCCCGTGCTCCAATCCTCCCTCCCGTGTTCCGATCCACCCCCCCATGCTCCGATCCACCCCCCCCGTGCTCCGACGCCCCCCCCGTGCCCTGATCTCCCCCCCTTATACTTACCTGGCAGCCTGAGGTCCGTCCGTCTTCTTTCCTGGGCGCCGCCATCTTCCAAAATGGCGGGCGCATGTGCAGTGCGCCCGCCGAATCTGCCGGCCGGCAGATTCGTTCCAGAGTGAATTTTGATCACTGAGATATAACCTATCTCAGTGATCAAAATAAAAAAAATAGTAAATGACCCCCCCCTTTGTCACCCCCATAGATAGGGACAATAAAAAAAATAAAGAATTTTTTTTTTTTCACTAAGGTTGGGGTAAGAACTAGGGTTAGGGTTAGGGGTAGGGTTAGGGGTAGGGTTAGGGTTAGGGGTAGGGTTAGGGGTAGGGTTAGGGGTAGGGTTAGGGCTAGGGTTAGGGTTAGGGTTAGGGGTAGGGTTAGGGTTAGGGGTAGGGTTAGGGCTAGGGTTAGGGTTTCGGTATGTGCACACGTATTCTGGTCCTATGCGGATTTTTCCGCAGCGGATTTGAAAAATCCACAGTGCTAAACCGCTGCCGATTTATCGTGGATTTACCGCGGTTTTTCTGCGCATTTCACTGCGGTTTTACAACTGCGATTTTCTATTGGAGCAGTTGTAAAACCGCTGCGGAATCCGCAGAAAGAAGTGACATGCTGCGGAATGTAAACCGCTGCGTTTCCGTGCAGTTTTTCCGCAGCATGTGTACAGCGATTTTTGGTTCCCATAGGTTCACATTGAACTGTAAACTCATGGGAAACTGCTGCGGATCCGCAGCGTTTTCCGCAGCGTGTGCACATACCTTTAGAATTAGGCTATGTGCACACGGTGCGGATTTGGCTGCGGATTCGCAGCAGTGTTCCATCAGGTTTACAGTACCATGTAAACATATGGAAAACCAAATCCGCTGTGCCCATGGTGCAGAAAATACCGCGCGGGAACGCTGCGTTGTATTTTCCGCAGCATGCCAATTCTTTGTGCGGATTCCGCAGCGTTTTACACCTGTTCCTCAATAGGAATCCACAGGTGAAATCCGCACAAAAAACACTGGAAATCCACGGTAAATCCACAGGTAAAACGCAGTGCCTTTTACCCGCGGATTTTTCAAAAATGATGCTGAAAAATCTCATACGAATCCGCAACGTTGGCACATAGCCTTAGAGTTGGGTTGGAATTAGGGTTGTGGTTAGGGTTAGGGGTGTGTTGGGGTTAGGGTTGTGGTTAGGGGTGTGTTGGGGTTAGGGTTGTGATTAGGGTTACGGCTACAGTTGGGATAAGGGTTAGGGGTGTGTTGGAGGTAGAATTGAGGGGTTTCCACTGTTTAGGCACTTCAGGGGGTCTCCAAACGCAACATGGCGCCACCATTGATTCCAGCCAATCTTGTATTCAAAAATTCAAATGGTGCTCCCTCACTTCCGAACCCCGACGTGTGCCCAAACAGTGGTTTACCCCCACATATGGGGTACCAGCATACTCAGGACAAACTGCGCAACAATTACTGGGGTCCAATTTCTCCTGTTACCCTTGAGAAAATAAAAAATTGCTTGCTAAAACATCATTTTTGAGGAAAGAAAAATGATTTTTTATTTTCACGGCTCTGAGTTGTAAACGTCTGTGAAGCACTTGGGGGTTCAAAGTGCTCACCACATATCTAGATAAGTTCCTTGGGGGTAACAACCATATTCCCAGGTGAAGGCAATAGCTACCCAGGAAAAACGAAGTGCAGAGGAAAAAGTGTAGTTAAAATTTATGTTTATTTAACAAATAATAAAAACATATTAGTTACATCTACTATGTAAGGGGAGGGGAAGACAGGGGGAATATATGCCACCAGACAAACACTGGGGAGACGAACCTATTCTGGCCCCTGTATAATTAGAGCCCCAAATGATAATGTGAATGTACATCCAGTACATGCAGATAAAGAGCACAGTATGGCACAGAGATGATCTCCACACTAAGGATATGGGTACTATATGACCATAGACGAGTAACACTCCAAGCAAACAACACATGAGAGTCCTAAGTTTAAATCCAGTAGAGCAGGAAATGCTAACAAGCTGGAAGGTGGATTCCCAGTGAAGAAATGTAAAAGAAAAAGTTCCTGTTAGGGAATAAGCGATAGCAAGGAGATCTAAACGGCTGGTCACACAATTGTTTACCTGTATGGAGGTGCACAGCAGTGCAGGGGCACAGATGGCGAGCAGTAGGCACGGATCCCCGGGCGCCCGACAAGCGCTGTTTCGCCTTAGCTTCTTCTATAGGGGGCGTCCTCGCCCCCTATAGAAGCGCTGTTTCGCCTTAGCTTCTTCTATAGGGGGCGTCCTCGCCCCCTATAGAAGAAGCTAAGGCGAAACAGCGCTTGTCGGGCGCCCGGGGATCCGTGCCTACTGCTCGCCATCTGTGCCCCTGCACTGCTGTGCACCTCCATACAGGTAAACAATTGTGTGACCAGCCGTTTAGATCTCCTTGCTATCGCTTATTCCCTAACAGGAACTTTTTCTTTTACATTTCTTCACTGGGAATCCACCTTCCAGCTTGTTAGCATTTCCTGCTCTACTGGATTTAAACTTAGGACTCTCATGTGTTGTTTGCTTGGAGTGTTACTCGTCTATGGTCATATAGTACCCATATCCTTAGTGTGGAGATCATCTCTGTGCCATACTGTGCTCTTTATCTGCATGTACTGGATGTACATTCACATTATCATTTGGGGCTCTAATTATACAGGGGCCAGAATAGGTTCGTCTCCCCAGTGTTTGTCTGGTGGCATATATTCCCCCTGTCTTCCCCTCCCCTTACATAGTAGATGTAACTAATATGTTTTTATTATTTGTTAAATAAACATAAATTTTAACTACACTTTTTCCTCTGCACTTCGTTTTTCCTGGGTAGCTATTGCCTTCACCTGGGAATATGGTTGTTACTGATATTTGAAGTGTTTTCAGCCTGTCTGAAATAGGACTATGAAAATTATAAGTTCCTTGGGGGGTCTAGTTTCCAAAATGGGGTCACTTGTGGGGGGTTTCTACTGTTTAGGCACACCAGGGGCTCTGCAAACGCAACGTGACGCCCGCAGACCATTCCATCAAAGTCTGCATTTCAAAAGTCACTACTTCCCTTCTGAGCCCCCACGTGTGCCCAAACAGTGGATTACCCCCACACATGGGGCATCAGCGTACTCAGGAGAAACTGGACAACAACTTTTGGGGTCCAATTTCTCCTGTAACCCTTGGGAAAATAAAAAATTCTGGGCTAAAAAATTATTTTTGAGGAAAGAAAACGTATTTATTATTTTCACGGCTCTGCGTTATAAACTTCTGTAAAGCACTTGGGGGTTGAAAGTGCTCACCACACATCTAGATAAGTTCCTTTGGGGGTCTAGTTTCCAAAATGGGGTCACTTGTGGGGGGTTTCTACTGTTTAGGCACACCAGGGGCTCTGCAAACGCAATGTGACGCCCGCAGACCATTCCATCAAAGTCTGCATTTCAAAAGTCACTACTTCCCTTCTGAGCCCCGACGTGTGCCCAAACAGTGGTTTACCCCCACACATGGGGTATCAGCGTACTCAGGAGAAACTGGACGACAACTTTTGTGGTCCAATTTCTCCTGTAACCCTTGGGAAAATAAAAAATTCTGGGCTAAAAAATTATTTTTGAGGAAAGAAAACGTATTTATTATTTTCACTGCTCTGTGTTATGAACTTCTTTGAAGCACTTGGGGGTTCAAAGTGCTCACCTCACATCTAGATAAGTTCCTTTCGGGGTCTAGTTTCCAAAATGGGGTCACTTGTGGGGGGTTTCTACTGTTTAGCCACATCAGGGGCTCTGCAAACGCAACGTGACGCCCACAGAGCATTCCATCAAAGTCTGCATTTCAAAACGTCACTACTTCACTTCCGAGCCCCAGCATGTGCCTAAACAGTGGTTTACCCCCACATATGGGGTATCAGCGTACTCAGGAGAAACTGGACAACAACTTTTGGGGTCAAATTTCTCCTGTTACCCTTGGGAAAATAAAAAATTGCGGGCTAAAATTCATTTTTGAGAAAATAATTTTTTTTTTTTATTTTCATGGCTCTGCGTTATAAACTTCTGTGAAGCACTTGAGGGTTCAAAGTGCTCACTACACAACTAGATTAGTTCCTTTGGGGGTCTAGTTTCCAAAATGGGGTAATTTGTGGGGGATCTCCAATGTTTAGGCACACAGGGGCTCTCCAAACGCGACATGGTGTCCGCTAATGATTGGAGATAATTTTCCATTTAAAAAGCCAAATGGCGCGCCTTCCCTTCTGAGCCCTGCCGTGCGCCCAAACAGTGGTTTACCCCCTCATATGGGGTATCTGCATACTCAGGACAAACTGGACAACAACATTTGTGGTCCAATTTCTCCTATTACCATTGGCAAAATAGGAAATTCCAGGCTAAAAAATCATTTTTGAGAAAAGAAAAATTATTTTTTATTTTCATGGCTCTGCATTATAAACTTCTGTGAAGCACCTGGGGGTTTAAAGTGCTCAGTATGCATCTAGATAAGTTCCTTGGGGGGGTCTAGTTTCCAAAATGGGGTCACTTGTGGGGGAGCTCCATTGCATAGGCACACAGGGGCTCTCCAAATGCGACATGGTGTCCGCTAACAATTGGAGCTAATTTTCCATTCAAAAAGTTAAAAGGCGCGCCTTCCCTTCCGAGCCCTGCCGTGTGCCCAAACAGTGGTTTACCCCCACATATGAGGTATCGGCGTACTCGGGAGAAATTGCTCAACAAATTTTAGGATCCATTTTATCCTATTGCCCATGTGAAAATGAAAAAATTGAGGCGAAAATAAATTTTTTGTGAAAAAAAAGTACTTTTTCATTTTTACGGATCAATTTGTGAAGCACCTGAGGGTTTAAAGTGCTCACTAGGCATCTAGATAAGTTCCTTGGGGGGTCCAGTTTCCAAAATGGGGTCACTTGTGGGGGAGCTCCAATGTTTAAGCACACAGGGTCTCTCCAAACGCGACATGGTGTCCGCTAACGATGGAGATAATTTTTCATTCAAAAAGTCAAATGGCGCTCCTTCCCTTCCGAGCCTTACCATGTGCCCAAACAGTGGTTTACCCCCACATGTGAAGTATCGGTGTACTCAGGAGAAATTGCCAAACAAATTTTAGGATCCATTTTATCCTGTTGTCCATGTGAAAATAAAAAAATTGAGGCTAAAAGAATTTTTTTGTGAAAAAAAAGTACTTTTTCATTTTTACGGATCAATTTGTGAAGCACCTGGGGGTTTAAAGGGCTCACTATGCATCTAGATAAGTTCCTTGGGGCGTCTAGTTTCCAAAATGGGGTCACTTGTGGGGGAGCTCCAATTTTTAGGCACACGGGGGCTCTCCAAATGTGACATGGTGTCCGCTAAAGAGTGCAGCCAATTTTTCATTCAAAAAGTCAAATGGCGCTCCTTCCCTTCCAAGCCCTGCCGTGCGCCCAAACAGTGGTTTACCCCCACATATGAGGTATCAGCGTACTCAGGACAAATTGGACAACAACTTACGTGGTTCAGTTTCTCCTTTTACCATTGGGAAAATAAAAAAATTGTTGCTGAAAAATCATTTTTGTGACTAAAAAGTTAAATGTTCATTTTTTCCTTCCATGTTGCTTCTGCTGCTGTGAAGCACCTGAAGGGTTAATAAACTTCTTGAATGTGGTTTTGTGCACCTTGAGGGGTGCAGTTTTTAGAATGGTGTCACTTTTGTTTATTTTCAGCCATATAGACCCCTCAAACTGACTTCAAATGTGAGGTGGTCCCTAAAAAAAATGGTTTTGTAAATTTCGTTGTAAAAATGAGAAATCGCTGGTCAAATTTTAACCCTTATAACTTCCTAGCAAAAAAAAATTTTGTTTCCAAAATTGTGCTGATGTAAAGTAGACGTGTGGGAAATGTTATTTATTAACTATTTTGTGTCACATAACTCTCTGGTTTAACAGAATAAAAATTCAAAATGTGAAAATTGCGAAATTTTCAAAATTTTCACCAAATTTCCGTTTTTATCACAAATAAACACAGAATTTATTGACCTAAATTTACCACTAACATGAAGCCCAATATGTCACGAAAAAACAATCTCAGAACCGCTAGGATCCATTGAAGCGTTCCTGAGTTATTACCTCATGAAGGGACACTGGTCAGAATTGCAAAAAACGGCAAGGTCTTTAAGGTCAAAATAGGCTGGGTCATGAAGGGGTTAAAAAAGTATCAATTACGCTATTTTTTTTATGCCATTTACCGATTCCCATAAATAATCTGATCACTGTATTGTGCAGGTCGTTACAATTACAGGGACACCAAATATGTCAATGTTATGTGCTGATTTGTGATGGTTATTATTTTGTTAAAAAGTGGATTAAATATGACAATATTTTAAGTGTTTTTCATTATTTTTTAATAATGTTATAGGAAGAATAAAAATATTTTATTCTCAAACTAAAAATCCACTGCGGTACACAAATCTATATGTAATTTGTCTGTGGAGTCAAGGCCTGCTGTAATGCAGTAGATCAAGTATAGATAATTCTCCTTGTGACATCACCTGAGTTTGTAACTCAGTATGTTCAGCCCTTTCCTGGGATATGGAAGGTGGAGGGTTTGAGGCCCGGTGCAATTACTTACAATAAAAATATAATTTTTATAGGAACAAAAAAAAATTTCACCTCAGGTACAGGTACAAAGGAATACACTGCTGCAGCCAATGTCCTTGTATTTTCTGCTTCTGGGTTCACTGACTGCTATAGAGGTCAAGATAACCAAAAACTCCTATGTATATTATTATGAGCTGTAGCTCATTGGTAAAGCTGTGGTCTGGGGACAAAGAAAAGAGATTTCCTTCCTGGGAGACCCAATGGCAAGTGAATATACTGTATTAAATTTTATTTTTTACAGTGAGCTGGGAGAAGTGGCCCTACCCCTCAAGGAGGAGCTACGGGAGCAATGAAGACGAGGTGAGTATGCAAGCCGGGAGAACAGCTGAGACGTGACGTGATCCTAGATGGTTGGAGCTATTACTATACATTACCACATCTTCCAGTTACACATAGGGTTGAGCGAAACGGGTCGAACATTTTCAAAAGTCGCCGACTTTTGGCTAAGTCGGGGTTTCATGAAACCCGATCCGACCCCTGTGCGGGGTCGGCCATGCGGTACGCGACTTTCGCGCCAAAGTCGCGTTTCAATGACGCGAAAAGCGCCATTTCTCAGCCAATGAAGGTAAACGCAGAGTGTGGGCAGCGTGATGACATAGGTCCTGGTCCCCACCATCTTAGAGAAGGGCATTGCAGTGATTGGCTTGCTGTCTGCGACGTCACAGGGGCTATAAAGAGGCGTTCCCGCCGACCGCCATCTTACTGCTGCTGATCTGAGCTTAGGGAGAGGTTGCTGCCGCTTTGTCAGAAGCAGGGATAGCGTTAGGCAGGGTCCTTTAACCACAAAACCGCTTGTGCTGCAGCGATTTGCACTGTCCAACACCACCCTCGGTGTGCAGGGACAGTGGAAGTTTTTTTTTTTTTTTTTTTCCCCTCAGCGCTGTAGCTCATTGGGCTGCCCTAGAAGGCTCCCTGATAGCTGCATTGCTGTGTGTACGCCGCTGTGCAAACCAACTGCTTTTTTCAAAGCACAAATCCTCTTGTTCCTTCCTTTCTGCACAGCTATCTTTTTTGTTTGTCCACACTTTTTATTTCATTTGTGCATCAGTCCACTCCTTATTGCTGCCTGCCATACCTGGCTGAGATTACTGCAGGCAGGGAGATAGTAGCTGCCTGCCATACCTGGCTGAGATTACTGCAGGCAGGGAGATAGTAATTGTAGGACATTCCCTGTTTTTTTTTTTGTTTTTTTTTTGGTGGGAGATTAAGATTGGCAATTTGGCATTTCTGCTAGAGTGCCATCCCTGTGTGTGCCATCTCTCTCACATAGTGGGCCATAGAAAGCCTTTTCATTTTTCTGTATTTTTTTTTGTGGGGTGTATAAATTCTCCCTGATAAAAATACAGTGGGAGATTAATATTGGCCTTTGGGCTTGTGTGCCAGTCCTGAGTGTGCCATCTCTCTCACAAATAGTGGGCCATAGAAAGCCTATTTTATTTTTTTTGGGGTTTTATAAATTCTCCCTGAAAAAAAGGGAGATTAATATTGGCCTCTGGGCTTGTGTGCCAGTCCTGAGCGTGCCATCTGTGCCAGCCCTGAGCGTGCCATCTCTCTCACAAATAGTGGGCCATAGAAAGCCTATTTATTTTTTTTTTTGGTTTTATAAATTCTCCCTGAAAAAAAGGGAGATTAATATTGGCCTCTGGGCTTGTGTGCCAGTCCTGAGCGTGCCATCTGTGCCAGCCCTGAGCGTGCCATCTCTCTCACAAATAGTGGGCCATAGAAAGCCTATTTAATTTTTTTTTTTGTTTTATAAATTTTCCCTGAAAAAAGGGAGATTAATATTGGCCTCTGGGCTTGTGTGCCAGTCCTGAGCGTGCCATCTGTGCCAGCCCTGAGCGTGCCATCTCTCTCACAAATAGTGGGCCATAGAAAGCCTATTTAATTTTTTTTTTTGTTTTATAAATTTTCCCTGAAAAAAGGGAGATTAATATTGGCCTCTGGGCTTGTGTGCCAGTTGTGAGCGTGCCATCTGTGCCAGTCCTGAGCGTGCCATCTCTCTCACAAATAGTGGGCCATAGAAAGCCTATTTAAATTTTTTTTTGGTTTTATAAATTCTCCCAGAAAAAAAGGGAGATTAATATTGGCCTCTGGGCTTCTGTGCCAGTCCTGAGCGTGCCATCTGTGCCAGTCCTGAGCGTCCCATCTCTCTCACAAATAGTGGGCCATAGAAAGCCTATTTTATTTTTTTGGGGGGTTTTATAAATTCTCCCTGAAAAAAAGGGAGATTAATATTGGCCTCTGGGCTTGTGTGCCAGTCCTGAGCGTGCCATCTGTGCCAGCCCTGAGCGTGCCATCTCTCTCACAAATAGTGGGCCATAGAAAGCCTATTTATTTATTTTTTTTGTTTTATAAATTTTCCCTGAAAAAAGGGAGATTAATATTGGCCTCTGGGCTTGTGTGCCAGTTGTGAGCGTGCCATCTGTGCCAGTCCTGAGCGTGCCATCTCTCTCACAAATAGTGGGCCATAGAAAGCCTATTTAAATTTTTTTTTGGTTTTATAAATTCTACCAGAAAAAAAGGGAGATTAATATTGGCCTCTGGGCTTCTGTGCCAGTCCTGAGCGTGCCATCTGTGCCAGTCCTGAGCGTCCCATCTCTCTCACAAATAGTGGGCCATAGAAAGCCTATTTTTTTTTTTTTTTGGGTTTTAGAAATTCTCCCTGGAAAAAAAAAGGGAGATTAATATTGCCCTTTGGGCTTGTGTGCCAGTACTAAGCGTTCCATCTCTCTCTCTCTCTCTCTCAGTCAGTGGGCCATAGAACGCCTATTTTTGGTTTTATTTGTTTTCTAAATTCTCCCTGAAAAAATCATTTTATTTTATTTGGTTTCTAAATTCTTCCTGATAAAATCACATTTTTTTTATTATTTTTTTTTCTAAAGTCTCCCTGAAAAAAAAAAAAAAAAACAGTGGGAGATTAATATTGGCCTTTCTGCTTGTGTGCCAGTCTTGACTCCTGGGTGCGTCATCTCTCAGTCAGTGGGCCATAGAACGCCTATTTTTGGTTTTATTTGTTTTATAAATTCTCCCAGAAAAAATCATTTTATTTTATTTGGTTTCTAAATTCTTCCTGATAAAATCACATTTTTTTTATTATTTTTTTTTCTAAAGTCTCCCTGAAAAAAAAAAAAAAAAACAGTGGGAGATTAATATTGGCCTTTCTGCTTGTGTGCCAGTCTTGACTCCTGGGTGCGTCATCTCTCAGTCAGTGGGCCATAGAACGCCTATTTTTGGTTTTATTTGTTTTATAAATTCTCCCAGAAAAAATCATTTTATTTTATTTGGTTTCTAAATTCTTCCTGATAAAATCACATTTTTTTTATTATTTTTTTTTCTAAAGTCTCCCTGAAAAAAAAAAAAAAAAACAGTGGGAGATTAATATTGGCCTTTCTGCTTGTGTGCCAGTCTTGACTCCTGGGTGCGTCATCTCTCAGTCAGTGGGCCATAGAACGCCTATTTTTGGTTTTATTTGTTTTCTAAATTCTCCCTGAAAAAATCATTTTATTTTATTTGGTTTCTAAATTCTTCCTGATAAAATCACATTTTTTTTATTATTTTTTTTTCTAAAGTCTCCCTGAAAAAAAAAAAAAAAAACAGTGGGAGATTAATATTGGCCTTTCTGCTTGTGTGCCAGTCTTGACTCCTGGGTGCGTCATCTCTCAGTCAGTGGGCCATAGAACGCCTATTTTTGGTTTTATTTGTTTTATAAATTCTCCCAGAAAAAATCATTTTATTTTATTTGGTTTCTAAATTCTTCCTGATAAAATCATATTTTTTTTATTATTTTTTTTTCTAAAGTCTCCCTGAAAAAAAAAAAAAAAAAACAACCAAAAAAAACAGTGGGAGATTAATATTGGCCTTTCTGCTTGTGTGCCAGTCTTGACTCCTGGGTGTGCCATCTCTCTCTCTCTCTCTCTCTCTCTCTCTCTCTCTCTCCAATTGTGGTCCATAGAAAGCCTTTTTTTTTTTTCCTTGATTTGGGTTCTAAAATCTACCAGAGAAAATAACTACATCAATCATTGGTAGAAAAATATTGGCCTCTGGGTTTGTGTGCCACTCCTGACTCCTGTGTGCGTCATCTCTCAGTCAGTGGGCCATAGAACGCCTATTTTTGTTTTTATTTGTTTTATAAATTCTCCCTGAAAAAATCATTTTATTTTATTTGGTTTCTAAATTCTACCTGATAAAATCATATTTTTTTTATTATTTTTTTTTCTAAAGTCTCCCTGAAAAAAAAAAAAAACAAAAAAAAAAAAAAAAAACAGTGGGAGATTAATATTGGCCTTTCTGCTTGTGTGCCAGTCTTGACTCCTGGGTGTGCCATCTCTCTCTCTCTCTCTCTCTCTCTCCAATTGTGGTCCATAGAAAGCCTACATTTTTTTTCCTTGATTTGGGTTCCAAAATCTACCAGAGAAAATAACTCCATCAATCATTGGTAGAAAAATATTGGCCTCTGGGCTTGTGTGCCACTCCTGATTCCTGTGTGCGTCATCTCTCACTCAGTGGCCCATAGAAAGCATATAGTTTGTTACATTTGTTTTCTAAATTCTCCCTGCAAAAATCTTTTTTTTTTTTTTGGGGGGGTTTCTAAAGTGTTCCTGAAAAAAATAAAAATAAAAAAAAAATAATAGTGTGACATTAATATTAACATTTGTGCTTCAGTGACAGTCCTGCGTGTGGGGCATCTCTCTAATTTGCAGCCACCAAAAAAAGAGTGTGTAACATTGGGCCTGATTTTCGCTGTGGTCTCACCAACCTGTAAAGGGGTAGCTAAATCATACTGAAGTTATAGCTCACCGTGTAAGTTGTGTGACTGCAACAAATAACGTTAGTTTGGTTACGTTTTTAAAACAATGAGGAAGTCTAGTGGAAGAGGTCGTGGCCGGGGGCGTTCATTGTCAGCTGGTAATGAGGGTAGTGGTAGTGGTGGAGCATCAGGTGGTCGTGGGGGAAAAAATATTGCACCTAAGTCTGGAGCTGTGGAGCCAGGTTCGTCGTCCGGCTACACAAGGCCTCGAACGCTCCCTTTTCTGGGATTAGGAAAACCGCTTTTAAAGCCGGAGCAGCAAGAGCAAGTTTTGGCTTATCTTGCTGACTCAGCCTCTAGCTCTTTTGCCTCATCTCGTGAAACTGGTAAAAGTAAAAGCAGCGCGTCGTTAGTGGATGTTCACGGTCAGGGACAAGTCACTTCCTTGTCCTCTTCAGCAAAAACAACAACAGAGAAGAATGCAGCAGGCGACACAACGGGTTACTCCATGGAGCTCTTTACACATACCGTCCCTGGCTTAGAAAGTGAAGCAGTTAACAGTCCATGCCCATTACAAATTGAATCTGACATGGAGTGCACTGACGCACAGCCACAGCCAGACTACTATGCTGGTCCTTTGACTCAGACCACAACATTGCCCTCGCAGGGTGCTGATCAAGAATCAGACCCTGATGAGACTATGTTGCCCCATCACGAACGCTATACCACCGAACGACACGGTGACACAGACGAAGTTGCGCAGGAGGTACAAGAAGAGTTATTAGATGACCCAGTTCTTGACCCCGATTGGCAGCCATTGGGGGAACAGGGTGCAGGCGGCAGCAGTTCTGAAGCAGAGGAGGAGGAGGGGCCGCAGCAGGCATCAACATCGCCACAGGTTCCATCTGCCGGGCCCGTATCTTGCCCAAAACGCGTGGCAAAGCCAAAACCTGGTGGAGGACAGCGTGGCCATCCGGTTAAAGCTCAGTCTGCAATGCCTGAAAAGGTATCCGATGCTAGAAAGAGTGCAGTCTGGCATTTTTTTAAACAACATCCAATTGATCAGCGCAAAGTCATCTGTCAAAAATGTTCTACTTCCTTAAGCAGAGGTCAGAATCTGAAAAGTCTCAATACTAGTTGCATGCATAGACATTTAACCACCATGCATTTGAAAGCTTGGACTAACTACCAAACGTCCCTTAAGGTTGTTGCACCCTCGGCCAATGAAGCTAGTCATCAACGCAACATCCCTTCCGGCAGTGTAGGACCACCATTTAGCGCACCACCTGCTGTATCTGTGCAGGTATCTTTGCCAGGCCAAAGCAGTCAGGGTCAGGGAATCACCAGTTTCGTAGTAGGAAACACTGCATCTAGGGCACCGGCGGCAACAATACCATCTCCCACCGTCTCTCAGTCTGCCATGTCCACCGGCACCCCCGCTAGTTCCACGATCTCCAGCTCTCCAGTCCAGCTCACCCTACATGAGACTATGGTTAGAAAAAGGAAATACTTAGCCTCGCATCCGCGTACACAGGGTTTGAACGCCCACATAGCTAGACTAATCTCGTTAGAGATGATGCCCTACCGGTTAGTTGAAAGCGAAGCTTTCAAAGACCTGATGGACTACGCTGTACCACGCTACGAGCTACCCAGTCGACACTTTTTTTCCAGAAAAGCCATCCCAGCCCTCCACCAGCATGTTAAAGAGCGCATCGTCCATGCACTCAGGCAATCTGTGAGCACAAAGGTGCACCTGACAACAGATGCATGGACCAGTAGGCATGGCCAGGGACGTTACGTGTCCATCACGGCACACTGGGTAAATGTGGTGGATTCAGGGTCCACAGGGGACAGCAAGTTTGGGACAGTTCTGCCTAGCCCACGGTCTAGTAAACAGTTGTCTGTAGCCGTTCGCACCCCCTCCTCCTCCTCCTCCTCGTCCTCCTGCAGAAGCAAGAGCTCGTCCACAGACCGCAGTCGCACAAACACTCCATCCGCACCTGCCACTGTTGCACACCAGGTCTCCCATTATGGGGCAGCTACTGGCATACGTCAGCAGGCTGTATTGGCTATGAAGTGTTTGGGCGACAATAGACACACCGCGGAAGTTCTGTCCGAGTTCTTGCAGCAAGAAACGCAGTCGTGGCTGGGCACTGTAGATCTTGAGGCAGGCAAGGTAGTGGGTGATAACGGAAGGAATTTCATGGCTGCCATCTCCCTTTCCCAACTGAAACACATTCCTTGCCTGGCTCACACCTTAAACCTGGTGGTGCAGTGCTTCCTGAAAAGTTATCCGGGGTTATCCGACCTGCTCCTCAAAGTGCGTGGACTTTGCGCACATATCCGCCGTTCGCCTGTACACTCCAGCCGTATGCAGACCTATCAGCGTTCTTTGAACCTTCCCCAGCATCGCCTAATCATAGACATTGCAACAAGGTGGAACTCAACACTGCACATGCTTCAGAGACTGTGCGAACAGAGGCGGGCTGTTATGTTTTTGTGGGAGGATACACATACACGGGCAGGCAGTAGGATGGCAGACATGGAGTTGTCAGGTGTGCAGTGGTCGAAGATTCAAGACATGTGTCAAGTCCTTCAGTGTTTTGAGGAATGCACACGGCTGGTTAGTGCAGACAACGCCATAATAAGCATGAGCATCCCCCTAATGCGTCTGCTGATGCAAAGTTTGACGCACATAAAGGATCAGGCGTCTGCACCAGAGGAAGAGGAAAGCCTTGATGACAGTCAGCGATTGTCTGGTCAGGGCAGTGTACATGACGAGGTACCGGGCGAAGAGGAGGTGGAGGATGAGGAGGATGATGGGGATGAGTATATTTTTAATGAGGAAGCTTTCCCGGGGGCACGGGAAATTGGTGGCGTGGCAAGGCCGGGTTCTGGTTTTTTGAGGGACACAAGTGACGTAGATTTGCCTGCAACTGCCCCTCAACCAAGCACAACCGCAGATTTGACAACGGGAACTTTGGCCCACATGGCGGATTATGCCTTGCGTATCCTCAAAAGGGACACACGCATTACAAAAATGATGAACGATGACGATTACTGGTTGGCCTGCCTCCTTGATCCTCGCTATAAAGGCAAATTGCAAAATATTATGCCACATGAGAACTTGGAACTAATATTAGCAACAAAACAATCAACTCTTGTTGACCGTTTGCTTCTGGCATTCCCTGCACACAGCGCCCGTGATCGTTCTCACACGAGCTCCAGGGGCCAGCAGACCAGAGGTGTTAGAGGGGCAGAAATCAGAAGTGGCGTTGGCCAGAGGGGTTTTCTGACCAGGTTGTGGAGTGATTTTTCTATGACCGCAGACAGGACAGGTACTGCAGCATCAATTCAAAGTGACAGGAGACAACATTTGTCCAGTATGGTTACAAACTATTTTTCATCCCTTATCGACGTTCTCCCTCAACCGTCATTCCCATTTGATTACTGGGCATCCAAATTAGACACCTGGCCAGAATTGGCAGAATATGCATTGCAGGAGCTTGCTTGCCCGGCAGCTAGTGTCCTATCAGAAAGAGTATTCAGTGCTGCAGGTTCAATACTAACAGAAAAAAGGACTCGTCTGGCTACCCAAAATGTAGATGATCTAACCTTCATTAAAATGAACCACAACTGGATTTCAAAATCTTTTGCCCCACCCTGCCCGGCTGACACCTAGCTTTCCTATGAAAAGGTCTTGCCTGTGGACTATTCTGAATGACTTTTCCAATCTCGTAATTTTCTTCACCTGATTGTCCAGCATACGACATGTTTCCACCTCACGAAATGGCCAAACTCCCCACACGGGGCCGTGCTATCGCCACTTTGCGCTTGGACCCTTGAGAGTGCTGTTTGTCTGAAGAGGTGGGTGTGGCCGCTTTTGGTCGACGGCACTGCCACTGGGTCCCTCATAGTACAATAAAGTGTCTCTGGCGGTGGTGGTGCGCACCCAACGTCAGACACACCGTTGTAATATGAGGGGCCCTGTGCCTGTAACGCCGGCCACAAGACAGTTCCCCCCCCCAGCTCAAACAGTGCTCTACCACTAGCAAAATTATCTCTCACAGCTTCACCAATGTGTAGTCTAGGCGCTGACATCCTTCAATGCCTGGCACTGACAATACCATTGTTTTGACATTTTTGTTATGTTAGGCCTTCGAAGCCTGTCTGCGGTCCCTTCTTTCTACAACTACTACACTGACCAGGCCACTGCTGGCCGTGTTACCCTGGAACCAATTTAAAAGTGCCTACAGTCAGCCCAATTTTGTTATGTTAGGCCTTCGAAGACTGTCTGCCGTCACTCCTTCCACTAGACTTCCACTGACCATACACTGCTGCCCATGTACCCCTGGAACCAATTTAAAGTGCCTACAGCCAGCCCAATTTTGTTATGTTAGGCCTTGGAAGCCTGTCTGCGGTCACTCCTTCCACTAGACTTCCACTGACCAGACCACTGCTGCCCGTGTACCCCTGGAACCAATTTAAAAGTGCCTACAGCCAGCCCAAGTTTGTTATGTTAGGCCTTGGAAGCCTGTCTGCGGTCACTCCTTCCACTAGGCCTCCACTGACCACACCACTGCTGTCCGTGTACCCCTGGAACCAATTTAAAATTGCCTACAGCCATGTGTTATTATTTTAGGCCTTCGATGCCTTTCTGCGGTCACTCCTTCCACTAGGCCTCCACTGACCACACCACTGCTGTCCGTGTACCCCTGGAACCAATTTAAAATTGCCTACAGCCAGCCCAATTTTTTTATTTTAGGCCTTCGATGCCTGTCTGCGGTCCATTCTTTCAACTACTACTACACTGACCAGGTCACTGCTGCCCGTGTACCCCTGGAACCAATTTAAAATTGCCTACAGCCATGTGTTATTATTTTAGGCCTTCGATGCCTGTCTGCGGTCACTCCTTCCACTAGGCCTCCACTGACCACACCACTGCTGCCCGTGTACCCCTGGAACCAATTTAAAATTGCCTACAGCCAGCCCAATTTTTTTATTTTAGGCCTTCGATGCCTGTCTGCGGTCACTCCTTCCACTAGGCCTCCACTGACCACACCACTGCTGTCCGTGTACCCCTGGAACCAATTTAAAATTGCCTACAGCCATGTGTTTTTATTTTAGGCCTTCGATGCCTGTCTGCGGTCCATTCTTTCAACTACTACTACACTGACCAGGGCACTGCTGGCCGTGTTACCCTGGAACCAATTTAAAAGTGCCTACAGTCAGCCCAATTTTGTTATGTTAGGCCTTCGAAGACTGTCTGCCGTCACTCCTTCCACTAGACTTCCACTGACCATACACTGCTGCCCATGTACCCCTGGAACCAATTTAAAGTGCCTACAGCCAGCCCAATTTTGTTATGTTAGGCCTTCGAAGCCTGTCTGCGGTCACTCCTTCCACTAGACTTCCACTGACCAGACCACTGCTGCCCGTGTACCCCTGGAACCAATTTAAAAGTGCCTACAGCCAGCCCAAGTTTGTTATGTTAGGCCTTGGAAGCCTGTCTGCGGTCACTCCTTCCACTAGACTTCCACTGACCACACCACTGCTGCCCGTGTACCCCTGGAACCAATTTAAAATTGCCTACAGCCAGCCCAATTTTTTTATTTTAGGCCTTCGATGCCTGTCTGCGGTCCATTCTTTCAACTACTACTACACTGACCAGGTCACTGCTGCCCGTGTACCCCTGGAACCAATTTAAAATTGCCTACAGCCATGTGTTATTATTTTAGGCCTTCGATGCCTGTCTGCGGTCACTCCTTCCACTAGGCCTCCACTGACCACACCACTGCTGTCCGTGTACCCCTGGAACCAATTTAAAATTGCCTACAGCCATGTGTTTTTATTTTAGGCCTTCGATGCCTGTCTGCGGTCCATTCTTTCAACTACTACTACACTGACCAGGGCACTGCTGGCCGTGTTACCCTGGAACCAATTTAAAAGTGCCTACAGTCAGCCCAATTTTGTTATGTTAGGCCTTCGAAGACTGTCTGCCGTCACTCCTTCCACTAGACTTCCACTGACCATACACTGCTGCCCATGTACCCCTGGAACCAATTTAAAGTGCCTACAGCCAGCCCAATTTTGTTATGTTAGGCCTTCGAAGCCTGTCTGCGGTCACTCCTTCCACTAGACTTCCACTGACCAGACCACTGCTGCCCGTGTACCCCTGGAACCAATTTAAAAGTGCCTACAGCCAGCCCAAGTTTGTTATGTTAGGCCTTGGAAGCCTGTCTGCGGTCACTCCTTCCACTAGACTTCCACTGACCAGACCACTGCTGCCCGTGTACCCCTGGAACCAATTTAAAAGTGCCTACAGCCAGCCCAAGTTTGTTATGTTAGGCCTTCGAAGCCTGTCTGCGGTCCATTCTTTCAACTACTACTACACTGACCAGGTCACTGCTGCCCGTGTACCCCTGGAACCAATTTAAAAGTGCCTACAGCCAGCCCAAGTTTGTTATGTTAGGCCTTGGAAGCCTGTCTGCGGTCACTCCTTCCACTAGACTTCCACTGACCAGACCACTGCTGCCCGTGTACCCCTGGAACCAATTTAAAAGTGCCTACAGCCAGCCCAAGTTTGTTATGTTAGGCCTTGGAAGCCTGTCTGCGGTCACTCCTTCCACTAGGCCTCCACTGACCACACCACTGCTGTCCGTGTACCCCTGGAACCAATTTAAAATTGCCTACAGCCATGTGTTATTATTTTAGGCCTTCGATGCCTGTCTGCGGTCACTCCTTCCACTAGGCCTCCACTGACCACACCACTGCTGTCCGTGTACCCCTGGAACCAATTTAAAATTGCCTACAGCCAGCCCAATTTTTTTATTTTAGGCCTTCGATGCCTGTCTGCGGTCCATTCTTTCAACTACTACTACACTGACCAGGTCACTGCTGCCCGTGTACCCCTGGAACCAATTTAAAATTGCCTACAGCCATGTGTTATTATTTTAGGCCTTCGATGCCTGTCTGCGGTCACTCCTTCCACTAGGCCTCCACTGACCACACCACTGCTGCCCGTGTACCCCTGGAACCAATTTAAAATTGCCTACAGCCAGCCCAATTTTTTTATTTTAGGCCTTCGATGCCTGTCTGCGGTCCATTCTTTCAACTACTACTACACTGACCAGGTCACTGCTGCCCGTGTACCCCTGGAACCAATTTAAAATTGCCTACAGCCATGTGTTATTATTTTAGGCCTTCGATGCCTGTCTGCGGTCACTCCTTCCACTAGGCCTCCACTGACCACACCACTGCTGTCCGTGTACCCCTGGAACCAATTTAAAATTGCCTACAGCCATGTGTTATTATTTTAGGCCTTCGATGCCTGTCTGCGGTCACTCCTTCCACTAGGCCTCCACTGACCACACCACTGCTGCCCGTGTACCCCTGGAACCAATTTAAAATTGCCTACAGCCAGCCCAATTTTTTTATTTTAGGCCTTCGATGCCTGTCTGCGGTCCATTCTTTCAACTACTACTACACTGACCAGGTCACTGCTGCCCGTGTACCCCTGGAACCAATTTAAAATTGCCTACAGCCATGTGTTATTATTTTAGGCCTTCGATGCCTGTCTGCGGTCACTCCTTCCACTAGGCCTCCACTGACCACACCACTGCTGTCCGTGTACCCCTGGAACCAATTTAAAATTGCCTACAGCCATGTGTTTTTATTTTAGGCCTTCGATGCCTGTCTGCGGTCCATTCTTTCAACTACTACTACACTGACCAGGGCACTGCTGGCCGTGTTACCCTGGAACCAATTTAAAAGTGCCTACAGTCAGCCCAATTTTGTTATGTTAGGCCTTCGAAGACTGTCTGCCGTCACTCCTTCCACTAGACTTCCACTGACCATACACTGCTGCCCATGTACCCCTGGAACCAATTTAAAGTGCCTACAGCCAGCCCAATTTTGTTATGTTAGGCCTTCGAAGCCTGTCTGCGGTCACTCCTTCCACTAGACTTCCACTGACCAGACCACTGCTGCCCGTGTACCCCTGGAACCAATTTAAAAGTGCCTACAGCCAGCCCAAGTTTGTTATGTTAGGCCTTGGAAGCCTGTCTGCGGTCACTCCTTCCACTAGACTTCCACTGACCACACCACTGCTGCCCGTGTACCCCTGGAACCAATTTAAAATTGCCTACAGCCAGCCCAATTTTTTTATTTTAGGCCTTCGATGCCTGTCTGCGGTCCATTCTTTCAACTACTACTACACTGACCAGGTCACTGCTGCCCGTGTACCCCTGGAACCAATTTAAAATTGCCTACAGCCATGTGTTATTATTTTAGGCCTTCGATGCCTGTCTGCGGTCACTCCTTCCACTAGGCCTCCACTGACCACACCACTGCTGTCCGTGTACCCCTGGAACCAATTTAAAATTGCCTACAGCCATGTGTTTTTATTTTAGGCCTTCGATGCCTGTCTGCGGTCCATTCTTTCAACTACTACTACACTGACCAGGGCACTGCTGGCCGTGTTACCCTGGAACCAATTTAAAAGTGCCTACAGTCAGCCCAATTTTGTTATGTTAGGCCTTCGAAGACTGTCTGCCGTCACTCCTTCCACTAGACTTCCACTGACCATACACTGCTGCCCATGTACCCCTGGAACCAATTTAAAGTGCCTACAGCCAGCCCAATTTTGTTATGTTAGGCCTTCGAAGCCTGTCTGCGGTCACTCCTTCCACTAGACTTCCACTGACCAGACCACTGCTGCCCGTGTACCCCTGGAACCAATTTAAAAGTGCCTACAGCCAGCCCAAGTTTGTTATGTTAGGCCTTGGAAGCCTGTCTGCGGTCACTCCTTCCACTAGACTTCCACTGACCAGACCACTGCTGCCCGTGTACCCCTGGAACCAATTTAAAAGTGCCTACAGCCAGCCCAAGTTTGTTATGTTAGGCCTTCGAAGCCTGTCTGCGGTCCATTCTTTCAACTACTACTACACTGACCAGGTCACTGCTGCCCGTGTACCCCTGGAACCAATTTAAAAGTGCCTACAGCCAGCCCAAGTTTGTTATGTTAGGCCTTGGAAGCCTGTCTGCGGTCACTCCTTCCACTAGACTTCCACTGACCAGACCACTGCTGCCCGTGTACCCCTGGAACCAATTTAAAAGTGCCTACAGCCAGCCCAAGTTTGTTATGTTAGGCCTTGGAAGCCTGTCTGCGGTCACTCCTTCCACTAGGCCTCCACTGACCACACCACTGCTGTCCGTGTACCCCTGGAACCAATTTAAAATTGCCTACAGCCATGTGTTATTATTTTAGGCCTTCGATGCCTGTCTGCGGTCACTCCTTCCACTAGGCCTCCACTGACCACACCACTGCTGTCCGTGTACCCCTGGAACCAATTTAAAATTGCCTACAGCCAGCCCAATTTTTTTATTTTAGGCCTTCGATGCCTGTCTGCGGTCCATTCTTTCAACTACTACTACACTGACCAGGTCACTGCTGCCCGTGTACCCCTGGAACCAATTTAAAATTGCCTACAGCCATGTGTTATTATTTTAGGCCTTCGATGCCTGTCTGCGGTCACTCCTTCCACTAGGCCTCCACTGACCACACCACTGCTGCCCGTGTACCCCTGGAACCAATTTAAAATTGCCTACAGCCAGCCCAATTTTTTTATTTTAGGCCTTCGATGCCTGTCTGCGGTCCATTCTTTCAACTACTACTACACTGACCAGGTCACTGCTGCCCGTGTACCCCTGGAACCAATTTAAAATTGCCTACAGCCATGTGTTATTATTTTAGGCCTTCGATGCCTGTCTGCGGTCACTCCTTCCACTAGGCCTCCACTGACCACACCACTGCTGTCCGTGTACCCCTGGAACCAATTTAAAATTGCCTACAGCCATGTGTTATTATTTTAGGCCTTCGATGCCTGTCTGCGGTCACTCCTTCCACTAGGCCTCCACTGACCACACCACTGCTGCCCGTGTACCCCTGGAACCAATTTAAAATTGCCTACAGCCAGCCCAATTTTTTTATTTTAGGCCTTCGATGCCTGTCTGCGGTCCATTCTTTCAACTACTACTACACTGACCAGGTCACTGCTGCCCGTGTACCCCTGGAACCAATTTAAAATTGCCTACAGCCATGTGTTATTATTTTAGGCCTTCGATGCCTGTCTGCGGTCACTCCTTCCACTAGGCCTCCACTGACCACACCACTGCTGTCCGTGTACCCCTGGAACCAATTTAAAATTGCCTACAGCCATGTGTTTTTATTTTAGGCCTTCGATGCCTGTCTGCGGTCCATTCTTTCAACTACTACTACACTGACCAGGGCACTGCTGGCCGTGTTACCCTGGAACCAATTTAAAAGTGCCTACAGTCAGCCCAATTTTGTTATGTTAGGCCTTCGAAGACTGTCTGCCGTCACTCCTTCCACTAGACTTCCACTGACCATACACTGCTGCCCATGTACCCCTGGAACCAATTTAAAGTGCCTACAGCCAGCCCAATTTTGTTATGTTAGGCCTTCGAAGCCTGTCTGCGGTCACTCCTTCCACTAGACTTCCACTGACCAGACCACTGCTGCCCGTGTACCCCTGGAACCAATTTAAAAGTGCCTACAGCCAGCCCAAGTTTGTTATGTTAGGCCTTGGAAGCCTGTCTGCGGTCACTCCTTCCACTAGACTTCCACTGACCACACCACTGCTGCCCGTGTACCCCTGGAACCAATTTAAAATTGCCTACAGCCAGCCCAATTTTTTTATTTTAGGCCTTCGATGCCTGTCTGCGGTCCATTCTTTCAACTACTACTACACTGACCAGGTCACTGCTGCCCGTGTACCCCTGGAACCAATTTAAAATTGCCTACAGCCATGTGTTATTATTTTAGGCCTTCGATGCCTGTCTGCGGTCACTCCTTCCACTAGGCCTCCACTGACCACACCACTGCTGTCCGTGTACCCCTGGAACCAATTTAAAATTGCCTACAGCCATGTGTTTTTATTTTAGGCCTTCGATGCCTGTCTGCGGTCCATTCTTTCAACTACTACTACACTGACCAGGGCACTGCTGGCCGTGTTACCCTGGAACCAATTTAAAAGTGCCTACAGTCAGCCCAATTTTGTTATGTTAGGCCTTCGAAGACTGTCTGCCGTCACTCCTTCCACTAGACTTCCACTGACCATACACTGCTGCCCATGTACCCCTGGAACCAATTTAAAGTGCCTACAGCCAGCCCAATTTTGTTATGTTAGGCCTTCGAAGCCTGTCTGCGGTCACTCCTTCCACTAGACTTCCACTGACCAGACCACTGCTGCCCGTGTACCCCTGGAACCAATTTAAAAGTGCCTACAGCCAGCCCAAGTTTGTTATGTTAGGCCTTGGAAGCCTGTCTGCGGTCACTCCTTCCACTAGACTTCCACTGACCAGACCACTGCTGCCCGTGTACCCCTGGAACCAATTTAAAAGTGCCTACAGCCAGCCCAAGTTTGTTATGTTAGGCCTTCGAAGCCTGTCTGCGGTCCATTCTTTCAACTACTACTACACTGACCAGGTCACTGCTGCCCGTGTACCCCTGGAACCAATTTAAAAGTGCCTACAGCCAGCCCAAGTTTGTTATGTTAGGCCTTGGAAGCCTGTCTGCGGTCACTCCTTCCACTAGACTTCCACTGACCAGACCACTGCTGCCCGTGTACCCCTGGAACCAATTTAAAAGTGCCTACAGCCAGCCCAAGTTTGTTATGTTAGGCCTTGGAAGCCTGTCTGCGGTCACTCCTTCCACTAGGCCTCCACTGACCACACCACTGCTGTCCGTGTACCCCTGGAACCAATTTAAAATTGCCTACAGCCATGTGTTATTATTTTAGGCCTTCGATGCCTGTCTGCGGTCACTCCTTCCACTAGGCCTCCACTGACCACACCACTGCTGTCCGTGTACCCCTGGAACCAATTTAAAATTGCCTACAGCCAGCCCAATTTTTTTATTTTAGGCCTTCGATGCCTGTCTGCGGTCCATTCTTTCAACTACTACTACACTGACCAGGTCACTGCTGCCCGTGTACCCCTGGAACCAATTTAAAATTGCCTACAGCCATGTGTTATTATTTTAGGCCTTCGATGCCTGTCTGCGGTCACTCCTTCCACTAGGCCTCCACTGACCACACCACTGCTGCCCGTGTACCCCTGGAACCAATTTAAAATTGCCTACAGCCAGCCCAATTTTTTTATTTTAGGCCTTCGATGCCTGTCTGCGGTCCATTCTTTCAACTACTACTACACTGACCAGGTCACTGCTGCCCGTGTACCCCTGGAACCAATTTAAAATTGCCTACAGCCATGTGTTATTATTTTAGGCCTTCGATGCCTGTCTGCGGTCACTCCTTCCACTAGGCCTCCACTGACCACACCACTGCTGTCCGTGTACCCCTGGAACCAATTTAAAATTGCCTACAGCCATGTGTTATTATTTTAGGCCTTCGATGCCTGTCTGCGGTCACTCCTTCCACTAGGCCTCCACTGACCACACCACTGCTGCCCGTGTACCCCTGGAACCAATTTAAAATTGCCTACAGCCAGCCCAATTTTTTTATTTTAGGCCTTCGATGCCTGTCTGCGGTCCATTCTTTCAACTACTACTACACTGACCAGGTCACTGCTGCCCGTGTACCCCTGGAACCAATTTAAAATTGCCTACAGCCATGTGTTATTATTTTAGGCCTTCGATGCCTGTCTGCGGTCACTCCTTCCACTAGGCCTCCACTGACCACACCACTGCTGTCCGTGTACCCCTGGAACCAATTTAAAATTGCCTACAGCCATGTGTTTTTATTTTAGGCCTTCGATGCCTGTCTGCGGTCCATTCTTTCAACTACTACTACACTGACCAGGGCACTGCTGGCCGTGTTACCCTGGAACCAATTTAAAAGTGCCTACAGTCAGCCCAATTTTGTTATGTTAGGCCTTCGAAGACTGTCTGCCGTCACTCCTTCCACTAGACTTCCACTGACCATACACTGCTGCCCATGTACCCCTGGAACCAATTTAAAGTGCCTACAGCCAGCCCAATTTTGTTATGTTAGGCCTTCGAAGCCTGTCTGCGGTCACTCCTTCCACTAGACTTCCACTGACCAGACCACTGCTGCCCGTGTACCCCTGGAACCAATTTAAAAGTGCCTACAGCCAGCCCAAGTTTGTTATGTTAGGCCTTGGAAGCCTGTCTGCGGTCACTCCTTCCACTAGACTTCCACTGACCACACCACTGCTGCCCGTGTACCCCTGGAACCAATTTAAAATTGCCTACAGCCAGCCCAATTTTTTTATTTTAGGCCTTCGATGCCTGTCTGCGGTCCATTCTTTCAACTACTACTACACTGACCAGGTCACTGCTGCCCGTGTACCCCTGGAACCAATTTAAAATTGCCTACAGCCATGTGTTATTATTTTAGGCCTTCGATGCCTGTCTGCGGTCACTCCTTCCACTAGGCCTCCACTGACCACACCACTGCTGTCCGTGTACCCCTGGAACCAATTTAAAATTGCCTACAGCCATGTGTTTTTATTTTAGGCCTTCGATGCCTGTCTGCGGTCCATTCTTTCAACTACTACTACACTGACCAGGGCACTGCTGGCCGTGTTACCCTGGAACCAATTTAAAAGTGCCTACAGTCAGCCCAATTTTGTTATGTTAGGCCTTCGAAGACTGTCTGCCGTCACTCCTTCCACTAGACTTCCACTGACCATACACTGCTGCCCATGTACCCCTGGAACCAATTTAAAGTGCCTACAGCCAGCCCAATTTTGTTATGTTAGGCCTTCGAAGCCTGTCTGCGGTCACTCCTTCCACTAGACTTCCACTGACCAGACCACTGCTGCCCGTGTACCCCTGGAACCAATTTAAAAGTGCCTACAGCCAGCCCAAGTTTGTTATGTTAGGCCTTGGAAGCCTGTCTGCGGTCACTCCTTCCACTAGACTTCCACTGACCAGACCACTGCTGCCCGTGTACCCCTGGAACCAATTTAAAAGTGCCTACAGCCAGCCCAAGTTTGTTATGTTAGGCCTTCGAAGCCTGTCTGCGGTCCATTCTTTCAACTACTACTACACTGACCAGGTCACTGCTGCCCGTGTACCCCTGGAACCAATTTAAAAGTGCCTACAGCCAGCCCAAGTTTGTTATGTTAGGCCTTGGAAGCCTGTCTGCTGTCACTCCTTCCACTAGACTTCCACTGACCAGACCACTGCTGCCCGTGTACCCCTGGAACCAATTTAAAAGTGCCTACAGCCAGCCCAAGTTTGTTATGTTAGGCCTTGGAAGCCTGTCTGCGGTCACTCCTTCCACTAGGCCTCCACTGACCACACCACTGCTGTCCGTGTACCCCTGGAACCAATTTAAAATTGCCTACAGCCATGTGTTATTATTTTAGGCCTTCGATGCCTGTCTGCGGTCACTCCTTCCACTAGGCCTCCACTGACCACACCACTGCTGTCCGTGTACCCCTGGAACCAATTTAAAATTGCCTACAGCCAGCCCAATTTTTTTATTTTAGGCCTTCGATGCCTGTCTGCGGTCCATTCTTTCAACTACTACTACACTGACCAGGTCACTGCTGCCCGTGTACCCCTGGAACCAATTTAAAATTGCCTACAGCCATGTGTTATTATTTTAGGCCTTCGATGCCTGTCTGCGGTCACTCCTTCCACTAGGCCTCCACTGACCACACCACTGCTGCCCGTGTACCCCTGGAACCAATTTAAAATTGCCTACAGCCAGCCCAATTTTTTTATTTTAGGCCTTCGATGCCTGTCTGCGGTCCATTCTTTCAACTACTACTACACTGACCAGGTCACTGCTGCCCGTGTACCCCTGGAACCAATTTAAAATTGCCTACAGCCATGTGTTATTATTTTAGGCCTTCGATGCCTGTCTGCGGTCACTCCTTCCACTAGGCCTCCACTGACCACACCACTGCTGTCCGTGTACCCCTGGAACCAATTTAAAATTGCCTACAGCCATGTGTTATTATTTTAGGCCTTCGATGCCTGTCTGCGGTCACTCCTTCCACTAGGCCTCCACTGACCACACCACTGCTGCCCGTGTACCCCTGGAACCAATTTAAAATTGCCTACAGCCAGCCCAATTTTTTTATTTTAGGCCTTCGATGCCTGTCTGCGGTCCATTCTTTCAACTACTACTACACTGACCAGGTCACTGCTGCCCGTGTACCCCTGGAACCAATTTAAAATTGCCTACAGCCATGTGTTATTATTTTAGGCCTTCGATGCCTGTCTGCGGTCACTCCTTCCACTAGGCCTCCACTGACCACACCACTGCTGTCCGTGTACCCCTGGAACCAATTTAAAATTGCCTACAGCCATGTGTTTTTATTTTAGGCCTTCGATGCCTGTCTGCGGTCCATTCTTTCAACTACTACTACACTGACCAGGGCACTGCTGGCCGTGTACCCCTGGAACCAACATCAGAAAATATAAAAATAAGTATTTTGCTTATAAAAAAGAAAATACTGGTGAGATATCAAATGCAGACATTTTAACATTAAAAACAAACACACAACTAAAATCTGGTACAGTACTAAAAATGGCCACCAGCTACAATTACTTTCTCCTGCAAGTAGTTAACTGAAAGGTTTTTTAAATTGAAAACACACATATGGCATCCACCGAGTGTTGTCCTGTCGCGTCTTCTTTATATTATTGCCGAGAAGATGCAAAATAATGAAAATAATAAAATCATTAATTACCAAAATAATAGAGAAAGTCAACACCACATTGCAAATAAACATTCATTCCAAATAAAGAAGCAGGGCGCGTCCGAGGGTGAGTATATACCTAATAAGAATCTAATCACCCTCGGACGCGCAATGCTTATTTCCAACAGCCTTCCTTCCTAAGAATCATCCCTTCCGTGGTGTAGAGAGACGTTGTGTTACACTCCAAGGTGTTCCCCAGGTTGCCTTTCCTGAGCTTCGATCTACCGGCTCTCGTTTAGTAGTTGTTGGATACTACGCTGCATTAGGCCTTCAAATTGGGTATGGGGTGTAGAGAGATGGTGTGTTCCACTCCAAGGTGTTCTCCAGGTTGCCTTTCCTGAGCTTCGATCTTCCGGCTCTCGTTTAGTAGTTCTTGGAAACTACACTGCATTAGGCCTTCAAATTGGGTATGGGGTGTAGAGAGAGGGTGTGTTACACTCCAAGGTGTTCCCCAGGTTGCCTTTCCTGAGCTTCGATATTCCGGCTCTCGTTTAGTAGTTGTCGGAAACTACGCTGCATTAGGCCTACAAATTGGGTATGGGGTGTAGAGAGAGGGTGTGTTACACTCCAAGGTGTTCCCCAGGTTGCCTTTCCTGAGCTTCGATATTCCGGCTCTCGTTTAGTAGTTGTCGGAAACTACGCTGCATTAGGCCTACAAATTGGGTATGGGGTGTAGAGAGAGGGTTTGTTACACTCCAAGGTGTTCCCCAGGTTGCCTTTCCTGAGCTTCGATCTTCCGGCTCTCGTTTAGTAGTTGTTGGAAACTACGCTGCATTAGGCCTTCAAATTGGGTATGGGGTGTAGCGAGAGGGTGTGTTACACTCCAAGGTGTTCCCCAGGTTGCCTTTCCTGAGCTTCGATCTTCCGGCTCTCGTTTAGTAGTTCTTGGAAACTACACTGCATTAGACCTTCAAATTGGGTATGGGGTGTAGAGAGAGGGTGTGTTACACTCTAAGGTGTTCCCCAGGTTTCCTTGCCATTGCTTCGGTCTTCCGACTCTCGTTTAGTAGTTGTAGAAAAGTACACTGCATTAGGCCATACAAAATGGGTATGGGGTGGAGAGAGATGGTGTGTTACACTCCAAGGTGTTCCCCAGGTTGCCTTTCCTGAGCTTCTATCTTCAGGCTCTCATTAAATTGTGGTTAAATGGAACAACTGCATTTGGCGTACTAGTTGGTTTGGGGCCTACTATCGGTGTCTGCCACTCCTTGCTGTTCTCCTCCACTGAACAAAGCTGTGCCGCCTGTTTACTACGGTTGCCAATTTTGAACTGCATTTCGACTACTTACTGATTTGGCCCTACTCTCTGTGTCAGCCTCTCATTCCAGTTGTCCTCCACTGCAATGCCCCCTGGTTATTCCTGTGTTACCAATTTTGAACTGCATTTAGCCCACTTTCTTCTTTGGGCCTATATCTGTGTTTCCACTTCATCGTGCCCATTGCCCAGCCAGTGATAGATGAGTCTGCTGGTACATTGACCCATAACGCAACATTCCCCGTGCACGCTACACAACAACATTGTGACCCTGCTGAAAGTCAGGTTGCTCTTCCCGCATACCATACCACCTTACACGGGGACAAAGAGGAAGGTGCAGATGAAAGTGCAGGTTCCTTCATCAGGTGGGGGGAGGAATACTAGTTGGCGACGTCACTGGCACAGGGCCTCTCATAGTACGCAAAAGTGTTGCTGCCGGTGGGAGGCGCCCCCGCCGTGCAAACACACCGCTGTACTTTGAGGGGCCCTGTGCCAGTGCCAATGCCAACGAGTGGGCCCCCCCTGCTTGCTCAGGTTCACAGCACTTGCAAAGTTGAAATACTTACCTCTCCCTGCTCCACTGCCGTGACGTGGTCCAGATTTCCTGGGCCCACTAATTACTTGAACCAGCCCTACCCCCCACAACTTTAGCCAAATGACCCCCAATTTCAAATGCCTTCCAATTATTATAAGGTAAATTACGCTTGACAAGCTTCATTAAGAAGAATGGATGGTTTTGACATTAAAATGGGCACTCTAGGTGTTTTCCTGGCCCCCACTCACTGCCGACTATGCTGCCCCATTGACTTGCATTGGGTTTCGTGTTTCGGTCGATCCCGACTTTACGTCATAATCGGCCGATTTCACTCGACCCGACTTTGGACATAGTCGGGTTTCGCAAAACCCGGCTCGACTCTAAAAAGGTCAAGGTCGCTCAACTCTAGTTACACACACTATATATTACATCGCGCGCTGAATTTGCAGTATGGGCAAAACAAAAATTGGAACAGGACCCGCAGTTTACACAGAACATTATGTTCAGTGATGAGGCAAACTTTTTTGGGGTGATCCATTTATATGGATACACCTAAACAACATGGGAATGGTGACAGTTTTCTTGCGTAGGGTGTCTTGCATTGCAATCTGCTGCAATGACCCGGGTTCTGCGTTCACCAGACATCAACACAATTTCTATCCACTCCTCACATGATGTCCATGTCAATGGCTGTAAACAAAGAGAAACTTGTAAATAACGTTTTCCCCTTGCCATATACTAATGTGCCACAAACAGGAAGTTGATATCACCAACCATTTCCATTTTAGTTAGGTGTATCCCTGTATACATTACCACATCTTGCAGTTACACACTATACAATACCCTATCTTACAGTTATACACACACTATACATTACCACATCTTGCAGATACACACTATACAATACCCTATCTTACAGTTACACACACTATACATTACCAGACCTTGCAGTTACACACTATACATTACCACATCTTGCAGTTACACACACTATACATTATATTTACCACATCTTAGTTACATACACACACTATACATTACCACATCTTGCAGTTACACACACCTTACATTGCTACATATTGCAGTTACACACTATACAATACCCTATCTTACAGTTATACACACTATACATTACCACATCTTGCAGTTACACACTATACAATACCCTATCTTACATTATACACACTATACATTACCACATCTTGCAGTTACACACTATACAATACCCTATCTTACATTATACACACTATACATTACCACATCTTGCAGTTACACACTATACAATACCCTATCTTACAGTTATACACACACTATACATTACCACATCTTGCAGTTACACACACTATACATTACCACATCTTGCAGTTACACACACCTTACATTGCTACATATTGCAGTTACACACTATACAATACCCTATCTTACAGTTATACACACTATACATTACCACATCTTGCAGTTACACACTATACAATACCCTATCTTACATTATACACACTATACATTACCACATCTTGCAGTTACACACTATACAATACCCTATCTTACAGTTATACACACACTATACATTACCAGACATTGCAGTTACACACACTATACATTACCACATCTTGCAGTTACACACTATACAATACCCTATCTTACAGTTATACACACACTATACATTACCAGACATTGCAGTTACACACACTATACATTACCACATCTTGCAGTTACACACTATACAATACCCTATCTTACAGTTATACACACACTATGCATTACCAGACCTTGCAGTTACACACACTATACATTACCACATCTTGCAGTTACACACACTATACATTATATTTACCACATCTTAGTTACATACACACACTATACATTACCACATCTTGCAGTTACACACACTATACATTATATTTACCACATCTTAGTTACATACACACACTATACATTACCACATCTTGCAGTTACACGCTATACAATACCCTATCTTACAGTTATACACACTATACATTATATTTACCACATCTTAGTTACATACACACACTATACATTACCACATCTTGCAGTTACACACACTATACATTATATTTACCACATCTTAGTTACATACACACACTATACATTACCACATCTTGCAGTTACACACACTATACATTATATTTACCACATCTTAGTTACATACACACACTATACATTACCACATCTTGCAGTTACACACTATACAATACCCTATCTTACAGTTATACACACACTATACATTACCAGACATTGCAGTTACACACACTATACATTACCACAACTTACAGTTACACACACACACTATACATTGCTACATATTGCAGTTACACACTATACAATACCCTATCTTACAGTTATACACACACTATACATTACCAGACCTTGCAGTTACACATACTATACATTACCACATCTTGCAGTTACACACTATACAATACCCTATCTTACAGTTATACACACACTATACATTACCAGACCTTGCAGTTACACATACTATACATTACCACATCTTGCAGTTACACACACTATACATTACCACATCTTGCAGTTACACACACTATACATTACCACATCTTGCAGTTACACATACTATACATTACCACATCTTGCGGCTACACATACAAACTATACAATGCTATCTTGCAGTTACACATGCAAATTATACAATGCCACATGTTGCAGTTACACACACATATACTGTACAATACCATATTTTGCTGTTACACACACTATACATTACCATATCTTGCAGGTACACACACTCACACTATACAATATCACATCTTGCAGTTACATACATACAGAGGTGCTTCTCACAAAATTAGAATACCGTAAAGTTAATTTATTTCAGTTCTTCAATGCAAAAAGTGAAACTAATATAGAGTCATTACAAACACAGTGATCTAATTCAAGTGTTTATTTCTGTTAATGTTGTTGATTATGTCTTACAGACAACGAGAAACCAAAAGTCATTATCTCAGTAAATTAGAATACTTTATAACACCAGCTTGAAAAATGATTTTAAAATCCGAAATGTTGGCCTACTGAATGTATGTTCAGAAAATGCACTCAATACTTGGTCGGGGCTCCTTTTGCAACAATTACTGCATCAATGCGGCGTGGCATGGAGGCGATCAGCCTGTGGTTCTGCTGAGGTGTTATGGAAGCCCAGGTTGCTTTGATAGCAGCTTTCAGCTCATCTGAATTGTTGGGTCTGGTGTCTCTCATCTTCCTCTTGACAATACCTCATAGATTATCTATGGGGTTAAGGTCAGGCGAGTTTGCTGGTCAATCAAGCACAGTGATACTGTTGTTTTTACACCAGGTATTGGTACTTTTGTCAGTGTGGACAGGTGCAAAGTCCTGCTGGAGAATTAAATTTCCATTTCCAAAAAGCTTGTCAGCAGAGGGAAGCTTGAAGTTCTCTAAAATTTCCTGGTAGAAGGCAGTACTGACTTTGGTGTTGATAAAATACAATGGACCTACACCAGCAGATGACATGGCTCCCCAAACCAACACTGATTGTGGAAACTTCACACTAGACCTCAAGCAGCTTGGATTGTGTTCCTCTCCACTCTTCCTCCAGACTCTGGGACCTTGATTTCCAAATGAAATGCAAAATTTACTTTCATCTGAAAACACCTTGGACCACTGAGCAATAGTCCAGTTCTCCTTGGCCTAGGTAAGACGCTTCTGGCGTTGTTATTGATCATGAGTGGCTTGACTCAAGGAATGTGACACTTGTAGCCCATGTTCTGGGTGCATCTGTGTGTGGTGGCTCTTGAAGCAATGACCCCAGCAGCAGTCCACTCCTTGTGAATCTCCCCCAAATTTTTGAATGGCCTTTTCTTAACAATACTTTCAAGGCTGCAGTTATCCCAGTTGCTTGTGCACATTTTTCCTTCCACTCAACTTTCCATTAATATGCTCGGATACAGCACTCTGTGAACAGCCAGCTTTTTAGGAATGTCCTTTTGTGGTTTACCCTCTTTGTGGAAGGTGACAATGACTGCCTCCTAGACATCTGCCAAGTCAGCAGTCGTCCCCATGATTGTGGAGCATACTGAAACAGACTAAAGGTACCGTCACACTGGACGATATCGCTAGCGATCCGTGACGTTGCAGCGTCCTGGCTAGCGATATCGTCCAGTGTGACAGGCAGCAGCGATCAGGCCCCTGCTGTGATATCGCTGGTCGGGGCAGAAAGGCCAGAACTTTGTTTCGTCGCTGGACGTCCCGCTGACATCGCTGAATCGGCGTGTGTGACGCCGATTCAGCGATGTCTTCGCTGGTAACCAGGGTAAACATCGGGTTACTAAGCGCAGGGCAGCGCTTAGTAACCCGATGTTTACCCTGGTTAACAGCGTAAAAGTAAAAAAAACAACCACTACATACTTACCTACCGCTCTCTGTCCCCTGCGCTGTGCTTCTCTGCACTGGCTGTGAGCGTCAGTCAGCCGGAAAGCACAGCAGTGACGTCACCGCTCTACTTTCCGGCCGCTGTGCTCACAGCCAGAGCAGAGAAGCAGAGCGCCGGGGACAGACAGCGGTAGGTAAGTATGTAGTGGTTGTTTTTTTACTTTAAGGATGGTAACCAGGGTAAACATCGGGTTACTAAGCGCGGCCCTGCGCTTAGTAACCCGATGTTTACCCTGGTTACCGGCATCGTTGGTCGCTGGAGAGCTGTCTGTGTGACAGCTCTCCAGCGACCAAACAGCGACGCTGCAGCGTTCCGGATCGTTGTCGGTATCGCTGCAGCGTCGCTTAGTGTGACGGTACCTTTAGGGATCTTTTTAAATGCTTAGGAAGCCTTTGCAGGTGTTTTTTGCTAATTATTCTAATTTACCGAGATAATGACTTTTGGGTTTTCATTGGCTGTAAGCCATAATCATCAACATGAACAGAAATAAACACTTGAAATAGATGACTGTTTGTAATGACTCTATGTAATATATTGGTTCACTTTTTGAATTGAAGAACTGAAATAAATTAAGTTTTTGATGATATTCAAATTTTGGGAGGAGCATCTGTACTATACATTACTACATTTTGCTGTTACACATACAAACTATACAAAGCTACATCTTATAATTAAACATATAATCTATACAATGCCACATTTTGCAGTTACACACACACACACACTATACAATTCCACATTTTGTAGATACACACACACACACTATACAGTTGTGGCCAAAAGTATTGATACCCCTGCAATTCTGTCAGATAATACTCAGTTTCTTCCTGAAAATGATTGTAATCACAAATTCTTTGGTATTATTATCTTCATTTAATTTGTATTAAATGAAAAAACACAAAAGAGAATGAAGCAAAAAGCAAAACATTGATCATTTCACACAAAACTCCAAAAATGGGCTAGACAAAAGCTACATAGTTATTAAGGTTGAAGGAAGACTATAAGTCCATCTAGTTCAACCCATAGCCTAACCTAACATGCCCTAACATGTTGATCCAGAGGAAGGCAAAAAAAACCCATGTGGCAAAGAGTAAGCTCCACATTGGGGAAAAAATTCCTTCCCGACTCCACATACGGCAATCAGACTAGTTCCCTGGATCAACGCCCTATCGAGGAATCTAGTATATATACCCTGTAACATTACACTTTTCCAGAAAGGTATCCAGTCCCCTCTTAAATTTAAGTAATGAATCACTCATTACAACATCATACGGCAGAGAGTTCCATAGTCTCACTGCTCTTACAGTAAAGAATCTGCGTCTATTATTATGCTTAAACCTTTTTTCCTCCAAACGCAGAGGATGCCCCCTTGTCCCTGTTTCAGGTCTATGATTAAAAAGATCATCAGAAAGGTCTTTGTACTGTCCCCTCATATATTTATACATTAAAATAAGATCACCCCTTAGTCTTCATTTTTCCAAACTAAATAGCCCCACGTGTAATAACCTATCTTGGTATTGCAGACCCCCCAGTCCTCTTATAACCTTGGTGGCTCTTTTTTGCACCCGCTCTAGTTCAGCTATGTCTTTCTTATACACCGGAGACCAGAACTGTGCACAGTATTCTAAGTGTGGTCGAACTAGTGACTTGTATGGAGGTAAAATTATGTTCTCCTCATGAGCATCTATGCCTCTTTTAATGCATCCCATTATTTTATTTGCCTTTGTAGCAGCTGCCTGACACTGGCCACTGAATATGAGTTTGTCATCCACCCATACACCCAGGTCTTTTTCATTGACGGTTTTGCCTAGAGTTTTAGAATTAAGCACATAATTATACATCTTATTACTTCTACCCAAGTGCATGACCTTACATTTATCCCCATTAAAGCTCATTTGCCATTTATCAGCCCAAGCTTCTAGTTTACATAAATCATCCTGTAATATAAAATTGTCCTCCTCTGTATTAATTACCCTGCAGAGTTTAGTGTCATCTGCAAATATTGAAATTCTACTCTGAATGCCCCCTACAAGGTCATTAATAAATATGTTAAAAAGAAGAGGGCCCAATACTGACCCCTGTGGTACCCCACTGCTAACCGCTACCCAGTCCGAGTGTGCTCCATTAATAACCACCCTTTGTTTCCTATCCCTGAGCCAGCTCTCAACCCACTTGCACATATTTTCCCCTATCCCCATTATTCTCATTTTATGTATCAACCTTTTGTGTGGCACCGTATCAAACGCTTTTGAAAAGTCCATATACACTACATCCACTGGGTTCCCTTGGTCCAATCCGGAACTTACCTCTTCATAGAAACTGATCAAATTAGTCTGACATGAACGGTCCCTAGTAAACCCGTGCTGATACTGGGTCATGAGGTTATTCCTCTTCAGATACTCCAGTATAGCGTCCCTTAGAATGCCCTCCAGGATTTTACCCACAGTAGAGGTTAAGCTTACTGGCCGATAATTTCCGAGTTCAGTTTTTGTCCCCTTTTTGAATATTGGCACCACATTTGCTATACGCCAGTCCTGTGGTACAGACGCAGTTATTATGGAGTCTCTAAAGATTAAAAATAATGGTCTATCAATGACTGTACTTAATTCCTGCAGTACTCGAGGGTGTATCCCATCCGGGCCCGGAGATTTGTCAATTTTAGTGATTTTTTGACGCCGCCGCACTTCCTGCTGGGTTAAGCCGGTGACATTTAATTGGGAATTTTTATCACTAGTCATTTTGTCTGCCATGGGATTTTCTTGTGTAAATACTGATGAAAAAAAGTAATTTAGCATTTTGGCTTTTTCCTCATCCTCATCCACCATTTCACCTAGACTATTTTTAAGGGAGCCAACACTATCATTTTTTAGTTTCTTACTATTTATGTAGTTAAATAATATTTTAGGATTATTTTTACTCTCTCTGGCAATGAGTCTCTCTGTCTCAATCTTTGCTGCCTTGATTTGCTTTTTACAGAATTTATTTAATTTTTTGTTTTTATTTAATGCCTCCTCACTACCTACTTCCTTTAATTCTCTAAATGCTTTCTTTTTGTCCCTTATTGCGCTCCTTACAGCTCTATTTAGCCATATTGGTTTCCTTCTATTTCTAGTATGTTTATTCCCATATGGTATATAGTGTGCACAGGTCCTATCCAGGATGCTAATAAACGTCTCCCATTTTCTTTGTGTATTTTTATGTCTCAGGATATCGTCCCAGTTAATTGCACCAAGATCCTCTCTCATCCGTTGGAAATTTGCCCTCCTGAAGTATAATGTCCTTGTAACTCCTCTACTACAAATCTTATTAAAGGATACATGAAAACTTATTATTTTGTGATCGCTATTTCCCAAGTGACCCCCAACCCTTATATTTGATATGCGGTCTGGCCTGTTGGTTAATATTAGGTCTAGCAGTGCACCCCTTCTTGTTGGGTCCTGAACCATTTGTGAAATGTAATTGTCTCTCATAGTTGTCAAAAACCGATTAGCTTTGCTGGAACTGCAGGTTTCTGTTCCCCAATCTATTTCAGGGTAGTTGAAGTCCCCCATAATAATGACTTCTCCTTGAGTCGCAGCTTCATCTATTTGCTTTACGAGGATATTCTCCATTGCTTCCATTATTTTTGGAGATTTATAACAAACCCCTATCAGTAATTTATTATTTTTCCCCCTCCCCTTATCTCCACCCTCAGGGATTCTACATTTTCATTAAATTCACCTATATTATCACGCAGGATGGGTTTTAAGGACGATTTTACATACAGACACACCCCTCCCCCTCGCTTATCTGTATGGTCATTTCTGAACAGGCTATAGCCCTGCAAGTTAACAGCCCAGTCATGGCTCTCATCCAGCCACGTTTCAGATATCCCCACCATGTCATAATTATGCTCCAACAACATTAGTTCTAATTTGTCCATTTTGTTGGCGAGGCTTCTGGCATTAGTATACATGCACTTGATGTTCCTCTCTGTACCTCTATTCTTTCTAAAATTATTAACTGTTCTAACCCCACCCCCCATACCACCGCCACCCCCAACTTCCTTATTTATGCCCAGATCTCTGTCTGCACTATCTTCCCCTCCTATAAATTGAATACCCTCCCCCCCAATTCCTAGTTTAAACACTCCTCCAACCTTCTAGCCATTTTCTCCCCCAACACAGCTGGCACTCTCAGTACTGGCACTCTCAGCCCAATACTTGGTTGCACAACCTTTAGCCAAAATCACTGCTACCAACCACTTCCGGTAACCATCAATGAGTTTCTTACCATGCTCTGCTGGAATTTTAGACCATTCTTCTTTGGCAAACTGCTCCAGGTCCCTGATATTTGAAGGGTGCCTTCTCCAAACTGCCATTTTTAGATCTCTCCACAGGTGTTCTATGGGATTCAGGTCTGGACTCATTGCTGGCCACCTTAGAAGTCTTCAGTAGGGTTGAGCGACTTTTCTTTTTATAGGATCAGTCGGGTCGAGTGAAATCGGCCGATCCTATAGAAAATTCGGGGTCGGGGTCGGCCGAAACACGAAACCCAATGCAGTGCATTGGGTTTCTAATGGTTCCCAGGGATCCATATTTAGGTGTAAAATAAAGAATCAAAATAAAAAATATTGATATACTTACCCTCGGACGCGCCCTGGTTCTCACCCACAGCCTTCCTTCCTAAGAATGAGCGCCTGAAGGACCTTCGATGACATCGCGGCTTGTGATTGGTCGCGTGAGCGGTCACATGGGCGTCACGCGACCAATCACAAGCCTCGACGTCATCTAAGGTCCTTCAGGCGCTGATTCTTAGGAAGGAAGGCTGCGGGTTAGAACCAGGGCGCGTCCGAGGGTGAGGATATACCTATTAGGAATATACTCACCCTCGGACGCGCCCTCGGAAGCTTCCTTCCTAAGAATTAGCGCCTGAAGGACCTTAGATGATGTCGCGGCTTGTGATTGGTCATGTGACCGCCCATGTGACCGCTCACGCAACCAATCACAAGCCGCGACGTCATCGAAGGCCCTTCAGGCGCTCATTCTTAGGAAGGAAGGCTGCCGGTGAGAACCAGGGCGCGTCCAAGGGTGAGTATATCAATATTTTTTTTTTTTATTCTTTATTTTACACTTAAATATGAATTCCGATACCGATTCCTGATATCTTAAACATATCGGAACTCGGTATCGGAATTCCGATACCAGATCAGAAGATCGCCGACCTCATGGCCGACCCCACACAGGGGTCGGGTCGGGTTTCATGAAACCCAACTTTGCCAAAAGTTGGCGACTTCTGAATCTGGCCAACCCGTTTCGCTCAACCCTAGTCTTCAGTGCTTTCTCTCAAACCATTTTCTAGTGCTTTTAGAAGTGTGCTTTGGGTCATTGTCCTGCTGGAAGACCCATGATGTCTGAGGGACACCCAGCTTTCTCACACTGGGCCCTACATTATGCTGCAAAATTTGTTGGTAGTCTTCAGACTTCATAATACCATGCACACGGTCAAGCAGTCCAGTGCCAGAGGCAGCAAAGCAACCCCAAAACATCAGGGAACCTCGGCCTTATTTGACTGTAGGGACCGTGCTCTTTTCTTTGAATGCCTCTTTTTTTCTCCTGTAAACTCTATGTTGATGCCTTTGCCCAAAAAGCTCTACTTTTGTCTCATCTGACCAGAGAACATTCTTCCAAAACGTTTTAGGCTTTTTCAGGTAAGTTTTGGCAAACTCCAGCCTGGCTTTTTTATGTCTCGGGGTAAAAAGTGGGGTCTTCCTGGGTCTCCTACCATACAGTCCCTTTTAATTCAGACGCCAACGGATAGTACGGGTTGACACACTGTTGTACCCTCGGACTGCAGGGCAGCTTGAACTTGTTTGGATGTTAGTCGAGGTTCTGTATCCAACATCTGCACAATCTTGCGTTGAAATTTCTTGTCAATTTTTCTTTTCCATCCATATCTAGGGAGGTTAGCCACATTGCCATAGGTTTTAAACTTCTTGATGACACTACGCACGGTAGACACAGGAACATTCAGGTCTTTGGAGATGGACTTGTAGCCTTGAGATTGCTCATGCTTCCTCACAATTTGGTTTCTCAAGTCCTCAGAAAGTTCTTTGGTCTTCTTTCTTTTCTCCATGCTCAATGTGGTACACACAAGGACACAGGACAGAGGTTGAGTCAACTTTAATCCATGTCAACTGGCTGCAAGTGTGATTTAGTTATTGCCAACACCTGTTAGGTGCCACAGGTAAGTTACAGGTGCTGTTAATTACACAAATTAGGGAAGCATCACATGATTTTTCAAACAGTGCCAGTACTTTTGTCCACCCCCTTTTTTATGTTTGGCTTGGAATTATATCCAATTTGGCTTTAGGACAATTCTTTTTGTGTTTTTTCATTTAAGACAAATTAAATGAAGATAATAATAACAAAGAATTTGTGTTTGCAATCATTTTCAGGAAGAAACTGATTATTATCTGACAGAATTGCAGGGGTGTCAATACTTTTGGCCACAACTGTACATTATCACATCTTACAGGTACACACACTATACAATACCACTAGGGATGAGCAAGGATTAAAGTGCTCGAATGCTCGTTACTTGAACCAAGAAATTCCTGATGCTTGGATGCTCATTTCGAGTAACGAGTATAATGGAAATCAATGGTAAATCCAAGTATTTTTCCAACAGACCCTACAAGGAGGCATAGTGATGAGCGAATATACTCGTTGTTCGGGTTTGCCCGAGCACGCTCGGGTGGTCTCCGAGTATTTGTTAGTGTTCGGAGATTTAGTTTTCCTTGCCGCAGCTAGATGATTTGCAACTACTAGACAGCTTGATTACATGTGGGGATTCCCTAGCAACCAGGCAACCCCCACATGTACTTAGGCTGGCTAATAGCTCTAAATCAAGCAGCTGAATCAACAAAAACTAACAAATACTTGGAGATCACCCGGAGCGTGCTCGGGAAAACCTGAGCAACAAGTATATTCGCTCATCACTATTAGGGCAGTAACAATTTTGAAATGGATGGAAAAAAGTGATAAATAGAAGAACAGCATAGGGAATAGCCCTGGAAGAATCTCTGTCTCGCTGCGGAGAACAATGGTGACACCCTTTTACTCCACTTTAAGGACTGACAATGAAACATTCACAATTTACAAGATTTTTGAATTTTCAGGAAAAAATGTAAAAAAAAAAAACTTTCCTGTATAATATGCCAAAGTAAACGATTTAAAAAACTTTAAGCAAACCAAAATTGAAATTCTTAGCAAAAAAATGAAAATTTCAGTGGTATTTATGAAGGAATTTATACCACCAGAAAAAAATGAATAAGATTGGGTAAATTGAGCATTAACTAGAAAGAAGAAAAAAACCTTAAAAAATTTTCTTTAATTATTACTATTAAAATTCACAGTATTATTTTATAAATACAAATGGAAAAAACACCTTTCAAAATTGGATGACTAGAATAAGCCACAATAAAGCCAAATATCACGGAAGACAAATCCAGGTCTGGTGCGCTTAGGCCTAAGCTGGCACTAATATGACCCTAGATAGCTTGCAACCTACCTGACAGCAGAGGTTGGTATCCTAAAATGTGATATGGTGCCCCCGCTGCACATCAGCTGTCCCTCGAACTCCCTATAAGCCCTTATTCTAGGTTATTCTAGGTTAATACAAAAAAAATATCATGCACACATTACAAAGGTTTGTCTATGACACTCGTGACACTCTTATACTCAGTATAAGAAATGCACCAGCAAACAAAATTAACAAAAAAAATCAAAACAATTTGGAAGGTGTTTTTTTCTCTTTGTATTTATAAAAATAATACTGTGAATGCTAATAAAAATAATTAAAGATAATTTTTTAAGGGTTTTTTCTTCTGTTTAATTTATGAAGGAAGCAAAAACTGCCAAAAATTTGATGAAAGATGGACTCAGCTGCACCCTGCATTAGACATAATGAGGATGGCTTCATTCACATTCTGTTCAAATTGTCATCTAGTGGTACTCCTAGTCTCATGAAGGCTTTGCACTAAATGCAAAGCCTGCCAAAAATTCCAAGCAAGGTCATCCATACAGCCTTGAAGGCGCCAATTGTGGTGCCTCATTGTGGGCTGGTACTGGGACTACACTCAATGCCACTATCTTTCCCCCACAATCTCCAAATTAAGTGAAAATCATGGCCCAAGATTACATTATGTATAACAGCATTTGCTACCCCCTCTTCGTAGTCAATTAACTCATATGATGTCTTCATTTTTGCAAGGGCTGCACAATGCATTTTGGTGTCACCATGGATACACACCACATGTATAAACCTGTCAGATATATGACCCATGGGTATGAGGCTCTAATGTGCTAGTGTCACAAGAGTACCAGAGTCTAGTAGGGTGAGATTGCACACTTTGCACAAGTGTGATTTTGCACACTTGTGGCTCACTATCTAGTCCAGGTGTGGTCACACAGGAGGGAGCAGCAAACAGGGATTGGTGCTGGCCAGCATCATATTTCATAGACTCTGGGCCTAATGGACACTGGGCCATGACATGACCAAACTCATGACACCTTGTTAGGACTGGCGGAACGCACCAAGTTTAAGATGAAATAGTATTAGGTGCGTTCGCAGTCCGAGGTCCATCGTGCAGGTGAAAACCTGCTGCTAGTACAGATGGACGATATGGCGGTACAATGTGAATACACACACGGGTTAATTCACCCTGTGTGAAGGAAGCAAACCCTGTTGCGTCACAGGGCCACGGTACCGCACCAAGAGCGCAAGCAAGGAGTCTCAGAATTCAATCCCAAGACACAGGATTTGAGTTCATAAAGACCTCATGCGCTCGACACCGCTACTGGGGTGTCGGAGTGACAGAAATAATTGTATTTAAAATGCACGAGAGTGCATGCAGTGCCGCACTGGCGGACGCCACTAACCACCCAGGCTTGGGTCAGGAAAGCGCTGAGAAAGCGCACGGCGCCGCACTGGTGGTCACAGCAATTAGACGCTGTAATGTGTGTTACGTGCTGATTGCTTGGTCGGGCGCTAGATAGCTTCCATCATTCGCGAACAGTCAACAACACAAGGAATGGGAATGATTTAGGAGCTTTCATCATTAGGACATATATCCATCTACACACACACATTATCAAATCAATACTAGCGCATGGCCGTGTGGTCATGCGAAGCTTATATAGCTGCAGCACGTTCAGGACCTTCCAATAAAGGACCAATGGTAAGCTGCCACCGAAGTTTAGCACCTTCAGGACCTTCCTGGAGGACCAATGGGATGTGCTGCAGTATCTGAGCATGTGACCTTCGATCTCCAACGGGAGATCTTGCCCTGAGCATGCTCAGAAGGAGAAAAACACCAAAAAAGGACACATTCAAGAAAAAACACCAAAAACAGGCAAAGATGCTTACCTGTCTAAACAGGCCTCAATACAAATGCACAAGCAGGGTGCAGCGGACCCAAACAGGCTGTAGCCAGATGCTTTGTATTCCTTGTGTGAACACGCCACATACAGAGTATTTTATCTTAGTGCATTGGTGTACCACAAGGCCAAACCCTTATTGAAGGCTGGCTGTTTCATTAGGTATTGCACCTGTGCATTTGCTATTTTGTTTGCGTCCGCTGCACCCTGCTTGTGCATTTGTATTGAGGCCTGTTTAGACAGGTAAGCATCTTTGCCTGTTTTTGGTGTTTTTTCAGAAGGAGAAAAGCAGGACTTAGTCCCAAAAACATCTGCTCGCCGCTGCCCAACACTGACTTCAATGGCAGAAGCAGGAAAAGCAGCAGCAACCCTATGCACAGAGTGAGACTGAGCAAGATGCTGGGACCGACGTCTCCGCTGAGCAGACTCCACTGTGGCCGGAGAAGAATGGGAGACCGCAGCAGAGACGGTTCGAGATTCCCCCTGTGCAGAGGCGGGAACTCGACACCTAACACACCTCCAACACTGGACCAGCCTGGGTTTTTTAAACATAGAGTCCCCACCAGGGTTGGGATTTTACATGGCAGCCCCTCCACAACCCTTTGGAAGGTGGTACGTTTCTGATGGAGCATGGGTCAGCATCTCCATGTGGGCGATGAGTTGGGAAAAGCGTCCTGGAGATTTCCCTCCATAGTGATAAATCTTTCCACCAACTCCACTAGATGATTTGCACTATGAGGGTCACCATGGCTGACCCAGCGCCGCTTTATACAAGGAAGGCCCCTAGAAAAAAGGTCAACCATCACCTTGTTAAGGACTGGCGGAACGCACCAAGTATAGATGATATGAAACTAGGTGCGTTCGCAGTCCGAGGTCCACCGTGCAGGTAAAAACCCTGCTGCTAGTAAGACGGACTATATGGGGGTACTATAAGTATACACGCACGGGTTAACTTCACCCTGCGTGAAGGAAGCGATCCTGTTGAGTCACAGGACCGCGGTACCGCACATAGAGCGCGAGCCAGAAGTCAGCGAACACAACCCCAACACAGGATTGAAGTCCGATTAGACCACTTGCTGGCACAACACCGCAACTGGGTGTGTAAGGAAACTATTACAATAGTATATAAAGGCACGAGAGTGCATGCAGTGCCGCACTGACGGACGCCACTAACCACCCAGGCTTGGGTAAGGAAAGCGCAGAGGAAGCACACGGCGCCGTACAGGCGGTCACAGCAACTAGACGCTGTTATGTGTGTAACATGCTGTTGGATAAGTCGGGCGCTAGATAGCAAACATACACCTTCCGCGAACAGTCATCCAATAGGGAGGGTATTTTAACCCCTTTCTGCCATTAGACGTACTATTGCGTCCATGTGGGGTGGGCTTTACTTCCCAAGGACGCAATAGTACGTCATATGCGATCGGCAGCGCTCACGGGGGGAGCGCCGCCGATCGCGGCCGGGTGTCAGCTGTTTATCGCAGCTGACATCCGGCACTATGTGCCAGGAGCGGTCACGGACCGCCCCCGGCACATTAACCCCCGGCACACCGCGATCAAAGATGATCGCGATGTGCCGGCGGTACAGGGAAGCACCGCGCAGGGAGGGGGCTCCCTGCGGGCTTCCCTGAGCCCCCCGCAGCAACGCGATGTGATCGCGTTGCTGCGAGGGTCTCACCTCCCTCCCTGCTCCCTCCAGCCCCGGATCCAAGATGGCCGCGGATCCGGGTCCTGCAGGGAGGGAGGTGGCTTCACAGAGCCTGCTCAGAGCAGGCACTGTGAAGGCTGCAGCGCTGCATGTCAGATCAGTGATCTGACAGAGTGCTGTGCAAACTGTCAGATCACTGATCTGTGATGTCCCCCCCTGGGACAAAGTAAAAAAGTAAAAAAAAAAATTTCAAATGTGTAAAAAAAAATAAAAAAAAATATTCCAAAATAATGAAAAAAAAAATAAAAATATTATTCCCATAAATACATTTCTTTATCTAAATAAAAAAAACAAAACAATAAAAGTACACATATTTAGTATCGCCGCGTCCGTAACGGCCTGACCTATAAAACTGGCCCACTAGTTAACCCCTTCAGTAAACACCGTAAGAAAAAAAAAAAAAAAACGAGGCAAAAAACAACGCTTGATAATCATACCGCCGAACAAAAAGTGGAATAACACGCGATCAAAAAGACAGATATAACTAACCATGGTACCGCTGAAAACGTCATCTTGTCCCGCAAAAAACGAGCCGCCATACAGCATCATCAGCAAAAAAATAAAAAAGTTATAGTCCTGAGAATAAAGCGATGCAAAAATAATTATTTTTTCTATAAAATAGTTTTTATCGTATAAAAGCGCCAAAACATAAAAAAATGATATAAATGAGGTGTCGCTGTAATCGTACTGACCCGAAGAATAAAACTGCTTCATCAATTTTACCAAACGCGGAACGGTATAAACGCCTCCCCCAAAAGAAATTCATGAATAGCTGGTTTTTGGTCATTCTGCCTCACAAAAATCGGAATAAAAAGCGATCAAAAAATGTCACGTGCCCGAAAATGTTACCAATAAAAACATCAACTCGTCCCGCAAAAACCAAGACCTCACATGACTCTGTGGACCAGAATATAGAAAAATTATAGCTCTCAAAATGTGGTAACGCAAAAAATATTTTTTGCAATAAAAAGCGTCTTTCAGTGTGTGACGGCTGCCAATCATAAAAATCCGCTAAAAAACCCGCTATAAAAGTAAATCAAACCCCCCTTCATCACCCCCTTAGTTAGGGAAAAATTAAAAAAATGTATTTATTTCCATTTTCCCATTAGGGCTAGGGTTAGAGTTAGGGCTAGGGTTAGGGCTAGGGTTAGGGCTAGGGTTAGGGCTAGGGTTAGGGCTAGGGTTAGGGCTAGGGCTAGGGTTAGGGCTAGGGTTAGGGCTAGGGTTAGGGCTAGGGTTAGGGCTAGGGTTAGGGCTAGGGTTAGGGCTAAGGTTAGGGCTAGGGTTAGGGCTAGGGTTAGGGTTAGGGCTAGGGTTAGGGCTAGGGTTAGGGTTAGGGCTAGGGTTAGGGCTAGGGCTAGGGTTAGGGTTAGGGCTAGGGTTAGGGCTAGGGTTAGGGCTAGGGCTACAGTTTGGGTTGGGGCTAAAGTTACAGTTAGGGTTTAGATTACATTTACGGTTGGGAATAGGGTTGGGATTAGGGTTAGGGGTGTGTCAGGGTTAGAGGTGTGGTTAGGGTTACTGTTGGGATTAAGGTTAGGGATGTGTTTGGATTAGGGTTTCAGTTATAATTGGGGGGTTTCCACTGTTTAGGCACATCAGGGGCTCTCCAAACGCGACATGGCGTCCGATCTCAATTCCAGCCAATTCTGCGTTGAAAAAGTAAAACAGTGCTTCTTCCCTTCCGAGCTCTCCCGTGTGCCCAAGCAGGGGTTTACCCCAACATATGGGGTATCAGCGTACTCAGGACAAATAGGATAACAACTTTTGGGGTCCAATTTCTCCTGCTACCCTTGGGAAAATACAAAACTCGGGGCTAAAACATATTTTTTGTGGGAAAAAAAAAGATTTTTTATTTTCACGGCTCTGCGTTATAAACTGTAGTGAAACACTTGGGGGTTCAAAGTTCTCACAACACATCTAGATTAGTTCCTTAGGGGGTCTAGTTTCCAAAATGGTGTCACTTGTGGGAGGTTTCTACTGTTTAGGTACATTAGGGGCTCTGCAAATGCAATGTGACACCTGCAGACCATTCCATCTAAGTCCTCATTCCAAATGGAGCTCCTTCCCTTCCGAGCCCTCCCATGCGCCCAAACAGTGGTTCCCCCCCACATATGGGGTATCAGCGCACTCAGGACAAATTGGACAACAAATTGTGGGGTCGAATTTCTCCTTTTACCCTCGGAAAAATACAAAACTGGGGGCTAAAAAATAATTTTTGTGGGAAAAAATTTTTGTTTTATTTTTACGGCTCTCCATTATAAACTTCTGTGAAGCCCTTGGTGGGTCAAAGCGCTCAGCACACATCTAGATAAGTTCCTAAGGGGGTCTACTTTCCAAAATGGTGTCACTTGTGGGGGGTTTCTACTGTTTAGGTACATTAGGGGCTCTGCAAACGCAATGTGACACCTGCAGACCATTCCATCTAAGTCTGCATTCAAATGGCACTCCTTCCCTTCTGAGCCCTCCCATGTGCCCAAACAGTGGTTCCCCCCACATATGGTGTATCATCGCACTCAGGACAAATTGGGCAACAAATTTTGGGGTCCAATTTCTCCTGTTACCCTCAGGAAAATACAAAACTGGGGGCTAAAAAAATAATTTTTGTGGGAAAAAAATTTTGTTTTATTTTTACGGCTCTGCATTATAAACTTCTGTGAAGCACTTGGTGGGTCAAAGTGCTCACCACACCTCTAGATAAGTTCCTTAGGGGGTCTACTTTCCAAAATGGTGTCATTTGTGGGGGGTTTCAATGTTTAGGCACATCAGTGGCTCTTCAAACGCAACATGGCGTCCCATCTCAATTCCTGTCAATTTTGCTTTGAAAAGTCAAACGGCGCTCCTTCCCTTCCGAGCTCTCCCATCCACCCAAACAGTGGTTTACCCCCACATATGGGGTATCCGCGTACTCAGGACAAATTGTACAACAACTTTTGGGGTCCAATTTCTTCTCTTACCCTTGGGAAAATAAAAAATTGGGGGCAAAAAGATAATTTTTGTGAAAAAATATGATTTTTTATTTTTACGGTTCTACATTATAAACTTCTGTGAAGCACTTGGTGGGTCAAAGTGCTCACCACACCTCTAGATAAGTTCCTTAGGGGGTCTACTTTCCAAAATGGTGTCACTTGTGGGGGGTTTCAATGTTTAGGCACATCAGTGGCTCTTCAAACGCAACATGACGTCCCATCTCAATTCCTGTCAATTTTGCATTGAAAAGTCAAACGGCGCTCCTTCCCTTCCGAGCTCTCCCATCCGCCCAAACAGTGGTTTACCCCCACATATGGGCTATCAGCGTACTCAGGACAAATTGTACAACAACTTTTGGGGTCCAATTTCTTCTCTTACCCTTGGGAAAATAAAAAATTGGGGGCGAAAAGATAATTTTTGTGAAAAAATGTTTTTTTATTTTTACGGTTCTACATTATAAACTTCTGTGAAGCACTTGTTGGGTCAAAGTGCTCACCACACCTCTAGATAAGTTCCTTAGGGGGTCTACTTTCCAAAATGGTGTCACTTGTGGGGGGTTTCAATGTTTAGCCACATCAGGGGCTCTCCAAACGAAACATGGCGTCCCATCTCAATTCCATTCAATTTTGCATTGAAAAGTCAAATGGCACTCCTTCGCTTCCGAGCTCTGCCATGCGCCCAAACAGTGGTTTACCCCCACATGTGGGGTATTGGCATACTCAGGACAAATTGTACAACAATGTTTGGGGTCCATTTTCTCCTGTTACCCTTGGTAAAATAAAACAAATTGGAGCTGAACTACATTTTTTGTGAAAAAAAGTTAAATGTTCATTTTTATTTAAACATTCAAAAAATTCCTGTGAAGCACCAGAAGGGTTAATAAACTTCTTGAATATGGTTTTGAGCACCTTGAGGGGTGTAGTTTTTAGAATGGTGTCACACTTGGGTATTTTCTATCATATAGACCCCTCAAAATGACTTCAAATGAGATGTGGTCCCTAAAATAAAATGGTGTTGTAGAAATGAGAAATTGCTGGTCAACTTTTAACCCTTATAACTCCCTAACAAAAAAAAATTTTGGTTCCAAAATTGTGCTGATGTAAAGTAGACATGTGGGAAATGTTACTTATTAAGTATTTTGTGTGACATATCTCTGTGATTTAATTGCATAAAAATTCAAAGTTGGAAAATTGCGAAATTTTCATAATTTTCGCCAAATTTCCGTTTTTTTCACAAATAAACGCAGGTACTATCAAATAATTTTTACCATTGTCATGAAGTACAATATGTCATGAGAAAACAATGTCAGAATCACCAGGATCCATTGAAGCGTTCCAGAGTTATAACCTCATAAAGGGACAGTGGTCAGAATTGTAAAAATTGGCCCGGTCATTAACGTGCAAACCACCCTTGGGGGTAAAGGGGTTAAAGAGCGACTTTCACTCACAACACACACACATATTATCAAGACAATACTAGCGCATGGCCGTGCGGTCATGCGCAGTTTATATAGTTGCAGCACAGGAAGCTGCTACCGAAGTTTTGCCCTTTCAGGACCTTCCTGGAGGACCAATGGAATGTGCTGCAGTATCTGAGCATGTGACCCTTGATTTCCAACGGGAGATCTTGCCCTGGGCATGCTCAGTGTGTGAAAATAAGGACTTAGTCCCAGAGAAGCCTGCTTGCCGCAGATCAGTGCAGGGTACAACAGGAGAGCCAGAAAAGGCAGTAGTATCCCTCTGCACAGAATCAGTCCCAGCAAGACGCTGGGAGCGACGCCTCCGCTGAGCAGACCCCACTGCGGCCGATGCAGAATGGGAGACCGCAGCAGACACGGATCGAGATTCCTCCTGTGCAGCAGAGGAAACTCGACTCCTAACATTACCCCCCCTCCTAGGGCCCCCCCTCCTTGAGCCTCACTACGCTCAAAAGCTGCAACAAGCAGCGGAGCCCGAATGTGCTCTACAGGCTCCCAGGTTCTATCCTCTGGGCTGTGACCCTTCCAGTCCACCAGATAAAATTTCTTGCCACGTACCACCTTGCACCCCACAATAGCATTCACCTCAAACTCATCCGTGGATGAACCCGATGTCCCAGCAGATGACTCAGAAAACCGGGACAAACGAACAGGCTTTAAGAGGGAAACGTGAAAAGTATCGGTGATACCAAGGCGTGGAGGAATAGCCAAACGGTAGACCACAGGGTTGACCTGTTCCAGAACCTTAAACGGGCCAATGTAGTGAGGAGCAAACTTAGTGGACTCAACTCGCAGCCTGATGTTACGGGCGGAGAGCCACACTAAGTCGCCAGGAGCAAAAACCGGAGCGGGGCGCCAGTGTGTATTAGCCGAAACCCTCATTCTCTCCTTGGAGGCTCGGATGGCATCCTGTGTGCAGTCCCAGATGTCACGTGCCTCCATCGCCCAGTCTGCCACCCTAGAATCGGTGGATGACACGGGCATGGGCACAGGGACATGCGGATGCTGGCCGTAATTAAGGAGAAAAGGAGTCTGACCAGCAGAATCGGCTACGGCGTTGTTCAAGGCAAATTCCGCCCAAGGTAGCAAAGATGCCCAGTCGTCCTGCCTAGCAGAGATGAAATGATGCAAATATGTCACCAGAGTCTGGTTGGTTCTCTCCACCAACCCATTCGTCTCGGGATGGTATGCAGAGGAGAGGTTTAACTCTATGCTGAGTAAACGGCAGAGCTCTCTCCAAAACCGAGACGCGAACTGGGGACCCCGATCGCTGACAATCTTATCAGGCATACCATGCAATCGGAAAACGTGCTTAATGAACAACACCGCCAAGGCCCGTGCTGAAGGTAACCGAATGCACCATCTTAGAGAAATGGTTGGTGACAACCCAAATAATGGAGCAGCCACGCGACTTGGGTAAGCCCACCACAAAGTCCATCCCGACCATCTCCCAGGGCCTGTCTGCCACCGGTAGAGGGTAAAGCAACCCAGCAGGCCGTTGTCGAGGAGACCGATTCTGGGCGCAGGAAACACATGCCTGAATATAGTCCCTGACATCTCGGGCCATATGCGGCCACCAGTATGTTCTCGCCAAAAGCTCAGATGTCCTCTTGGTCCCAAAATGCCCACCCACTCTGGAGGAGTGAGCCCAAAAGAGAACCTCCGGTCGCAAGTTGGCTGGCACGAAAGTCTTGCCCGGGGGCACAGACTCTAGCGAAACCGGAGCTACAGTTCTCAGGCTCTCAAAAGGGACAATAAGCCGAGGCTCCTCCTCAGATGACACTACGGAGCGGGAGAGAGCGTCGGCACGAACGTTCTTCTCCCCGGAGAGAAAATGGAGAGTAAAATGGAACCGGGAGAAGAACAGGGACCATCTAGCCTGGCGAGAATTCAGCCGCTGGGCCGTTTGTAGATATACCAAGTTCTTGTGGTCAGTGAAGACTTGGAAGGGAAAGCGAGCTCCCTCCAAGAGATGTCTCCACTCTGAAAAAGCCAACTTCATGGCTAGCAACTCCCTGTCCCCAATGGAATAATTCCTCTCCGCTGGTGTGAAGGTCTTGGAGAAGAAGAAGCAAGGATGCTTCCGACCTTGATCATCTTTTTGGAAAAAGACTGCTCCAGCACCAACAGATGAGGCATCCACCTCCAAGATAAATGGTTTATCAACATCGGGGCGATGTAGGATGGGAGCGCTAGCGAAATGAGACTTGATCGAGAGAAAGCCTTTGGAGACCTCCTCTGACCACAACTTGGGATTTGCTCCCTTTTTGGTGAGGGCAACCAAGGGAGCTACCAAAGTTGAGAAGTGTGGAATGAACTGGCGATAGTAATTAATGAACCCCATAAAGCGCTGCACCGCTTTAAGAGAATGGGGTTCCTGCCAGTCCATTACAGCCTGTAGCTTGGCAGGATCCATAGCCAAACCCTGGGCAGAGATGATATAACCAGGGAATGGCAAGGACTCCTGCTCAAACACACACTTCTCCAACTTGGCGTAGAGGGAGTTTGCCCGTAAGAGGTCGAAGACTTTGTGAACATCTCTCCGATGGGAGTCAATATCTGGAGAGAAGATGAGAATATCATCCAGATAGACTACGACCGAGGTGGTGAGCATATCTCGGAAGATGTCGTTCACAAAGTCTTGGAAAATGGCTGGGGCATTACAGAGCCCGAAGGGCATCACCAGATATTCATAGTGCCCATCCCTGGTGTTAAAAGCCGTCTTCCATTCATCCCCCTCACGGATGCGAATCAGGTTGTAAGCACCCCGCAGATCTAACTTTGTAAATACCCTCGCTCCCCGTAGCCTATCAAACAGCTCAGATATCAGGGGTAATGGGTATTTGTTCTTAACGGTGATGGCGTTAAGACCCCTGTAGTCTATGCATGGACGTAAGTCTCCAGTCTTCTTCTGTACGAAGAAGAACCCAGCCCCTGCCTTTGACACTGACTTCCTAATGAATCCTCTTGCCAGATTCTCTTGGATATACTGAGACATTGCCTCCGTCTCTGGGAGAGATAACGGATAGACTCGACCCCGGGGAGGCTCAGCACCAGGCAAGAGGTCAATAGGACAGTCATAGGGGCGGTGAGGCGGAAGGGTCTCCGCAGCTCTTTTGGAGAACACGTCTGCATAGGGCCAATAGTGCTTGGGGAGAGAGGAAAGATCTGCGGGTACCTGTGTAGTAGCAACCTGAACGCACTCCCTCTGACATCTACCCTCGCAGGATTTACTCCATCCCAAAATTCTCCCAGAGGACCACTCAATATGAGGAGAATGGTAGCGAAGCCATGGTATCCCCAACAGGACCTCATCAATTCCCTCAGGAATGACTAATAGGGAGATTATCTCCTGATGTGATGGAGACACAGAAAGCGTGAAAGGAATGGTTTGGTGGGTAATCTGTGAGGGTACTGTTGACCCATTTACCACTCGAACGGTTACTGGCTTGGCGAGCATCACCAAGGGTATTGCATGACGCTGGGCAAAAGCGGAAGACATAAAGTTACCCTCTGCCCCAGAATCCACGCATAGCTCGACCATAAGAGTGGATGGGCCTATGGTAATTGTCCCCTTGAAGGACAACTTTGAGGCAAACGTCGCCGTGTCTAGTGTACCTCCTCCAACTGCCACTAGACGCTGACGTTTCCCCGACCGCTGAGGACCCTTGGAGGCAAGATGTTCTGACTGCTGGCAAACATGACGGACCTTATGTGCACGGGTGGACAGAGATTTGGATCCCGCTCGTGTCACCTCTAAGGCCTCATGTGATTTGGATGCCTGGATTGGAGATTCCAAAGGTTTGGCGAAGGTGGGAGCCAGCCGAAACCTCTGCCTACACTGGGCTCGCTCTAGCCTCCGCTCGTTAAAACGGAGGTCAATACGAGTAGAGACAGTTATTAATTCCTCCAGTGTGGCAGGAATCTCCCTAGTGGCCAGAGCGTCCTTAACGTGATCAGCCAGGCCCCTCCAAAATATGGGGATAAGGGCCTAATCCGACCACTCCAGCTCGGAAGCTAAAGTACGGAAGCGGACGGAAAAATGGCTGACCAAGGATTCACCCTTAGTTAAAGCCAGTAGTTGGAGCGCTGTGTCATGGGTGACTTGAGGTCCTAAAAAGACCTTTTTCAGAGTGCTCAGGAACAACGGAGCACTCTGCACCACATGATCACCACGCTCCCACAGCGGCGTAGCCCACTCCAACGCCCTGCCCGACAAGAGAGAGACAATAAATCCCACCTTAGCCCGCTCTGTAGGAAAACGTGCAGCCAGGAGCTCGAGATGGATAGAGCACTGACTCACGAATCCCCTACAAGTTTTGCAATCTCCAGAAAATTTTTCTGGCAACGGGAGGCGGGATAATGTCGGAACTGGGGTGGCAGTGGACAAGGTTGCTGCAGCCACGCTAGCAGCCTGTACAGCAACTGCGGTAACATCCACAGCTGAGGTTGAGCTCTCGAGAGCCATCAACCTACCCTCCAGCTGCTGGATATACCGCAAAGATTGCTGAATGTCCGCCATTTACTAGCCAGACCTTGGCGCTAGTATTATGTTAAGGACTGGCGGAACGCACCAAGTATAGATGATATGAAACTAGGTGCGTTCGCAGTCCGAGGTCCACCATGCAGGTAAAAACCCTGCTGCTAGTAAGACGGACTATATGGCGGTACTATAAGTATACACGCACGGGTTAACTTCACCCTGCGTGAAGGAAGCGATCCTGTTGAGTCACAGGACCGCGGTACCGCACATAGAGTGCGAGCCAGAAGTCAGCGAACACAACCCCAACACAGGATTGAAGTCCGATTAGACCACTTGCTGGCACAACACCGCAACTGGGTGTGTAAGGAAACTATTACAATAGTATATAAAGGCACGAGAGTGCATGCAGTGCCGCACTGACGGACGCCACTAACCACCCAGGCTTGGGTAAGGAAAGCGCAGAGGAAGCACACGGCGCCGTACAGGCGGTCACAGCAACTAGACGCTGTTATGTGTGTAACGTGCTGTTGGATAAGTCGGGCGCTAGATAGCAAACATACACCTTCCGCGAACAGTCATCCAATAGGGAGGGTATTTTAAAGAGCGACTTTCACTCACAACACACACACATATTATCAAGACAATACTAGCGCATGGCCGTGCGGTCATGCGCAGTTTATGTAGTTGCAGCACAGGAAGCTGCTACCGAAGTTTTGCCCTTTCAGGACCTTCCTGGAGGACCAATGGAATGTGCTGCAGTACCTGAGCATGTGACCCTTGATCTCCAACGGGAGATCTTGCCCTGGGCATGCTCAGTGTGTGAAAATAAGGACTTAGTCCCAGAGAAGCCTGCTCGCCGCAGATCAGTGCAGGGTACAACAGGAGAGCCAGAAAAGGCAGTAGTAACCCTCTGCACAGAATCAGTCCCAGCAAGACGCTGGGAGCGACGCCTCCGCTGAGCAGACCCCACTGTGGCCGATGCAGAATGGGAGACCGCAGCAGACACGGATCGAGATTCCTCCTGTGCAGCAGAGGAAACTCGACTCCTAACACACCTGCTCCAAAATTTGCATGGGCATCTGGACATCAGGTTCTAGCCATATTTTATCAGATGAAAAAAACAGACATTTGGGATCCAGGAGATCTATTGTTTACTGGTATTCCCAGACCCGGACCTGTCTAGCCCACATCACTGCCATAACCCGTAGGCAAGCAAGAATCTCAGCTTTCAGTTTAGCATAGTCTTGCTCTTCTTGCTCCCTAAGGTCATGATAGGCTTTTTGAGATTCTTCTATCAAGTAGGGCTCAAGAACATCCACCCACTCTCCCAAGGGGAGCTGCTCCTTTTTGGTCGCCCATTCAAAGATAGTGAGGAAAGTCTCCATATCATCAATTGGAGTCATTTTTTGTAGGGAGCATTAAACCACCTCTCTGGAACCCCTCCACATGGGCTGGTCTTGTCTTGGAGTGTGCCATAACTATCTTTTACAGCAATGCCATCTGCTCAAGCATTAGGCAGGTTGCCTGCTCCTGGGCCTGGCGCTGCTCCTCCAAGGCTCGCCCCTGGGCCTAGACCAGAGTTTTAGCGACTTCCTCCATAATGTGGGATTTTGACTGCATAGTCTTCAGCGACTGCACCCAGGGCATCAACCGGACACTCCCCAAACCGTAGTGTACATGAACTTTTGGGAGCCAGACGACTTCGTGCTAATGCTTCGCCCGCTTACAGGAATGTTCGTGAACCTGTCGACTCACAGCAAGAGCAAATGGCAACCCTCACTGCCAGTGAAGCCTTTATGTTTCATAATAATAATAATCTTTATTTTTTATATAGCGCTAACATATTCCACAGCACTTTAAAGGTTGCACACATTATCATCGCTGTCCCCGTTGGGGCTCACAATCTAAATTCCCTGTCAGTATGTCTTTGGAATGTGGGAGGAAACCGGAGTACCCGGAGGAAACCCACACAAACACGGAGAGAACATACAAACTCTTTGCAGATGTTGTCCTTGGTGGGGTTTGAACCCAGGACTCCAGCGCTGCAAGGCTGCTGTGCTAACCTCTGCGCCACCGTGCTGCCCACTCCATTTCCCTTAGCAACCTGCGTTGCCCGCATTTGCCACCTTATTGTAATGCGGTAGGGCATTGTGACAGTGAAATAGTCAGACACAGTCCTTGTAAAGAAAGTATGAGGGCTTTATTTTCAGCCAAAAAGGCAACAAACATTAAAGAAACCAAAAACAACAAAGACTTGCCCGGCTAGGCACTAACTAACATAACATACTGCTGACTCATGCTACCAGGGATGTATGCGGGCTTGGTTTGCCAGCAACTCAACATTTAGCACATTTAACCACTGTGCATTTCCTCCTCAGGAACACATCATGTCAGTGCGGAAGCTGTGACACTGTCAAGTTTTTTCTTCAGCCCTTACTGAGTCAGTAAAGAGATGACTTCTCTCAGTTGAGCTGGCTAAGCCCCCAGGAGAACCCATACTGGAACGGGAGTGCGAGTGGTCAGTCCCGCTACTGTATTCTCCTCTTCACTCCAATAAATCCTGGCCTGGAACTACCATAAATAAAACAGCTCAACACCTAAGCTGCTGCACCAACCAGGACTACCCGGTTATAACATCTCGCCCAGCATAACTTTCTTGGACGGATATATACTCCATCCAGTATCTTCCTGGACGAGCCCCTACAATATACAGAATAAGAGCAAATTCATTCTGAGATTTAAAGGAGAGGAGAAGTGGTACTGTGCTGTATATAAACATATTTATATGTACACAACATCCTATAAGTGTGCATAGAAACCAAACAGGCACCATGACACCCGGATGTCCCAGCACAGTGCAGGAGATATGAAGTTTCCATTGCAAGTTCCTGGGGATCCAAAGATGCGGCTAAGCCCAAATGGGTGACAGTGAGTAGCAGAGGGACTGGAGAGGTTAGTGATGAGATGAATATAATGAGTGATGAGATGAATATAATTTTTTTCATTTTTTTAACCTTTGGATGGCTCATTATGATTTGGAAAAAACGGCAGGCAGCAGACACGATTTTGCTGAATTCACATGGAAGTGAGTTATAAAAAAATCTGCATTTTGGTGAATGCGGATTTTATAAAATTGGAGTAGAATTCAATTCCACTCAAATTTATTTGCTCATCTGTAGAATGGTGTCTTTCAAAACTTCAATTTGTTCCACAACAAGTCCTCATACAGCTATGCACTGGAAAAATAACAAAAAAGTTATGGCTATTTTAAACAGAAAAAATAAATAAATTTGGCTTCATCCTTAATGGGTTACATTTCAGTTCAGTACTGTTTTTCATTAGGTACATTATATAAATACAAACCAGGAGCAGGATACCATTAAGTTATGACGTCACCTATTAAGCGATGAGGTTACTGGTTAACTGTTCAGAGCACATCAGATCCAGTATGATGGTTTATTTTTTACAAACTAAGAATTAAGTCTTTGCAGTCATACAACTAGACAAATGCTAAATGCAGATTTTAGGGCAAAAATACAGTTTTAATAGGGAATACAAAATCAGAAGATTAGAAGCGAAACTACGTACCATCGCTGGAACGGAAGTTTGTTTATTTTCCAGTCTGTGGTGATGTGCGGGATGTACACTGGAGCAATTGGTGTAATTTTTCACTATGTGCCTATATTTTTCTATATAACATATTCTCATCATCTTTCTATAGGAATTAGATCGGTTGCTGTGGCAACCTTGTTACTTCCGTTCCAGCGGTGGTACGTAGTTCCACTTCTTTTCTTCTCAGGGTTCTTCCCTCATCAGCTATGGCGTCTTTCGGTCCATGCGCATATCGTGCATGTGCCGTTTAGCTCCGCCCCCTCCTCGGCGCGCCTGCCGGTCGCACACCTGCCGGTGAGGGACACGGTAATCGTGTTGCCTTCCCATGTTTGTGTGTGTGCGGCACTTGCGCCACGGCGTCCACTTTACTTTATAATATTACGGATTACTTTATCATCCTATTTCGTATGAGGCGTCTTGGTCTCCATGGCAACCCGGTCATTTCCGGTGTTTGGGAGATATGCATTTCCGCCGGCACTACTATTTAAATCAGTCAGTAATGCCATTAAACATGCCCCCTGAGGAAGGATAACATCCGAAACGTGCGTTGGGGTGTGTGCGCACATCCCAGGAGTCCCTGCATCTGTTGCCAGTTGAAACAAGGTATAGTTAATATGGTATTTTTCCATCTATAGCCTATTTTTAGGTCTGGTATATGTGATTGCTCTCAAATTTTTGGAGTATTCCTTACTATATCCATAGCAATGTAGTTTCATCTAGGTAACTTCTCCTACACCGTGATGAGTTGACGGGGAGTCTATTATGTATTTAATACCATATGCGGGGTATTTCTGGTATGTGTGCACACCGTTTCGTTTTTTACCATTGTTATTTTTGGGTCACTTGTATTGCATGCTATCCCCTATCCTGATAGCCATTTGTGTCACTATTTATTAATAAAGAATTTTCATTTTTATAAATTACATGGGCTTTTTTGGTCGTTCTTCTTGGCTTGTTAGCCTTGTTTTTTGCTCCATGGAGTATATAGCACAGCCTATGGAGTATATAGCACAGCCCACGGAGTATATTGCACAGTCCGCGTAGTATATTGCACAGCCCGCATAGTATATTGCACAGCCTGCGCAGTACCACACACGCAGTATATAACACAGGCCACGTAGTGTATAACACAGGCCACGTAGTGTATAACACAGGCCACGTAGTATATTGCACAGCCCACACAGTATATTGCACAGCCCGCGTAGTACATTGCACAGCCCGCGTACTATATTGCACAGCCCGCAAACTATATTGCACAGCCCACGAAGTACATTGCACAGCCCGCGCAGTACATTGCACAGCGTATATATTGCACAACACACGTAGTATATAGCACAGTCCATGGAGTATATAATACACAGCCCACGTACTATATTGCCCAGCCCATGTAGTATATTGCCCAGCCCACGTAGTATATTGCCCAGTACACGTAATATATTGCACAGCCCACGCAGTCTATAGCAATGTGGGCACCGTATCCCTGTTAAAAAAAAGAATTAAGATAAAAAAATAGTGATATACTCACCCTCCGTTGGCCCTCGGATCGAAGCGGTTACCGACGCTCTGCGCGCGCTCCGATCTGAAGAGTACATTGCGGTCTCGTGAGATGATGATGTAACGGTCTCGCGAGACAGCACGTCATCGTCTCTCGCGAGACCGCAATGCATGGAGCGGTCACCGGGGCGTCGCGAGGAGCGTCGGTAACTGCTTCAATCTGGGGGCCAATGGAGTGTGAGTATATAACTATTTTTTACTTTTTTATTATTTTTAACATTAGATCTTTTCACTATTCATGCTGCATAGGCAGCATGAATAGTAAAAATTTGGTCACACAGGGTTAATAGCAGCGTTAACCGAGTGCGTTACACCGCGGTCAATGCTGCCATTAACCCTATGTGAGCACTGACCGGAGGGGAGTATGCGGGCGCCGGGCACTGACTGCGGGGAGGAATGAGCGGCCATTTTCTTCCGGACTGTGTCCGTCGCTGATTGGTCGTGGCTGTTTTGCCGCGACTAATCAGCGACTTGGATTTCCATGACTGACAGAGGCCGCGACCAATGAATATCCATGACAGAAAGACAGACAGAAATATAGAAAGACGGAAGTGACCCTTAGACAATTATATAGTAGATACTGAGACTGGTTGTACTAGGCACACAAAACTACAGCGGAAATTTTTTAAGAATGTAAATGGTAAAAGAAGATATTTATGAAAGCAGAACAAAGCGTGTTGTCAGAGAATGGTTTTGATCAAGTAATGTTGTATGCTAGCACCCTTTGATCTGCTTGAGTCCACATAACAGAAGACAAACTCAGCAGGTGAGCTTCAAACAAGCATGCTTTTTTCTTTTTTTAAATTAAACATATGGACAACTTTTTTCGTTAAAGAAAAAAAATGATTGCTGAATAGAATTAAAATCCAACCATTCACTTCTTAACAAATTCCATATTTAATCAAGTCATAATGAAACCAATATGAGTGTGACTAAAATGTGCTATTACCTCTTTTTCTACTATGTACTGTACATGGAGGCATGTCAAGTAACTTTATTATGCATATAAGTAACAACAGTGCTAAAAGCACACAAGCCACAAGTAATGAATTAAGTGGTGATATCAGACATTGGAAACACATCTGATCTTACTATCCTAGACTACAGTTAAAATTATAGATTGCCTGTCAACCCTTCCACCAATCAAGGCTTAAAAGGTCGCTATGAATTGTTAGATTAGCAGGAAAATGGTTTATCAGTGGAATATTGGCAAAATTTAGAACTTTCTCAAAATGGTGACATTATAACATTGTACAGACACCAAAGGATATTATTATTACAACAGTTTTTGTGTTCTTAACAATGGTAGCATATAAATACCCTACAAATGTACCCTTAAAATGCTGGTGCTTCTCACAAAATTAGAATATCATCAAAAAGTTAATTTATTTCAGTTCTTCATTACAAACAGAGTGATCTATTTGAAGTGTTTATTTCTGTTAATATGGATGATTATGACTTACAGCCAATGAAAACCCAAAAGTCATTATCTCATTAAATTATAAAAATTAACAAAGACACCTGCAAAGGCTTCCTAAGCATTTAAAAAGGTCCCTTAGTCATTTCAGGATGCTCCACAATCATGGGGAAGACTGCTGTCCAGAAGGTAGTCATTGACACACTCCACGAGGAAAGATAATTTTGCAATTCATTTGAAAATCAAGGTCCCAGAGTCTGGAGGAAGAGTGGAGAGACACATAATCCAAGCTGCTTGAGGTCTTGTGTGACGTTTCCACAATCAGTGATGGTTTGGGGAGCCTTCTCATCTGCAGTTTTGAGCTGTCTTTTATCAAGATCAAAGTCAGCGCAGCCGTCTACCAGGAAATTTTAGAGCACTTCACAATTCCCTCTGCCAACAAGCTTTTTGGAGATGGAAATTTCATTCTCCAGCAGGACTTGGAACCTGTCCACACTGCTAAAAGTATCATTACCTGGTTTAAAAACAATGGAATTACTGTGCTTGATTGGCCAGCAAACTCGCCTGACCTTAGCCCCATAGGGAATCTATGGGATATTGTCAAGATGAAGATGAGACAATGCAGACAAGCTAAAGGCTGCTATCAAAGCAACCTGGGCTTCCATAACACCTTAGCAGTGCCAGAGGCTGATCACCTCCATATCACACCACATTGATGCAGTAATTGATACAAAATGAGCCCCAACCAAGTATTGAGTGCATTTACTGAGCTTATATTTTCACATGCCAACATTTTGGATTTTAAAATCATTCTTTAAGCTGGTGTTATAAAGTATTCTAATTTATTGAAATAATGACTTTGGGGTTTTCATTGGCTGTAAGCCATAATCATCAACATTAATAGAAATAAACACTTGAAATAGATCACTCTGCTCTGTATAACTCTGCTCCCAACACTGATTAGCAACTTTCTGGACATTTATAGTGTACATAGAAAGCTGTCAATCAGTGATGTGGACAGGATTAAACAGAGCTCAGCATTCAAAGAACTGCTAGATCTGCAGAAAAAAACTGTGATTTTAGCAAAATAACAAGGAATGACACATCACTGGAATCATGGACTCTAACTCTACATCCTTCTTTTCTCAGATTACATTACTAAAAACCTGGTAACCGATTCCGTTTAAAGTCCCCATACACATAAGATTGTTTGTCCGACAGCTATCTTTCCCAACTCCTGCACTGGAATGCTTGGCCTGTGTTTTTCTCAAGCAGTGGCTTAAAGGTACCGTCACACTTAGCGACGCTGCAGCGATACCGACAACGATCCGGATCGCTGCAGCGTCGCTGTTTGGTCGCTGGAGAGCTGTCACACAGACCGCTCTCCAGCGACCAACGATGCCGGTAACCAGGGTAAACATCGGGTAACTAAGTGCAGGGCCGCGCTTAGTAACCCAATGTTTACCCTGGTTACCATCCTAAAAGTAAAAAAAACAAACACTACATACTTACCTACAGCCGTCTGTCCTCCAGCGCTGTGCTCTGCACTCCTCCTGTACTGTCTGTGTGAGCACAGCGGCCGGAAAGCAGAGCGGTGACATCACCGCTCTGCTTTCCGGCTGACCGACGCTCACAGCCAGTACAGGAGGAGTGCAGAGCACAGCGCTGGAGGACAGACGGCTGTAGGTAAGTATGTAGTGTTTGTTTTTTTTACTTTTAGGATGGTAACCAGGGTAAACATCGGGTTACTAAGCGCGGCCCTGCGCTTAGTTACCCGATGTTTACCCTGGTTACCAGTGAAGACATCGCTGAATCGGTGTCACACACGCCGATTCAGCGATGTCTGCGGGGAGTCCAGCGACCAAATAAAGTTCTGGACTTTCTTCCCCGACCAGCGACAGCACAGCAGGGGCCTGATCGCTGCTGCCTGTCACACTGGACGATATCGCTAGCGAGGACGCTGCAACGTCACGGATCGCTAGCGATATCGTCTAGTGTGACGGTACCTTAACTCTGTCCTAAATAAAAGGATCAACCATTGAAATTCCAACAGACGGATTCTTGTTTACCTCAACATAATCTGTCGGAGAAGACAAACACCTTAGATATTTGGCCAATCCCCTGACATTGTTGGGTTGTCTAATGTGAATGTTCACACAGCCTCTCGAAGAAGATCACAACACGAAACGTGCGTCGAGATGACAAACATACACATGGTTGTTTCCCACATGGGCAAGCACTGCATTGCACTTTAGCACGCTTTTGGAGGCCATTGAGCCTTCTTACCTATTCACATAGATTGTGTTTGTGACTTTATATTAGGACTACTTTTTAGGTTCTATATAATGTGCATGTCTGGCTTTTAGTCTGGGGCTTCATCACAGAATTCACAAGAGGCTATCTATGGATATTGAGTCATCAGAAATGTGGGAAGATTTGAGCTCTGACATATTGAATTGTGATTGTAGCCCTGGTCAGTAATTAGCAGAATATAAGTAGCGCATTATAGTTCCAACTTTTTACAAAGACATTGGGCCCGATTCATCAAGGCTGGCGTTGTTCACTCTGGTCTTGAGGATGGAGCATGATGTAGTTACACACTCCTAAATCATGAAGAGATGCACTAATTGTCAAAAACTAGAGTGAGATGTCTGTCTGCGTATGGTATACCACACAGAATTAGATGAGGTGTTGAGTTCCGCAATTGTCAAGCAACAGTCCCAAACCAGGTTGACCCATTTTGACGGAGTTGAGAGAAACTGGCATGAAGATGCCAAAAGATGCAAAATTTTGCACCTAAACATTTTGACTTTTCAAAGCATTTATGCTGGAATTCTGGCATAAATGCTTGTTAATCCAAGTCCTCATTCTATGTAAAATGGTATTTTAAGGTGGAGACATGCATAAATGTGGATTGAAATGTTTCAGTTTATTTCTAAAACTTTCCATACTTTTTCTGTTAACTGATGTTTGTCTATAGATGTTTCTTAGGCTCTAAATCTTTTCAAGTTCCTAAACCTAATCGTATCTTTGTAATTGAGATCTGAAATTATGCTGTAACAACCCCTCATGACATACTTGAGAAGATTTGCCTATAGTTAATAAAACAACATACATAATTCTTCAAAATCTATAGAGTAACTTCAAACACCATATGCTACAAGCGCAGCATGGATCACATGCAGCTGTTAGACGTTATCAGATTGTCCTTAGAGAATGACTTCCTCTTGTCTAAGGAATAAATTACTCTCCAGAATATGAGATATATAAAGAAGTGCAATGCTGTAGCTATAGGACCAATACATTGCATCACTAACTCCACACAGGAAGGAAGGCCTGTGTTTGCTTTCATTCTGCAATTAAACACAATGGTGAGAGCTTGCAGGGTTTTGTTTTTCCAAGAGTCTGTCTAGTGACTATAACGAGCAGACTTTCTAAATCACAATGGGCGAGCAACACTAATTTTAGGCAAAAATTAAAAACAATAAGTCCTGTTATAAAAATGAGGGGAAGTAGAAAAGTTAGCATCCTTGCTATTTTATTTTAACAGTAAAATTATATTGAATTGCTAACTGATAAATGCATTATTTTTCAACTTGATCATCTCTAGTTGACCAAAGGATCAAATTCTTACTCATAAAATATTTGATCTGCTCACATAGCTGCTTTTTTATTTAACTAAATTGGAAGCAGCAAAAAAATTATGAAAAATGCTTCAATATCCCTTAGCACCAAAGTTCCAATAAATTCAGTGTGCATCAAGTTGTGTGTGGCAGTGCACCAAACAGTAATTTTGATGAACAGTTTTCTTCAATTTCTCAAGCAATTGACAGTTGCTCCTGGGAAATAAGTTCTACCAAAAGCACTCCAGAAGACAAGTTCTTAGATTTTTTTTTACATACTTTTGAAAAATTAGGCTTTCCATTGCCATTGAGCAGTAGCTGGCTTGGCCGATGGACAGAGAGGCATTTTCACTATGGGTCTGTCTACCAGCAACTGTATAGAGCCACTCAGCAGCTTGCTGATTTGATTTATTGGCCACGGGTCGGCACTGTTCCTTTAACCCCTTCACCCCGAAGCCTGTTTTCACCTAAGTGACAGGGCCAATTTTTACAATTCTGACCATTGTCACTTTATGAGGTAATAACTCTGAAACGCTTCATCGGATCCTGGTGATTCTGACAATGTTTTCTCGTGACATATTGTATTTTATGATAGTGGCAAAATTTCTTTGATATTACTTGCATTTATTTGTGAAAAAAACAGGAATTGGTGAAAATTTGGAAAATTTTGCAATTTTCAAACTTTGAATTTTTATACCCTTGCATTAGAGACTCATATCGCACAAATTAGTTAATAAATAACATTTCCCACATGTCTACTTTACATCAGCAACATTTTGGAACCAAATTTTTTTTCTTAGGGAGTTATAAGGGTTAAAAGTTAAACAGCGATTTCTCATTTTTTTTAACAACCTTTACAAAACCATTTTTTTGTAGGGACCACATCATATTTGAAGTCACTTTGAGAGGTTTATAGGACTTAAAATACTAAAAAAAGTGACACCATTCTAAAAACTACACCCCTCGAGGTACTCAAAACCACATTCAAGAAGTTTACTAACCCTTCAGGTGCTTCACAGGAATTAACGGAATGTGGAAGGAAAAAAATAACATTTAACTTTTTTTCCACATAATGATCTTTTAGCAACATTTTTTTTTATTTTCACAAGGGTAAAAGGAGAAAATGGACCACTAAAGTTGTTGTGCAATTCCTTCTGAATACACTGATACCCCATATGTGGGGGAAAACTACTGTTTGAGCGCACGGCAGGGCTCAGAAGGGAAGGACCGCTATTTGACTTTTTCAAACCAAAATTGGCTGGAATTGAGATTTAACGCCATGTTGCGTTTGTAGAGCCCCTGATGTACCTAAACAGTGGAAAACCACCACAATTGACCCCATTTTGGAAACTAGACCCTTCAAGGAACTTACCTAGCTATGCTGTGAGCACTTTGAACCCCCAGGTGCTTCACAGAAGTTTAGAACATAGAGGCGTGAAAATAAAAAATCACATTTTTTCCCCAAAAATGATCTTTTAGAAACAATTTTTTTATCTTCACAAGTGTGAAAGGAGAAAATGGACCACAAAAGTTGTTGATCAATTTATCCTGAATAAACTGATACCCCATATGTGGGGAAAAACCACTGTTTGGGCGCACGGCAGGGCTCGGAAGGGAAGGAGCGCCATTTCACTTTTTCAAACCAAAATTGGCTGGAATTGAGATCGGACACCATGTCGCGTTTGGAGAGCCCCTGATGTACCTAAGCCATGGAAAACCGCCACAATTGACCCAATTTTGGAAACTAGACCCTTCAAGGAACTTATCTAGCTATGTTGTGAGCACTTTGAACCCCCAGGTGCTTCACAGAAGTTTAGAACATAGAGGCGTGAAAATAAAAAATCACATTTTTTCCCCAAAAATTATCTTTTAGCGACAATTTTTTTATCTTCACAAGTGTAAAAGGAGAAAATGGACCACTAAAGTTGTTGATCAATTTATCCTGAATACACAGATACCCCATATGTGGGGGAAAACCACTGTTTGGGTGCACAGCAGGGCTCGGAAGGGAAGGAGCACCATTTGACTTTTTCAAACCAAAATTGGCTGGAATTGAGATCGGACACCATGTCACGTTTGGAGAGCCCCTGATGTACCTAAACAGTAGAACACCACCACAAGTGACCCTATTTTGGAAACTAGACCCTTCAAGGAACTTATCTAGCTATGTTGTGAGCACTTTGAACCCCCAGGTGCTTGATCAATTTATCCTGAATAAACTTATACCCCATATGTGGGGGAAACCACTGTTTGGGCGCACAGCAGGGCTCGGAAGGGAAGGAGCACCATTTGACTTTTCAAACCAAAATTGGCTGGAATTGAGATCAGACACCATGTTGCGCTTGGAGAGCCCCTGATGTACCTAAACAGTGGAACACCGCCACAAGTGACCCCATTTTGGAAACTAGACCCTTCAAGGAACTTATCTAGCTATGTGATGAACACCGTGAACCTCCAAGTGCCTCACCAAAAATTATAACGATAAGTTGTAAGAAAAAATAAAACACATTTTTTCCACAAAATGATCTTTTAGCTACGATTTTTTTATTTTCCCAAGGGTTATAGGACAAAATAGACAGAAAAAGATGTTGTGCAATTTTTCACAAGTACGCCGATACCCCATATGTGAGGAAAAATCCACTGTTTGGGCACACGTCGGGGCTCAGAATGGAATAAGTGACGTTTTGGATTGCAGACTTTGATGGAATGCGCTGCGGGCGTCATGTTGCATTTGCAGAGCCCCTGATGTGCCTCAATAGTGGAAATCTCCAACAAGTGACCCCATTTTGAAAACTGGATCTCCCAAGGAATTTATTTAGATATGTGGTGAGCACTGTAAACCTCCAAAGTACCTCACCAAAAATTATAACGATGAGTCGTGAAAAAAAATAAAACACATTTTTTCCACAAAAATGATCTTTTAGCTATGATTTTTTTTATTTTCCCAAGGGTTATAGGACAAAATAGACAGAAAAAGATGTTATGCAATTTTTCACGAGTATGCCGATACCCCATATGTGGGGAAAAACCACTGTTTGGGCACATGGCAGAGCTCGGAAGGGAAGGAGCACCATTTGGAATGCAGACTTAGATGGATTGGTCTGCAGGCGTCACATTGCATTTGCAGAGCCCCCTGATGTACCTAAACAGTGGAAATCCTCCACAAGTGACCCCATTTTGGAAACTACACCCCTGGAGGAATATATCTAGAGGCATAGTTTTATAGTATTGATTATAATTATTTTGGTTTTACTGGTGTATGAATTTATAATGTGGCGGTATGTGTAAGATGTGTGGGATACATCAGATAATAAAAGTGTGTTGTGTCAACAGGGTATAAACTAAGTTTATTAATTTGTGGACGTGTGGTATGCTTTGAAGCAATCCTTAATGCAAAGGCCAGGTTTCTCAGGGCAGGTTTCATAATGGTAAATTGTGTCCTTTCGGATTCCCCTCTTGGAACATACTCTGCACCGTTTTTCTGATCGTCCTGTCCTCACGGTTTGGGTAACCTGTCCTGGGAAATGTTGACTTGGGACAATACGGGCACTATCAGATTCAGAAGTACTGGGACCCTCACCTCCCTGAGTGCCAAACATTAGGGCCTTGATGACTACCTCCTGAAACTGAAGGAAGTTCCCCCCCCCCGTATTGCTTGTAGATCGGAACAGCACAAAAGCATTGTGCAGTGCCATCTGTACAATGTGCACGGGCAATTTTTTGTACCATACGTAAGCTTTTCGCATGGCACTGTATGGTTGGAGGACCTGATCTGAGAGATACACCTCCCCCATGTACCGAATGTAATCCAGGATACAATCTGGCTCTGGGACTTGTGTTGTGGTCCCACGAACAGTGACAAGGGTGCTGTTGTCACGGTGCATGGTGGTCAGGATAAGGACATCCTTTTTGTCCTTATACTTGACCACCAGCATGTTGTCGCTGCATTTGGCTCTGCCAATAACAGTGTGACGTACGCTCCCCTAATGAATGCGCTAAAAATTAGACCACGCAACTAATTATTCTTTTTACAAAAGAAAAGCGAACGCCACTAACAGTGTGACGTACGCTCCCCTAATGCACTAGAGATTATCCGGCGATAGCAGATTTTTTTTTATGCAAAAAAGACACTACTTTCCTACCTATAAACCTACTCTATACGATTTTTTTTTCTAAAAGATGATCGGTCGTCACTAACGCTGTGACGACGGCTACACTATCTCTAAAAAAAAAAATACCTGTCGTCACTAACGCTGTGACACCAGCTAATCTACGTCTAAAACTACACTGTACTAACTACTATTATTATATTTTTGTAAAAAAAAAAAATCCGACGTCGCTTAGACTGCGAAGTCCGTTACACGAACTAGCTAAAAAAAAAGTCCTGTACCGCAGTCTCTGATTAGCAGTGATACTGATCAAAGAGCTGCGGACACAGGAAGAGCACGAATGCTCTGCGCGGGATGCTGCGCACAGGAAAAAAAGCCCCAAAAAGTGCGCAAAAAATTGAATTGGAGGGGGGATGGGGGTACTGGAATAGGGATGGAGGGACGTCACCAAACACTGACGCCGGCTATGCTACCTTGTTACATCTAAAACTACACTGTACTAACTACAGGAAAAAAAGCGCAAAAAAGTGCGCAAAAAATTTCAATTGGAGGGTGGGGGAGGGGGAGGGAGGGGGTACTGGAACAGGGATGGCGGATGGGAAAGGGGTGGGGGAGGTGCTGCTGCTGCTGTGATCACATGCCTCACACAGCCGGCAGATGGCAGCAGAGAGCACACAGCACGGAGCACAAGCTAGAGCAGGAGATCAGCACAGAAGGCAGGAGATCGTAGGGACGATCGTACTGGCCACCAATGGATTCCTTCACTCAGGTGACAGAGAGGGGCTTGGACAACCGCTCTGCACACCAAATCTGAGAGAAAGATGGCGTGCAGGGCAGTGATCGGTATTTTAAATTAACCCCTTTGGCGCTGATTGGCTAGAAGCTATTATTCAGCCAATCAGTGCCATAGGGGTTAATCAGGTGAGGTGACGTGCGAATCACCCCACCTACTGTGACGGCTGTGATTGGTGCGACGTCACACAGCGCCAATCACAGCCTGTCATATGCTTTTTTTTAAAAAAAAAAATTTTATTGTCATGTCGCTGTGATTGGCTGGTCAGAATTGACCAGCCAATCACAGCGATCGCTGATGCGAGGTGCAGCCCCCCGGAGCTTTGTGCAGGGATGGTCTGCTGTCAGGGACAGCAGCCATCGGAACCCGATCACCACGCGATGCCGCGCGGTGACCGGAAAATGGTGGCGCCGTACTGGTACTGCGGCTGGCACAAATGCAGTGCCCGCAGCGCAGTACTAGTACGGCACATGGCGCGAAGGGGTTAAGTATGGGTGTGGCAGGCCAGCATCACAGTATAGCAGACAAGGTGGAGCAGCACGCTAAGCATGGGAGCATCTGCTATCTGTCAAAGTGATGTCACACAGTGATAGGAAACAGGCAGCACTGAAGGAAGTGAGCACTATATGGATGGCTGCCTTGACTCAGGGATGTAAAGACACCCCCAATGTGTGCGTGTTTGTATGTATCATTGAATGCATACAATAGGTGTTTGTAAGATGTGAATCTGTGTGTATGTAACAGTGCATATACTACACGGAGGAAAGTAATTTAACCCCTTAGGGTCTGGCGATTTGCATTAAAATGGCGGTCGCTAAGAGGTCGTTTTCCCTCATTGCCATTCTAAAACGTTGATCAGCGTCAGAAACTCTTTGGGATTTCACCTACCAGGGGTAGCTGAAACTCTGGAGAACACGATTAGGGCCAGTTTTTCTGTTCCCCGAACACATGATCGCTGGTATTCAATGAATAACCGTGATTGCATAAAAAAAGATTGAAAACATCAAAATTTTAAGCTTGAAAATTGCTACATTTTCAATTTTTTTATTTTTTTTAAAATATTTTCATAAACATACCCAATTATTATCAACCAAAATGTACCACTATCATGAAGTACAATATGTCACAAAAAACAATCTCTGAAACATTTCAACGTATCTCAGTGATTCTAAGTTATTACCACATTAAGTGAGACCGGTCAAATTTAAAAAATTTGGCCTGGTTACTAAGGTCAAAACCAACTCATTCACTAATAGGTTAAAATATTTTTAGTGATCTTTGGTGGTGTAATACACCATATACAGTATAGTATAGAAGGAGTTTAGCCCCATGTGGTTGCGAAACAGCAACTATTTATTTTAACAAACACTAGGAGTCAGGGTTGGACTGGACTGGTGGGGTTCTGGTGAAATCCCTGGTGGGCCCTTGCTGAGGAGAGAGAAAGAAAATAAATAAATAGTGGCCTTGGGCCTTTAAAAGTGCAGGGGCATGACCGCATACAAGACAGGGGAGGGCTGGGCCAGGGAGCAGGGGTTGCACGCATGGCCGCAACACAGTTAGCAGACACGGCTGCTGGAATGTCTGCTAAAAGTGATGCAACGCAGCATGCAATGCACTCATAGAATCTTAGAATCACAGAATGTTAGAGTTGGAAGTGACCTCCTGGGTCATCTGGTCTAAACCCCTGATCAAAGCAGGATTCACTAAATCATCCCGGCAGATGTCTGTCCAGGCTCTGTTTGAAGACTTCCATTGAAGGAGAACTCACCACTAGGGTTGAGCGAAACAGATCGGCCAATTTCAAAAGTCGCCGACTTTTGGCAAAGTGGGGTTCCGTGAAACCCGACCCGATCCCACTGTGGGATCGGGTCGGCGATTTTTTCTCCAAAGTCGGGTTTAGTTTTATATATATATATATATATATATATATATATATATATATATATATATGTCATAGAGACACATATATATATATATATATATATATATATATATATATATTTATATTTACTTCAGCGCGATAATGTTGAAAAGCCGGTAATTCAATTGCCAGTTTTTCATTTCTCCTTCCTAAACCCAACATGATATGAGACATGGTTTACATACAGTAAACCATGTCATATCCCCATTTTTTTGCATATTCCACACTACTAATGTTAGGAGTGTGTATGTGCAAAATTTGGGCGCTGTAGCTATTACGTGACATATCGACGGAAGGTATGAGATATTGTTGGTTTATTATTTTTAATTTGTTACAGGTCGAGGGTCTTCAGGTGGATTGAGAGTACAATAAAATATTACAACAACCTGTGTGTTTATTCCATTAAAATACTTTGTAATATTGTGTGTGTGTTTTTTTAACCATTTCATGCTATTGGATTAATAATGGATAGGTGTCATAATTGACGTCTCTCCATTATTAATCTGGCTTAATGTCCTCAAAAAAGGAAAAGTCACTCAACCCTAATAGAGAGTATGAGTTTCACCATTCACCATTGCACAATGTGCAAAGTTTTCACAAAACTATTCGAGGGGTCTGTATCATACACGCTGAAAGAGTTCATGAGCGGGACCTCACAATACGTTTATTACAATAGGTATACAGTCATGGCCAAAAGTATTGACACCCCTGCAATTCTGTCAGATAATACTCATTTTCTTCCTGAAAATGATTGCAAACACAAATTCTTTGGTATTATTATCTTCATTTAATTTCTCTTAAATGAAAAAACACAAAAGAGAATGAAGCAAAAGTCAAAACATTGATTATTTAACACAAAACTCCTAAAATGGGCCAGACAAAAAGTATTGGCACCCTCAGCCTAATAATTGGTTGCACAACCTTTAGCCAAAATAACTGCGACCAACCGCTTCCGGTAACCATCAATGAGTTTCTTACAATGCTCTGCTGGAATTTTAGACCATTCTTCTTTGGCAAACTGCTGCAGGTCCCTGATATTTGAAGGGTGCCTTCTCCAAACTGCCATTTTTAGATCTCTCCACAGGTGATCTATGGGATTCAGGTCTGGACTCATTGCTGGCCATCTTAGAAGTCTCCAGTGCTTTCTCTCAAACCATTTTCTAGTGCTTTTTGAAGTGTGTTTTGGGTCATTGTCCTGCTGGAAGACCCATGACCTCTGAGGGAGACCCAGCTTTCTCACACTGGGCCCTGCATTATGCTGCAAAATTTGTTGGTAGTCTTCAGACTTCATAATGCCATGCACACGGTCAAGCAGTCCAGTGCCAGAGGCAGCAAAGCAACCCCAAAACATCAGGGAACCTCTGCCATGTTTGACTATAGGGACCGTGTTCTTTTCTTTGAATGCCTCTTTTTTTCTCCTGTAAACTCTATGTTGATGCCTTTGCCCAAAAAGCTCTACTTTTGTCTCATCTGACCAGAGAACATTCTTCCAAAACATTTTAGGCTTTTTCAGGTAAGCTTTGGCAAGCTCCAGTCTCGGGGTAAAAAGTGGGGTCTTCCTGGGTCTCCTACCATACAGTCCATTTTCATTCAGACGCCAACAGATAGTACGGGTTGACACTGTTGCACCCTTGGACTGCAGGGCAGCTTGAACTTGTTTGGATGTTAGTCGAGGGTCTTTATCCAACATCCACAAAATCTTGCGTTGAAATCTCTTGTCAATTTTTCTTTTCCGTCCACATCTAGGGAGGTTAGCCACAGTGCCATGGGCTTTACACTTCTTGATGACACTGCGCACGGTAGACACAGGAACATTCAGGTCTTTGGAGATGGACTTGTAGCCTTGAGATTGCTCATGCTTCCTCACAATTTGGTTTGTCAATTCCTCAGACAGTTCTTTGGTCTTCGTTCTTTTCTCCATGCTCAATGTGGTACACACAAGGACACAGGACAGAGGTTGAGTCAACTTTAATCCATGTCAACTGGTTGCAAGTGTGATTTAGTTATTGCCAACACCTGCTAGGTGCCACAGGTAAGTTACAGGTGCTGTTAATTACACAAATTAGAGAAGCATCACATGATTTTTCAAACGGTGCCAATAATTTTGTCCACCCCCTTTTTTATGTTTGGTGTGGAATTATATCCAATTTGGCTTTAGGACAATTCTTTTTGTGTTTTTTCATTTCAGACAAATTAAATGAAGATAATAATACCAAATAATTTGTGTTTGCAATCATTTTCAGGAAGAAACTGAATATTATCTGACAGAATTGCAGGGGTGTCAATACTTTTGGCCATGACTGTAGATAGTGAGTACAAGTTTCAACATTGTACAATGCGCAAAGTTTTCCAAAAATTACCCAAGGGGTCTGTATCATGCATGCTGAAAGAGACTGTGATGTGTACCTCACAATACCTTTTGCAGTTATTACAATAGGTAGAGATAGGGAGTAGAAGTTTGACCATTGCACAATGTGCAAAGTTTTACAAAAATTACCCAAGGAGTCTGTATCATACACGATGAAAGAGACCGTGATGGGGACCTCACAATACATTTTTCAGATCTTACAATAGGTAGAGAAAGCGAGTACAAGTTTCAAATCTGCACAATGTGTAAAGGTTTAAAAAAATTACCCAAGGGGTCTGTATCATACACGCTGAAAAAGACCGTGATGTGGACATCACAATACATTTTGCCATTATTACAATAGGTACTGTGCATCATGATTATCCTCCACCTCTTCAGACATTAATTGACCTTCCCCAACATAGCTTTCTCCTGGCTGTGGGTGCTCAAATGTCTGGGCATCACTGTACTCCACCTCCTCCTGACCCTTTTTAATGATGCACGTTGAGAGGCCTGAATAATTACAAGGGAACATAAACAATTCCTCAGAGTTGCCAGCGTTTGGGTTACATGTTTCCTGGGACTCTTGATGGGGGGAGGAAGTCACCTTCTGATCTGTCACATGGCCTTGGCAGGCACCACCACATCCACGTCCCTTAACGTCACCCTTTCTCATATTGATTGCGTTATGAAAAAAAAGTCATGGCTTTATTTTTCACAAGTACCCTCACAGAGGTGTTATGTACAAATTCCCTGTATCTAGCAACGAGCAAGCATTTTTTTTCAGATATCCGCTTTATTACAAATGGCAACAGCAGACTCAGGAATATTACTGGTAAATAGTAACATTTGCGTATTTCAGCAGGCTTTGTGCCAGTCGCACAACTGATAGAATGAGATACGCTATTTATTTAACCAATGGAAAATTTGCATATTTTTATATATTGCCTTTCTGACACATGGCAACAGCACACTAAGGAAAATTGTCACTAGTAAATTGTGACATTTGCGTATATCTGCAGGGTTTGCGCCAGTCGCAAAACTGATAGACAAAGATACGCTATTTATTTAAGTAATAGAAAATTAGTATATTTTTATATATTGCCTTTCCGACACATGGCAACATCAGACTAAGGAAAATTATTGCCACTGGTAAATTGTGACGTTTGCGTATCTCAGCAGAGTTTGCGCCAGTCGCACAACTGCTAGAAAAAGATGCGCTATTATTTAACCAATAGAAAATTTTTATTTTTTTTATATTGCCTTTACAGCACATGCTGACAGTAGATTAAAGAAAATTATTGTCACTGGTAAATTGTGACGTTTGCATATCTCTTCAGGGTTTGCGCCAGTAGTACAACTGATAGATAAAGATACGCTATTATTTAACCAATAGAAAATTTTTATTTTTTTAGATTGCCTTTACAGCACATGCTGACAGTAGATTAAGGAAAATTATTGTCACTGGTAAATTGTGACGTTTGCATATCTCTTCAGGATTTGCGCCAGGCGTACAACTGATAGATAAAGATACGCTATTTATTTAGCCAATAGAAAATTTGTATTTCTTATATTGTCTTTGTAACACATGGCAACAGCAGGCTAATGAAAATTATTGCTATTTGTAAATTCTTTTATTTGCGCATCCTTGCAGGGTTTGTGCCAGTCGCACAACTGCTAAAGATATGCTATTTATTTAACCAATAGAAAATTCAAATTTTTTTTAGCTCACCTTTATGACACACACCGACAGTAGATTAAGGAAAATTATCGCCACTGGTAAATTGTGACATTTGGGTATCTCTGCAGGGTTTGCTCCAGTCACACAACTGATAGATAAAGATACGCTATTTATTTAACCAATAAAAAATTAGCATTTTTATATCACCTTTCTAATACACGCCAATGACAGACTAAGGAAAATTATTGCCACTGGTAAATTGTGACGTTTGCATATCTCTGCAGAGTTTGTGCCAATTGCACAACTACTAGATAAAAATAAAATGCTATTTATTCAACCAATAGAATTTATTTTGTATATCACCTTTATGAGACATGCCAACAGCAGACTCAGGGAAATTACTGGTAAACAGTGACATTTCCATAGCTCAGCAGGTTTTGTGTCAGTCGCACAACTGCTAGATAAATATTTGCTATTTCAGCAATAGGAATATTATTTAGCAATAAGCTTTTTAAAAGGATGTTACTATATGCTGGCACTGCTGAATATTATTTAGCTGTTAAAAAACATTTTATGCTGGTGTGCAGGAATATTATGTAGCTCCAAAAACATGGTTTAGTATATGCTGGTACTATCTATAATAACAATAATAATCTTTATTTTTATATAACGCTAACATATTCCGCAGTGCTTTACAGTTTGCACACATTATCATCGCTGTCGCCGATGGGACTCACAATCTAATTTCCCTATCAGTATGTCTTTGGATTGTGGAAGGAAACCGGAGTATCCAAAGGAAACCCAAATATGGGGAGAACGTACAAACTCCTTGCAGATGTTGTCCTTGGTGGTATTTGAACCCAGGACTCCAGGACTGCAATGTTAACCACTGAGCCACCGTGCTGCTAACTAATATTATTTGGCTCTAAAAAGAGCTGCTTTGTATATTATGGTAGTGGATGAAACCCTGCCTATTTCTCCCTAATCCCACAGTCTATTCCTAACTATACAACACAATGCAAACTAGCAGAGATCGGCAGCATATACTTGCAATGATAACACCCAGGTGCCTGCCTTTTACTTTCCCTCATATTAAATCTCTCCCTACGCAATCTCCACCTGACAAAGAATTAATCTTTACGTTCAGTAGCTCTTAAAAGAGCTTTTTGGAATGACAAACTCTCCCTATACACTGCTTTCACTCTCCTTACGTTCACACTACACTACGCTCTCGCTAAGCTGTTTATGGCTGCAATGTGCACAAGATGGCACGGGCAAGCATTAAATTTCCCCTATGACGCTGTAAGGCCAGCCAATCACAGTCATGCCACACCAAAGATGGCGCCGGCATTACTGTGATTGGCATGCAACTCCAGCATGTTCATTTGTTGCAAATAAAGCACCAAATATGCTGGGTGGGTCACTCAAATATACCGAGACGAATAACAAATTACTCACCGATTAACGAATAGCCCCAAAAGCATAATATTTGTGCGAGTAACGAATAGTGCCAAATGTTTTTGCTCATCACTATTCCTTAACTTTCCCAACCTGAAAATAGACACTGTTTCTCTTTTTCTTTTTCACATAATTCAAATTTCCCCTCAATATCTGTACAATATTAAATAAATATATGTGTTACTTGGAATATTTCCAACATTTGATGTATTTGTTTCAAATTTTGCAATTTTAACATTCCGCAGTTTTTCTTATGACAGTATATCCATTCATTTTGGTATAAAATCTAATCTATGTGTGATAAAATATTTATACAGTGCTCAGAAAAATAAAGGGAACAATAAAATCCCACATGAAATATTCCAGTTGTAAATCTTTGTTCATTACATAGTGGAATGTGTTGAGAACAATAAAACCTAAAAATTATCAATGCAAATCACAACTAATATCCCACGGAGGTCTTGAGTTGGAATGATGCTCAAAATCAAAGTGGAAAATGAAGTTACAGGCTTATCCAACTTCAGTGGAAATGCCTCAAGACAAGGAAATGATGCTCAGTATTGTGTGTGGCCTCCACGTGCCTGTTTGACCTCCCAACAATGCCTGGGCATGCTCCTGATGAGGCAGCAGATGGTCTCCTGAGGGATTCCTCCCAGACCTGGACTAAAGCATCTGCCAACTCCTGGACAGTCTGTGATGCAACGTGACGTTGGTGGATGGTGCGAGACATGATGTTCCATATGTGTTCAATCCGATTCAGGTCTGGGGAAAGGGCAGGCTAGTCCATAGCTTCAATGCCTTCATCTTGCAGGAACTGCTGACACTCTCCAGCCACATGAGGTCTGGCATTGTCCTGCATTAGGAGGAACCTAGGGCCAATCGCACCAGCATATGGTCTCACAAGTGGTCTGAGGATCTCATCTCGATAACTAATGGCAGTCAGGCTACCTCTGGCAAGCACATGGAGGGCTGTGTGGCCCTTCAAAGAAATAAAGGGAACACTTAAACAACAGAATATAACTCCAAGTAAATCAAACTTCTGTGAAATCAAACTGTCCACTTAGGAAGCAACACTGTTTGACAATCAAGTTCAGATGCTGTTGTGCAAATGGAGTAGACAACAGATGGAAATTATTGGCAATTATCAAGACACACTCAATAAAGGAGTGGTTCTGCAGGTGGGGACCACAGTCCACATCTCAGTACCAATGCTTTCTGGCTGATGTTTTGGTCACTTTTGAATGCGGGTTGTGCTTTCACATTCGTGGTAGCATGAGGCGGACTCTAGAACCTACACAAGTGGCTCAGGTAGTGCAGCTCATCCAAGATGGCACATCAATTCAAGCAGTAGCAAGAAGGTTTGCTGTATCTGTCAGCGTAGTATCCAGAGGCTGGAGGCACTACCAGGAGACAGGCCAGTATAACAGGAGATGTTGAGGGAGCCGTAGGAGGGCAACGACCCAGCAGCAGGACCACTACCTCAGCCTTTGTGCAAGGAATAACAGGAGGAGCACTGCCAGAGCCCTGCAAAATGACCTCCAGCAGGCCACAAATGTGTATGTGTCTGCATAAACGGTTAAAAACCGACTCCACAAGGATGGTCTGAGTGCCCAACATCCACAGATGGGGGTTGTGCTCACAGCCCAACACCATGTAGGATGCTTGGCATTTGCCACAGAACACCAGGATTGGCAAATTCACCTGTGCTCTTCACAGATGAAAGCAGATTCACACTGAGCACATGTGACAGACATGACTGAGTCTGGAGACACCGTGGAGAGCGATCTGCTGCCTGCAACATCCATCAGCATGACAGGTTTGGCAGTGGGTCAGTAATGGTGTGGGGTGGCATTTCTTTGCCGGGGCTCTGTGCGGCGTGCCGGGGCTCTGTGCGGGCCTGCCGATGCTCTGTGCGGCGTGCCGTTGCTCTGTGCGGCGTGCCGGGGCTCTGTACGGCGTGCCTGGGCTCTGAGCCGGCATCGTTCGATGGGACTACTAGTCCCATCGGACGATGCCTACTGCAGTGACAGTGATTGACACATTAGCCAATGATGGGACAGTAGTAGTCCCATCATCCGGCTAATGTGTTGAATGAAAAAAAAATACAAAAAACATACATACTACATACACACATGCATACTACATACATACTACATACAATACATTCATACATTACATACAATACATACAGACATACAGTACATTAAACACAGAGTTCATACTCACCATTACTTGTCACTTTGTTCCCCGAAGCCAGTGTCATCTGTAAAAAAAATATGAAAATAACAAACAACCAATATACTCCCTGGCCGCAGAAATCCACGAATGTCCCACGACGATCTCCCATGGAGAACGGCAGCATCAGCTGATACGACCGCTCTCCAGGGGCTCCAGGAACACAATGATGGGAGGAATATATCCTTCCACACTGTATTCCTCCACCGCTGTAAAAAAAATAGTCCCTAGTCTCACTTTTGGCATTGCTGTGTGAGAAATTTTCCCATGCAACAATTGCCGTAAAGTGAGACTTTGATCTATAGTAACCTCAGTGATGCACTGCAGGAGCCATTGTCTCCTGTCAGTGTGTCACTGAGGGTCCTATAGAGTAGTGACATCACCCGATGTCACTGTTCTATAGGGGAGATCGTCGTGGGAGACTCGTTATTAATTGGACTATGGTGTACAGGTAGTATACGGTTTATTATTTTATGTTTTTTGCAGGCGCTGAAGTATGGTAAGTATGGTTAAATGAAGAATATTAAAATACTTTATTCCTAATGTGTGTGTGTTTAATTAACCCTTTATTACTATTGGATTAATAATGGATAGGCGTCTTAACCTATCCACTGTCACTGTAGTAGGCATCGTCCGATGGGACTTGTAGTCCCATCGGACGATTGCCTGCACAGAGCCCCGGCAGGCCCTCACAGAGCCCCGGCAGGCCCGCACAGAGCCCTGGCAGGCCCGCACAGAGCCCCAGAACGCCGCACAGAGCCCTGGCTGCCCGCACAGAGCCCCGGCAGCCCGCACAGACCCCTGGCAGGCATGCACAGACCCCCGGCAGGCAGGCACAGACCCCCAGCAGGCACGCACAGACCCCCGGCAGGCATGCACAGACCACCGAGAGGCCCATACAGATCCCCGGCAGGCCCGCACAGACCCCGCCCGCACACACAGACACGCACAGTGTATGCCCACGCACCGCCCACACTCTTCCTCCCTCTGGACCAGGATGTAGAAGGACAGAAAGGGTTTATTTACATTCCGATATTTGTGTTCCATTGACTTGCATTGGTATCGGGTATCGGTATCGGCGATATCCAATATTTTTTGGATATCGGCCAATCCGATACCGATACTTCTGGATATCAGAAGGTATCACTCAACACTACTCACTGCTTAAGCCAGTACATCTCTGGGCCCATCTGAAGTTTGCTAGATAGCATTTTGGATTATTCAGAAGAGTATTGGGACAATGTCATATGGTCTGATGAAATCAAAGTAGAACTGTTTGGTAGAAACAAAACTCATCTTGTTTTGAGGAGACAGAATGCTGATTTGCATCCAAAGAACAACAAGCCTACTGCGAAGCATGGGGGTGATAACATAATGTTTTAGGGCTGTTTCTCTGCAAAGGGACCAGGACGACTGATCCATGTACAGTGGGGCAAAAAAGTATTTAGTCAGTCAACAATAGTGCAAGTTCCACCACTTAAAAAGATGAGAGGCGTCTGTAATTTACATCATAGGTAGACCTCAACTATGGGAGACAAACTGAGAAAAAAAAATCCAGATAATCACATTGTCTGTTTTTTTAACATTTTATTTGCATATTATGGTGGAAAATAAGTATTTGGTCAGAAACAAAATTTCATCTCAATACTTTGTAATATATCCTTTGTTGGCAATGACAGAGGTCAAACGTTTTCTGTAAGTCTTCACAAGGTTGCCACACACTGTTGTTGGTATGTTGGCCCATTCCTCCATGCAGATCTACTCTAGAGCAGTGATGTTTTTGGCTTTTCGCTTGGCAACACGGACTTTCAACTCCCTCCAAAGGTTTTTTATAGGGTTGAGATCTGGAGACTGGCTAGGCCACTCCAGGACCTTGAAATGCTTCTTACGAAGCCACTCCTTCGTTGCCCTGGCGGTGTGCTTTGGATCATTGTCATGTTGAAAGACCCAGCCACGTTTCATCTTCAATGCCCTTGCTGATGGAAGGAGGTTTGCACTCAAAATCTCACTATACATGGCCCCATTCATTCTTTCATGTACCCGGATCAGTCGTCCTGGCCCCTTTGCAGAGAAACAGCCCCAAAGCATGATGTTTCCACCACCATGCTTTATAGTAGGTATGGTGTTTGATGGATGTAACTCAGTATTCTTTTTCCTCCAAACACGACAAGTTGTGTTTCTACCAAACAGTTCCAGTTTGGTTTCATCAGACCATAGGACATTCTCCCAAAACTCCTCTGGATCATCCAAATGCTCTCTAGCAAACTTCAGACGGGCCCAGACATGTACTGGCTTAAGCAGTGGGACACGTCTGGCACTGCAGGATCTGAGTCCATGGTGGCGTAGTGTGTTACTTATGGTAGGCCTTGTTACATTGGTCCCAGCTCTCTGCAGTTCATTCACTAGGTCCCCCCGCGTGGTTCTGGGATTTTTGCTCACCGTTCTTGTGATCATTCTGACCCCACGGGGTGGGATATTGCGTGGAGCCCCAGATCGAGGGAGATTATCAGTGGTCTTGTATGTCTTCCATTTTCTAATTATTGCTCCCACTGTTGATTTCTTCACTCCAAGATGGTTGGCTATTGCAGATTCAGTCTTCCCAGCCTGGTGCAGGGCTACAATTTTGTTTCTGGTGTCCTTTGACAGCTCTTTGGTCTTCACCATAGTAGAGTTTGGAGTCAGACTGTTTGAGGGTGTGCACAGGTGTCTTTTTATACTGATAACAAGTTTAAACAGGTGCCATTACTACAGGTAATGAGTGGAGGAAAGAGGAGACTCTTAAAGAAGAAGTTACAGGTCTGTGAGAGCCAGAAATCTTGATTGTTTGTTTCTGACCAAATACTTATTTTCCACCATAATATGCAAAAAAAAATGATAAAAAAACAGACAATGTGATTTTCTGGATTTTTTTTTCTCAGTTTGTCTCCCATAGTTAAGGTCTACCTATGATGTAAATTACAGACGCCTCTCATCTTTTTAAGTGGTGGAACTTGCACTATTGCTGACTGACTAAATACTTTTTTGCCCCACTGTACATGAAAAAATAAATTGGGCCTTGTATCGCGAGATTTTGAGTGCAAACCTCCTTCTATCAGCAATGGCATTGAAGATGAAACGTGGATGGGTCTTTCAGCATGATAATGATCCCAAGCACATATCCAGGGCAATGAAGGAGTGGCTTTGTAAGAAGTATATGAAGGTCCTGGAGTGGCCTAGCCAGTCTCCAGATATCAACCCCATAGATGACCTTTGGAGGGAGTTTGAAAGTCTGTGTTGCCCAACAACAGGCCCAAAACGTCACTGCTCTAGAGGAGATCTGCAAGGAGGAATATGCCAACATACCACCAACAGTGTGTGCCAACCTTGTGAAGACTTAAAGAAAACATTTGACCACTGTCATTGCCAACAAAGGATATATAACAAAATATTGTGATTGACTTTGGTTAATGACCAAATGCTTATTTTACAACATAATTTGCAAAATAAATCATGCCAAATCAGACAAGGTGATTTTCTGGATTTGGTTTCTCATTTTGACTCTCATAGTTGTCATCTACCTCTTATGTCAATTACAGACATCTCTCATATTTTTAAGTGAGAGAACTTGTACAATTGGTCGCTGACTAAATACTTTTTTCACCACTGTATTACTATCAGAAATATACTCATAGGGTGAAAATGGCTGCAGGCATATTGTTTTGCACTTAAAAGCAAATTCCCATATTAGCAGAGTATCACGTTTTCAAAGGAAAGATTACAACTTGTGGTTCACTGTGGGGTTAGCATACAGGGCTTTTATAAAATTTCTGAAATTCCCAACCAGCCCAATTTTGTCCAAAACTTAGTAACATAGTTATTAAGGTTGAGGGAAGAATTTGAGTCCATCTAGTTCAATCCATAGCCTAACCTAACATGCCCTAACATGTTGATCCAGAGGAAGGCAAAAAAAAAACATGTAGCAAAGAGTAAGCTCCACACTTGGGAAAAAAATTCCTTCCCGACTCCACATACGGCAATCAGGCTACTTCCCTGGATCAACGCCCTTTCAAGGAATCTAGTATATATACCCTGTAACATTACACTTTTCAAGAAAGGCATCCAGTCCCCTCTTAAATTTAAGTAATGAGTCACTCATTACAACATCATACGGCAGAGAGTTCCATAGTCTCACTGCTCTTACAATAAAGCATCCGCGTCTGTTATTATGCTTAAACCTTCTTTCCTCCAGACGTAGAGGATGCCCCCTTGTTCCTGTCTCAGGTCTATGATTAAAAAGATCATCAGAAAGGTATTTGTACTGTCCCCTCATATATTTATACATTAAAATAAGATCACCCCTTAGTCTTCGTTTTCCCAAACAAAATAGCCCCAAGTGTAACAACCTATTTTGGTATTGCAGACCCCCCAGTCCTCTAATAACCTTGGTCGCTCTTCTCTGCACCCGCTCTAGTTCAGCTATGTCTTTCTTATACACCGGAGACCAGAACTGTACACAGTATTCTAAGTGTGGTTGAACTAGTCACTTGTATAGAGGTAAAATTATGTTTTCCTCATGAGCATCTATGCCTCTTTTAATGCATCCCATTATTTAATTTGCCTTTGTAGCAGCTGTCTGATGCTGGCCACTAAATGTGAGTTTGTCATCCACCCATACTCCCAGGTCTTTTTCATTGACTGTTTTGCCCAGTATTTTAGAATTAAGCACAAAGTTATACATCTTATTGCTTCTACCCAAGTACATGACCTTACATTTATCCCCATTAAAGCTCAATTGCCATTTATCAGCCCAAGCTTCTAGTTTACATAAATCATCCTGCAATATAAAATTGTCCTCCTCTGTATTGATTACCCTGCAGAGTTTAGTGTCATCTGCAAATATTGAAATTCTGCTCTGTATGCCCCCTACAAGGTCATTAATAAATATGTTAAAAAGAAGAGGGCCCAATACTGACCCCTATGGTACCCCACTGCTAACCGCAACCCAGTCCGAGTGTGCTCCATTAATAACCACCCTTTGTTTCCTATCCCTGAGCCAGCTCTTAACCCACTTATACATATTTTCCCCTATCCCCATTATTCTCAATTTATGTATCAACCTTTTGTGTGGCACCATATCAAACGCTTTTGAAAAGTCCATATACACTACGTCCACTGGGTTCCCATGCTCCAGTCCGGAACTTACCTCTTTATAAAAATTTATCAGATTAGTATGACAGGAACGGTCCCTAGCAAACCCATGTTGGTATTGGGTCATGAGGTTATTCCACAGATACTCCAGCATAGCATCCCTTAGAATGCCCTCCAGGATTTTACCCACAGTAGAGGTTAAGCTTACTGGCCTATAATCTACAAGTTCAGTTTTTGTCCCCTTTTTGAATATTGGCACCACATTTGCTATACGCCAGTCCTGTGGTACAGGCCCTGTTATTATGGAGTCTTTAAAGATAAAAAATAATGGTCTACCAATGACTGTACTTAATTCCTGCAGTACTCAGGGGTGTATCCCATCCGGGCCCGGAGATTTGTCAATTTTAGTGATTTTTAGACACCGCCGTACTTCCTGCTGGGTTAAGCAGGTGACATTTACACTCATCAGGAGGGCGTTAAACTAGAAGAAGAGGGGACGGGAAGAAAAACATTAGACTTGAACAAAGAAGATCCAGGAAAACATACTCAGAAGGGAGGTAAGAACATTTCTAAAACAATCCACAGCGAGGAGATTGGAACAAAACAAAATCCTCTAAACTGCATGCTCGCAAACGCCAGAAGCCTGACAAACAAGATGGAAGAACTAGAAGCAGAAATATCTACAGGTAACTTTGACATAGTGGGAATAACTGAGACATGGTTAGATGAAAGCTATGACTGGGCAGTTAACTTACAGGGTTACAGTCTGTTTAGAAAGGATCGTAAAAATCGGAGAGGAGGAGGGGTTTGTCTCTATGTAAAGTCTTGTCTAAAGTCCACTTTAAGGGAGGATATTAGCGAAGGAAATGAGGATGTCGAGTCCATATGGGTCGAAATTCATGGAGGGAAAAATGGTAACAAAATTCTCATTGGGGTCTGTTACAAACCCCCAAATATAACAGAAACCATGGAAAGTCTACTTCTAAAGCAGATAGATGAAGCTGCAACCCATAATGAGGTCCTGGTTATGGGGGACTTTAACTACCCGGATATTAACTGGGAAACAGAAACCTGTGAAACCCATAAAGGCAACAGGTTTCTGCTAATAACCAAGAAAAATGATCTTTCACAATTGGTGCAGAATCCAACCAGAGGAGCAGCACTTTTAGACCTAATACTATCTAATAGACCTGACAGAATAACAAATCTGCAGGTGGTCGGGCATCTAGGAAATAGCGACCACAATATTGTACAGTTTCACCTGTCTTTCACTAGGGGGACTTGTCAGGGAGTCACAAAAACACTGAACTTTAGGAAGGCAAAGTTTGACCAGCTTAGAGATGCCCTTAATCTGGTAGACTGGGACAATATCCTCAGAAATAAGAATACAGATAATAAATGGGAAATGTTTAAGAACATCCTAAATAGGCAGTGTAAGCGGTTTATACCTTGTGGGAATAAAAGGACTAGAAATAGGAAAAACCCAATGTGGCTAAACAAAGAAGTAAGACAGGCAATTAACAGTAAAAAGAAAGCATTTGCACTACTAAAGCAGGATGGCACCATTGAAGCTCTAAAAAACTATAGGGAGAAAAATACTTTATCTAAAAAACTAATTAAAGCTGCCAAAAAGGAAACAGAGAAGCACATTGCTAAGGAGAGTAAAACTAATCCCAAACTGTTCTTCAACTATATCAATAGTAAAAGAATAAAAACTGAAAATGTAGGCCCCTTAAAAAATAGTGAGGAAAGAATGGTTGTAGATGACGAGGAAAAAGCTAACATACAGGTCCTTCTCAAAAAATTAGCATATAGTGTTAAATTTCATTATTTACCATAATGTAATGATTACAATTAAACTTTCATATATTATAGATTCATTATCCACCAACTGAAATTTGTCAGGTCTTTTATTGTTTTAATACTGATGATTTTGGCATACAACTCCTGATAACCCAAAAAACCTGTCTCAATAAATTAGCATATCAAGAAAAGGTTCTCTAAACGACCTATTACCCTAATCTTCTGAATCAACTAATTAACTCTAAACACACGCAAAAGATACCTGAGGCTTTTATAAACTCCCTGCCTGGTTCATTACTCAAAACCCCCATCATGGGTAAGACTAGCGACCTGACAGATGTCAAGAAGGCCATCATTGACACCCTCAAGCAAGAGGGTAAGACCCAGAAAGAAATTTCTCAACAAATAGGCTGTTCCCAGAGTGCTGTATCAAGGCACCTCAATGGTAAGTCTGTTGGAAGGAAACAATGTGGCAGAAAACGCTGTACAACGAGAAGAGGAGACCGGACCCTGAGGAAGATTGTGGAGAAGGACCGATTCCAGACCTTGGGGAACCTGAGGAAGCAGTGGACTGAGTCTGGTGTGGAAACATCCAGAGCCACCGTGCACAGGCGTGTGCAGGAAATGGGCTACAGGTGCCGCATTCCCCAGGTAAAGCCACTTTTGAACCATAAACAGTGGCAGAGGCGCCTGACCTGGGCTACAGAGAAGCAGCACTGTACTGTTGCTAAGTGGTCCCAAGTACTTTTTTCTGATGAAAGCAAATTTTGCATGTCATTCGGAAATCAAGGTGCCAGAGTCTGGAGGAAGACTGGGGAGAAGGAAATGCCAAAATGCCTGAAGTCCAGTGTCAAGTACCCACAGTCAGTGATGGTGTGGGGTGCCATGTCAGCTGCTGGTGTTGGTCCACTGTGTTTCATCAAGGGCAGGGTCAATGCAGCTAGCTATCAGGAGATTTTGGAGCACTTCATGCTTCCATCGGCTGAAATGCTTTATGGAGATGAAGATTTCATTTTTCAGCACGACCTGGCACCTGCTCACAGTGCCAAAACCACTGGTAAATGGTTTACTGACCATGGTATTACTGTGCTCAATTGGCCTGCCAACTCTCCTGACCTGAACCCCATAGAGAATCTGTGGGATATTGTGAAGAGAAAGTTGAGAGACGCAAGACCCAACACTCTGGATGAGCTTAAGGCCGCTATTGAAGCATCCTGGGCCTCCATAACATCTCAGCAGTGTCACAGGCTGATTGCCTCCATGCCACGCCGCATTGAAGCAGTCATTTCTGCCAAAGGATTCCCGACCAAGTATTGAGTGCATAACTGAACATTATTATTTGTTGGTTTTTTTGATTGTTGTTAAAAAACACTTTTATTTGATTGGATGGGTGAAATATGCTAATTTATTGAGACAGGTTTTTTGGGTTATCAGGAGTTGTATGCCAAAATCATCAGTATTAAAACAATAAAAGACCTGACAAATTTCAGTTGGTGGATAATGAATCCATAATATATGAAAGTTTAATTGTAATCATTACATTATGGTAAATAATGAAATTTAACACTATATGCTAATTTTTTGAGAAGGACCTGTATTAAACACCTTCTTCTCCACGGTATTCACGGTGGAAAATGAAATGCTAGGTGAAATCCCAAGAAACAATGAAAACCCTATATTAAGGGTCACCAATCTAACCCAAGAAGAGGTGCGAAACCGGCTAAATAAGATTAAAATAGATAAATCTCCGGGTCCGGATGGCATACACCCACGAGTACTAAGAGAACTAAGTAATGTAATAGATAAACCATTATTTCTTATTTTTAGGGACTCTATAGCGACAGGGTCTGTTCCGCAGGATTGGCGCATAGCAAATGTGGTGCCAATATTCAAAAAGGGCTCTAAAAGTGAACCTGGAAATTATAGGCCAGTAAGTCTAACCTCTATTGTTGGTAAAATATTTGAAGGGTTTCTGAGGGATGTTATTCTGGATTATCTCAATGAGAATAACTGTTTAACTCCATATCAGCATGGGTTTATGAGAAATCGCTCCTGTCAAACCAATCTAATCAGTTTTTATGAAGAGGTAAACTATAGGCTGGACCACGGTGAGTCATTGGACGTGGTATATCTCGATTTTTCCAAAGCGTTTGATACCGTGCCGCACAAGAGGTTGGTACACAAAATGAGAATGCTTGGTCTGGGGGAAAATGTGTGTAAATGGGTTAGTAACTGGCTTAGTGATAGAAAGCAGAGGGTGGTTATAAATGGTATAGTCTCTAACTGGGTCGCTGTGACCAGTGGGGTACCGCAGGGGTCAGTATTGGGACCTGTTCTCTTCAACATATTCATTAATGATCTGGTAGAAGGTTTACACAGTAAAATATCGATATTTGCAGATGATACAAAACTATGTAAAGCAGTTAATACAAGAGAAGATAGTATTCTGCTACAGATGGATCTGGATAAGTTGGAAACTTGGGCTGAAAGGTGGCAGATGAGGTTTAACAATGATAAATGTAAGGTTATACACATGGGAAGAAGGAATCAATGTCACCATTACACACTGAATGGGAAACCACTGGGTAAATCTGACAGGGAGAAGGACTTGGGGATCCTAGTTAATGATAAACTTACCTGGAGCAGCCAGTGCCAGGCAGCAGCTGCCAAGGCAAACAGGATCATGGGGTGCATTAAAAGAGGTCTGGATACACATGATGAGAGCATTATACTGCCTCTGTACAAATCCCTAGTTAGACCGCACATGGAGTACTGTGTCCAGTTTTGGGCACCGGTGCTCAGGAAGGATTTAATGGAACTAAAGAGAGTACAAAGGAGGGCAACAAAATTAATAAAGGGGATGGGAGAACTACAATACCCAGATAGATTAGCGAAATTAGGATTATTTAGTCTAGAAAAAAGACGACTGAGGGGCGATCTAATAACAATGTATAAGTATATAAGGGGACAATACAAATATCTCGCTGAGGATCTATTTATACCAAGGAAGGTGACGGGCACAAGGGGGCATTCTTTGCGTCTGGAGGAGAGAAGGTTTTTCCACCAACATAGAAGAGGATTCTTTACTGTTAGGGCAGTGAGAATCTGGAATTGCTTGCCTGAGGAGGTGGTGATGGCGAACTCAGTCGAGGGGTTCAAGAGAGGCCTGGATGTCTTCCTGGAGCAGAACAATATTGTATCATACAATTAGGTTCTGTAGAAGGACGTAGATCTGGGGATTTATTATGATGGAATATAGGCTGAACTGGATGGACAAATGTCTTTTTTCGGCCTTACTAACTATGTTACTATGTTACTATGTTACTATTTAATGGGGAACTTTTGTTATCACTGATCATATTGTCTGCCATGGGATTTTCTTGTGTAAATACTGATAAAAAAAAGTCATTTAGCATATTGGCTTTTTCCTCATCCTCATCCACCATTTCACCCATTACACTATCAATTTTTTAGTTTCTTACTGTTTACATAGTTAAAGAATATTTTGGGATTATTTTTACTCTCTCTGGCAATGAGTCTCTCTGTCTCAATTTTTGCTGCCTTGATTTGCTTTTTATAGAATTTATTTAATTTTCTGTATTTAATGCCTCATCACTACCTACTTCCTTTAATTCTCTAAATGCTTTCTTTTTGTCACTTATTGCGCCCCTTACAGCTCTATTTAGCCATATTGGTTTCCTCATATACTGTGCACAGGTCCTATTCAGGATGCTAATAAATGTCTCCCATTTTCTTTGTGTATTTTTATGCCTCAGGATATCGCCCAGTTAATGGCACTAAGATCATCTCTCATCTGTTGGAAATTTGCCCTCCTGAAGTTTAGTGTCCTTGTAACCCCTCTACTACACATCTTATTAAAGGATACATGAAAACGTATTATTTTGTGATCACTATTCCCTAGGTGACCTCCAACCCTTATATTTGCTATGCGGTCTGGCCTGTTGGTTAATATTAGGTCTAGCAGTGCCCTCCTTCTTGTTGGGTCCTGATCCAGTGAAAGGTAATTGTCTCTCATAGTTGTCAAAAACCGATTAGCTTTGCTGGAACTGCAGGTTTCCGTTCCCCAATCTATTTCAGGGTAGTTGAAGTGCATCATAATAATGACTTCTCCTTGAGTCGCAGCATCATCTATTTGCTTTACGAGGATATTCTCCATTGCTTCCATTATTTTTGGAGACTTATAACTAACCCCTAACAGTAATTTATTATTTTTTCCCCCTCCCCTTATCTCCACCCACAGGAACTCTACATTTTCATTAGATTCACCTTTATTATCATGCAGGATGGGTTTTAAGGATGATTTTACATATAGACACACACCTCCCCCTCGCTTATCTGTACGGTCATTTCTGAACAGACTATAGCCCTGCAAGTTAACAGCCCAGTCATGGCTCTCATCCAGCCATTTCTCAGATATCCCCACCATGTCATAATTATGCTCCAACAACATTAATTCTAATTCATCCATTTTGTTGGCAAGGCTTCTGGCACTAGTATACATGCACTTTATGTATCTCTCTTGTCCTACTCAATTCCACTTCACCTTATCAAAAGCCTTCTCTGCATCTAGTGTAACCAGAGCCGGCTTACCTAGACTGCTTTCTCTTTTATTTATTACATCTATGGCTAACAGTGTATATCTTACATTTGTGACCGCATTCCTACCTTTCACAAAGCCCACCTGTGCGGGTGTTATTAATGTTGGGAGTATCTCTGTTAGTCTGTTTGCCATGAGTTAGTATATTATTTTAATATCCTGGTTTATCAAGGATATACATCTATAGGATGCTGAGTCCTCCACATTTTTCACTTCCTTTGATATTAGGCTAATATGAGACACATTACTGACCACCAACAGATCCCTCCCTCCTTTAACAATTCTTTATACCATACAGTCAAAGTAGGGATTATTTGTTGGGTCGTGGCTTTTAAAAAATTGCCTGTGAACCCATCTGGTCCAGCTGCTTTTCCAACTGACAATCCCCGAATAGTACTCCTCACTAGGGTTGAGCGACTTTTACTTTTATAGGATCGGGTTTCACAAAACCCAACTTTTTCAAAAGTCGGGTCGAGTGAAATCGGCCGATCCTATAAAAAAGTCGGGGTCGGGGTCGGCCGAAACTCGAAACCCAATGCAGTGCATTGGGTTTCCAATGGTTCCCAGGGTCTGAAGGAGAAGAAACTCTCCTTCAGGCCCTGCGATCCATATTTAAGTGTAAAATAAAGAATTAAAATAAAAAATATCGCTATACTCACCCTCGCACGCGCCCTGGTACTAACCGGGAACCTTCCTTCCTTCGAATCAGCGCTTGCAGGACCTTGCGGTGACGTCGCGGCTTGTGATTGGTCGCGCGACCGCCCATGTGACCGCTCGCGTGACCGATCACAAGCCGCGACGTCACCGCAAGGTCCTGCAAGCGCTGATTCGAAGGAAGAAAGGCTGCCGGTTAGTACCAGGGCGCGTCAGAGGGTAAGTATAGCGATATTTTTTATTTTAATTCTTTATTTTACACTTAAATATGGATTCCGATACCGATTTCCGATATTGCAAACATATCGGAACTCGGGATCGGAATTCCGATACCAGATTTAGAAGATCGCCGACTTCATGGCCGACCCCAAACAGGACCCCGACTTTGCCAAAAGTCGGTGACTTCTGAAAATGGCCGACCCGTTTCGCTCAACCCTACTCCTCACTTCTTCCTCTGTAATGGGAGCATTCAACATAGTTAACTGTGGCACTGTGACATTAGGCATGTTAATTTTTTTAGAAAGTCTCCACCCCTGTTTGTGCCCTTGGCCTCCTCCAAATATAAATTAGCATAAAACTCCCTCAGGGTTGAGTTTATTTCCCTGGGATTATCTACCATTAAGCCCTCTCTAGTCTTAAGCTTTAATATATTACTCTTTACCTTCCTACCCTTTGCCAAGTTTGCTAATAGGTTTCCTGCCTTATCTCCATATCTTCTCAACTCAATTTCCATTTGCGTCTTTCTAAATAATTCTTTTTTTTCCGCCCATATGTCAAAATCTCTTTTGGCCTCCTTCCATTCTTCTATAGCTTCTGTTGTTTTTTGTTGTTGAAAGCGCAAGCACTTCTCCCTTAATTTTCTACTTAATTCATTAGATTTAGTGTTTGTTTGTTTTTTCAATGTATGCACATATGCTATTAGCTTCCCTCTCAAGACAGTATGTCTGTGGTTTCAGATTAACCTTCAAATTGTGGCAAGAATACTCCTCCCACCATTGTTGCAATATCACTTTAAATTGCTGCTGAGCTTGAGGAGGCAGAGGAGAAAAAGAAGGATATGGCTGATAGACACTTTGGGATTCTGGACAGCAGAGATGTGATGTCTGGGCCAGAGAGGTAGATCTCAGTGTCATCAGCGTACAGATGGTACTGGAAGTCATAGGACTTTGAGTTGCCCCAGGCCAAGGGTATAAACTGAGAAGACTAGGGGTCCTAGGACAAAGCCTTGAGGGAATCCAACAGAGAGAGCGTGGGATAAGGAGGTAGTGTTTGAGTAGGAGATGCTAAATGTGCAGTTGGTATGGTATGAGGAGATCCAGGCTAGGGAAAAGTCTTTGACACCAAAGGAAGAGATAATTTGTAGTCGGAGGCAGTGGTCAACTGTGTTTAAGGCAGAGGACAGGTCAAGAAAGAGGAGTTTAGAGAATTGTCTTTTAGCTTTGGCTGTAAATAAATCGTTAGTCATTTTGGTCAGGGCAGTCTCAGTGGAATGGTGGGGACAGAAACCAGATTGTACGTTGTCAAAGAGCGAGTTAGATGAGAAGTGGGAGGAAAGTGCAGCATGAACATGCTGCTCAAGGAGTTTGGAAGCGAATAGGACAAGCGATATGGGGTGATAGATGGATATAGCGGCTGTGTCAGGAGATGGCTTTATGAGGATAAGCATGATTGTGGCTTGTTTGAAAGCAGAAGGGAAAGTACCATAAGTTAGTGATAAGTTGAAGAGATGGGTTAGGGATGGGGTAAGTTTTGTGGTGAGGTTGGGGAGGATATAGGATGGGATCAAATGCACAAGAGGTAAGTTGTGATTTGGAGAGGAGACAAATAAGCTCTTCAGTGATGTTGGAGAGGGAAGTTATGGAGTAAGGGAATTGGTCTGTGTACTAAGGGGTTGTGGAGGTCAAACAATAAAGACTTGCCTTCTTTGGTCAATCTTATTTTTGAAGGGAGTGGCAAAGTCTTCAGCAGAGATTAGCGAGGTTGTAGGGGTCAGTGGAGGATGAAGGAGGGAGTTAAAAGTGTTGAATAACTGTTTGGGGTTGTAGGATAAGGAAGATACAGGGATGTAAAGTAGGCCTGTTTAGCAGAGGGGAGGGATGATTTGAATGCAAGTGTTGCTTGTTTGAAACTGGTGAAGTCATCTTGCAGATGTGTTTTCTTCCAATGCTACTTCACAACCCTGGACACTTGCCAAAGCTTTTCAGTGTGGTTATTGTGCCATGGTTGTCGATGTGGCGCTGTCTGTGTTGTGTAGGGGAGATACTGATGCCAGTGGTAGAATAGAGTCAGAGAGTGTGAATGTGTGCATTGTAGAAGGCAGTAGCACTCTCTATGTTGTGTTATGAAGATATGGATGCCAGTGGTAGAATAGAGTCAGGGGGTTTGCTAGTTTCAGGACACGGGTGGCAGGTGAGAAGGACAGGGATGAGAATGTGAGTAGATGGTGGTCAGATAGGGGCAAAGGGGAGGTTGTGAGGATAGATAGGGAACAGAGGAGGGTGACAACAAGATTTAATGCATGTATGTACAGTATGTGTGGGTGGCTGAGAAGGACCACTGAGTAAATCTAAAAGATAAAGTAAGTGATAGGAGTTTGGAGGCTACGGATTGGCAGGTGTCATTGGAGATGTTAAAGTCAATCATGATGAAGAAGAGAATGTCAGCAGAGAGAAAGTGAAGAAGCCAGGTGTTAGGTGTCAAGTTCCCGAAGCTGCACAAGGGGAATTGCAAACCATGTCCACTGCCGTCTCCCATTCTCCTCCAGCCACAGTGGAACCTGCTCAGCAGAGACATCAATCCCCGCATCTGGCTCAAGCTGATACTGTGCACTTGGGTACTGCTGCCTTTCCAGGCTCTGCCTTTGTAGCCAGCACTGTTCAGCAGCGAGCAGGCGTTTCAGGGACTAAGTCCTGCTTTTACCACACTGAGCATGCCCAAGGGACGACCTCCCATTGAAGGTCGGAAGTCACATTCTCAGGTCCTGTTGTGGCTCCTATTGGACCATCAGGAAGGTTCCAGAGCGCTACTGCTAAAAAAGGTTTGCATGGTCGCTCGGCCATGCGCTAGTGCAAACTTGCTAATGTGTGTGTATGTGGATGAATGTCTGTCGATGGATGAAAGCTCCGAATCATTCCCATCCCTAGTGTTGATGACTGCTCACGAATGGTGGAAGCTACCTAGCGCCCGACAGTGCTAATCTACACACTCAGCACATGTTACAGTGTCTCTTTGCAGTGCCCGCCAGTGCGGCGCTGTATGCACTCTTGTGCGGTTAATTATTATGTTGTTTCTTCTCTGGCACCACAGCAGCAGTGTTGAGTGTAGGAAGTCTATAGGAACTCTTCCCGAGTCTAGGGACAGGCTTCTGTGACTATCTTACACTCTCTGTGCAGTATAGCGTCTCTGTGAATTAACAGGGTTCCCTTCCTTCTTACCGGGTGAAGTTAACCCATGTGAGTATTTTCTCTATACCGCCATATAGTCCGCCATTACCGAGCAGCAGGTGTCATCTCTGCACGGTGGACCCCAGACTGCGAATGCACCCCATTTTCTCTATTATTATTATTTGGTGCATTCCGCCAGTCCTAACACCAGGTGGAGAATTAGTCAACAAAGGCAGTGGCTGGGCCTGGATGTCAGTATATAACAGCCACTTGGAGGTTGGAAGTAGAGTAGATGCGGACAGAGTGGACTTCAAAAGAGGGGAGTATAACGGAAGGCAGAGGTGGGTTGGGGTGGAAGGTGCAGGTATTAGAAAGGAGATGACCCACTCCCCACGATATCTTTTGTGTAGGCGAGGAATGTGGGTTAAGTGGAGGCCGCCATAACATAGCGCAGCCGGGGAGGCCTTATCAGAAGGTGTCAACCATGTTTCATTGAGTCACAGGAAGAACAAATTGCAAGAGGTTGTGAATCATAACGAGCTTATTGCAGTCAAAGTGGTAGTCCAAAAGTGCTACAGAGAGAGGAAGCGGGGGGGGGGGGGGTGTCAAGGGCACGAGTTTTATATAGTAGAAATTGCAGTAGTTCATGTTAGGTAGCGAGCGATAGGAGACGGAATTAATGGGAAGCATTAGCTGTGGGATACAGGATTGGGATTTATGTCACCCGCAGTGAGGAGAAGCAGAGAGAGGGAGAGCAGGTGGGAGAAGGAAAGTGGCCGGCTTGTGATATGCTTTAGTAGGAGAGTTCTGAGACTGAGGAACATGTTGGCAGATGAGGTCAGGTGGGTAAAAGGGAAGAAGAGATGATTATTTGATTAGAGGGTGCTGAGGTTTTGGGATTGCAAAGGAGCAAAAACTGTAAGGGCTGATGTAAGCATAGTGAAAGAGTAAGTGTGCGGAAAAAAAAAGTTCATATAATAAATAGCAGTTACTTGTACCTTCTGGCCACTTCTGATACATTTCTGGCATATTTCTGTTGCACTCTTAGAGCCACATATTCTTTCCCTATTAGCCCTGAAGTTGAAAATGTATGTCCAATCAATACTGAATCTAAACAAACTCCAATATTCATAACTATACATTGAAGACAACTGTCTACAACTGATTATTTCATCATAGCAGCATATCCCTCTTCAGTCCACAAACCTTAGACTATGTGTTTATTTCCCTCAATAGATCTTGTGTTTCAAGCACTTGGTCACCACAGATAGTCCCAGCTTCAAAGGAGATTTTAATTAGTTTTGTCACCGCTCTCAAAAGCTTTCATGGTGTAAATATGGACAGCAATGGATGTTGGAATGGAGGTCTATCTCCTTCAGCAATGAGTTTTGCTTTTGTCTTAGATGCAAAAATAAACATATTGGTCTGGAGACTGTGGGCGAGGCTATGAAGAGGCGTTCACTATGGAAAATGAAAATCCAACAAGAGCAGTTTTTCAACATAATGCCAAGTTGCAGGGCCTGAAAATTTTCACGCCCAATTATATTTAGTGTGACAAAGAATTCCTCAGGCAACCATTAATAACCTCATTATTAGCATGATAACGTGTGTAAGTGCATGTATTTTTCGTGTGACGCTCATACTCAATACCAAATAAATTGAGATGTTGTAATTCCACAACTTCTCTTTCTTGTTGTTGCAAATTCAATTCAGGAGTGCATATGTCCCCTACAGACATCAAACAGTTCAAAAGAATTTCATCTTCTTAAAATATATTAACTGCATTGAAATTCGTACATTGTAAAAAACAGCAATGTCCACAAAAGGATTAAATAATTGAAAGCAAGGCAGCCATTGTCTATATGCCCTAGGTGATGCCCTATGAACACTGTAGAAAGGGTTTGCCATTGAAGAACCTGCTTCATTAGCCAAAGTGGAGAGCAGATAGCAAGTTGTAGCTATTGCAATCATTAATTTGTTCTGGCCACTTATCGCTAGGTTCATTTGAATGGCTGTCATGTCATACATTTCAGGTTCAATACTTTAAACACCTAAATTTACAATCCATGCAGTAAGGCTTAATTGCATAACCAAACATTAACACAGGGTAAAATCATTATAGATTTTATTAGACATAAATATATAGATACATAAAAAAAAATATGTATATATAGTGACAAAATGAAACACCACAGGGACAAGTAACTGGGAAACCTATATGGTAAAGATTAAGCTATAGTAGAAGTCTTGCTACAATATATATGTCAGAGAAGGGTATATCTAAGATATAGGTAACAAATTATAAACTAACGGTATAGGAAGTAAGGCAATTGATGATAAATTTGGCCCACATAGCAAATACCCATATGTCTCCCTCTTAATACCTTGCTGCTATCATGGAGACATGTGGATACTTACTATGTGATACAAGTGTTAATTTCATGTACAGTATATCTAATCTTACATAGGGTGCTTACTTAGATAATTTATCATTATTTGTCTTACTTCCTGTATCATTAGTTTATATTTTTTGTTACCCATATCTTAGATATACTCTTTATTGTAGCAAGGCTTCTACTATAGCTTAAATGTTGCCATAAAGGTGTCTTCCGGATTTTACTTGTTTTTGTGGTGTTGTCTATATATATATATACCGTATATACTCGAGTATGAGCCGAGATTTTCAGCCCACTTTTTGGGGATGAAAGTAACCCTCTCGGCTTATACTCAAGTTATACCCAGGGGTCGGCAGGGGAGGCGGAGCGGAGCTGTCTAATAATACTCACCTGCTCCTGGCACGGTCCCTGTACATCCCTGGCTCCCCAGCTCCAGCAGCTTCTTCCTGTAGTGAGCGGTCACATGGTACCAGTCATTACAGTAATGAATATGGTACCATGTGACTGCTCACTACAGGAAGAATCTACTGGCGTCGGGGAACAGACGTGTAGGAACCGCGCCAGGCGCAGGTGAGTATAACTCAGTGTGCGATATTCACCTGCTCCCCGTACCACTGTCAGCGCTGCTCCGTCTTCCGCGTTCTCTGCAGTGACGTTCAGGTCAGAGGGCGCGATGACGGCATTATTGCACGCTGCTCTCTGCCTGAACGTCAGTGCAGAGGACGCGGAAGACACAGCGGCGCTCAGCGGTGGAACATGAAAGGTGAGTATAGCAAGTGCCGGGGGCCTGAGAGGTGAGTATATCATTTCTTATTTTTTTAATCACAGCAACAGCATATGGGGCAAATGTCTGTATGGAGCATCTTATGGGGCCATGTGCAGCATTATATGGGGCAAATATCTGTATGGAGCATCTTTTGGGGCTATGTGCAGCATTATATGGGGCAAATATCTGTATGGAGCATCTTATGGGGCTATGTGCAGCATTATATGAGGCAAATATCTATATGGGTCCATGTGCAGCATTATATGGAGCAAATATCTCTGTGGAGAATCTTATGGGGCCATAATCCACATTTGTGGAGCATTATATGGGGCAAATGTGTCTATGGAGCATCTTATGGGGTCATAATCAACATTTGTGCAGCATTATTTGGGGCATATTTTAATATGGAGCATCTTATGGAGCCCATCAAAAACTGTATGGAGCATTATATTGGGCTCTTGATTCAATATGGATATTCAAAAACACTTAACCTACTGATGTCTCAATTAATTTTACTTTTATTGGTATCTATTTTTATTTTTGACATTTACCTGTAGCTGCTGCATTTTCCACCCTAGGCTTATACTCGAGTCATTAAGTTTTCCCAGTTTTTTGTGGCAAAATTAGGGGATTCGGCTTATATTCGAGTATATACGGTACATATATTTTTCAATTTGTCTATGCATTTATGTCTAATAAAATTTATAATGATTTTAAATACTTTTTTTCCCTTATTGGTGTTAGTCCATGCAATATTTTAGAAGCCAGACTTGGATCTTTAAAAATTGTCTGGTATGAATATTTTTAGTCCTGTATTCTTTTTTTTTTTATATTTTTAGCCAGTAGTGCAAAAAAGGATAATATATGCCTACATCATTTGGATCTAGTTCTAAAGTATGAGCTTTTCTTCTGTTTATACCACCAAGAATATATAAAAACTGCATAGAAGCTATTCACACTTGATGCTTTGGTGTTAGGTTTTTGCTCTTTATTTGCTGAAGAATAATGATGTTGGTGTAATACCATAGAGTGCTTAAAAAAGTATTCATCCCCCGTGAAATTTTCCACATTTTTTCACAATATACCCACAAACTTAAATGTATTTATTGGGATTTTATGTGATATACTAACACAAATTAGCAAGTATTTGTGAAGTGTAAAGAAAATAATACCTGGTTTTCTAAATATTTAAAAAGAATATATAAATTGTGACATGCATCTGTCTTCAGAACCCTGTAGTCTAATACCCCTACATAAAATCCCGAGTGACCAATTGAAGTCACATACTTAATAAATTGAGTCCGCTTGTGTGCAATTTATTCTGAGTACAACTACAGTCATGCTGTAGAGAAGGGTAAAGCAGGGTTAAGTTATAAAAAAATAGCCCAAGCACCAAACATCTCAAGAAGCATTGTTCAATCCATCATCCAAAAAATGGAAGGAGCATGGCACAACTTCAAACCTACCAAAACATAGACCTCCACCTAAACTAACATCCCAAGCAAAGAGAGCACTGATCAGAGTATCGGCCAAGAGATTCGCGATCACTCTGGAGGAGCTGCAGAGATCTACAGCACAAGTGAAATAATCTATCCATAGGATAACTATTATTATTTATTATTAATTGCATTGCTTATGTGTTGTGAATTCTGTGGTCAAGCTCCCTCCTGTGGTCATGAGTGGTACTTCGGCTGGTTCTGTCTATGTGCTTCCTCTGGTGGATGTGAGTGGGGCTGCGGCTTCTGAGTTTCCTGCCTCAGGTGACGAGGTTAGGTCGTTAGGTGCTGCTCTATTTAACTCCACCTAGTTCCTTGTTCCTGGCCTCCAGTCTATGTTCCAGTATTGGTCTTGCTTTCTCCTGGATCGTTCTTGTGGCCTGTCTGCCCTGCATAAGCTAAGTTTTGCTTGTGTTACTTTTGTTTGCTATATTTTCTGTCCAGCTTGCTATATTGGTTTTTCTTGCTTGCTGGAAGCTCTGAGACGCAGAGGGAGCACCTCCGTACCGTTAGTCGGTGCGGAGGGTCTTTTTGCCCCCTCTGCGTGGTTGTTTGTAGGTTTTTGTGCTGACCGCAAAGCTATCTTTCCTATCCTTGGTCTATTCAGTAAGTCGGGCCTCACTTTGCTAAAATCTATTTCATCTCTGTGTTTGTATTTTCATCTTAACTCACAGTCATTATATGTGGGGGGCTGCCTTTTCCTTTGGGGAATTTCTCTGAGGCAAGGTAGGCTTATTTTTCTGTCTTCAGGGCTAGCTAGTTTCTCAGGCTGTGCCGAGTTGCATAGGGAACGTTAGGCGCAATCCACGGCTACCTCTAGTGTGGTTTGATAGGATTAGGGATTGCGGTCAGCAGTGTTCCCACGTCTCAGAGCTCGTCCTATGTTAGTAACTATCAGGTCACTTTGTGTGCTCTTAACCACTAGGTCCATTGTGGTTCTGAATCACCTGTTCATAACAGTACTGGAGGCCCAAAGTACTAATGCTTCTCAATAGAGGGAAAAGAGAAGTTCTGAGACCATTTTTTTTTTCTCTGTACTGTGTTTTGTCTTTCTTTTCCCCTAGACATTTGGGTGGTTCAGGACACAGGTGTAGTGTGGATCATCTCACTGCAAGAGTACAAAATATTCAAGACTTTGTGGTTCAGAATTCTATGTTAGAGCCAAGAATTCCTATTCCTGATTTGTTTTCTGGAGACAGAGCTAAGTTTCTGAGTTTTAAGAATAATTGTAAACTGTTTCTGGCTTTGAAACCCCGCTCCTCTGGTGACCCAGTTCAACAAGTTAAGATCATTATTTCTTTATTACGTGGCGACCCTCAAGACTGGGCATTTTCCCTTGCGCCAGGAGATCCTGCATTATGTAATATTTTTTTTTTTTTAATTCGTTTATTTATTAAACACAGAATAAAATTGCAGCTTACATATTTGTCTTTGTCGTTAATTTGTATAGTTGCATTTACAGAGATTGAGACAGACAAAATATACATATGCCAATCATTTTACATAAAGAAAACATATGCGTTAAGTTATACAACAGTCAGAACATAAGGTTCCTAAACTATAACGAAACTAAGCCTCCAAAACTACTACTACTAAGCCGCCACTTAATACAAGTTAAATACACTATTATTAAACTTTTTCCCTTTTCCATTGCGCAATATTTACGGATCAAAGAACCATGTATACCATATTTCTCCCAATCAGTCAGGTCATAGAGTAAGATGTGAGGCATTCCATTTATCCCAGATTTTATTAAACTTACGCGGACAACCTCTATTCTGATAAAGAGTACGTTCATAGGGGATAACTGCATTCACCAACTCAATCCAGGACCTAACGGAGGGGGGGGAGCTTCCCATCCACCTCAGAGCTAGTAACTTCCTTGCCAGAAAGAGTGTTTCACGTAAAAAAATCCCAGTATAATGTTCCCAGGCCCTTTCGTCCCACACTCCAAATAAGCAAATTAAGGGTTCAGAAGGAATTGGAATTGACAATACTGAAGTTAATAGTGACGCCACCTCCCTCCAGTAATGAGAAACTATGGGGCATTGCCATATCATATGTATAAAATCCGCGTCAGGAGAGTGGCAACGCAAACATTCCGACGTCAGGTAACGACCCATCCGACAGAGTCTCAACGGAGTCAAGTATGACTGGTGGATTATGTATAATTGGGTCATCTGATTATTGGCTGATGGGGATACTCTGAGAGGGGATTCCAAGATATCCTCCCATTCCTCATTTTGCATGTCAGGAATGAGTCCCCCCCATTTGTCCCTTACCGAGTTCACAACAGAGCTCGTCCCCGCTGATAGCAGATATGTGTATAGGGACGAAATAAGACCTTGAGGCCCCTGCGATTTAAGAATACCTATCAAAGGTAAAGATGAAATGTTACGGTTCATCCCCTCATTCCTGACAAATGACTGAACGGCAGATCTGAGCTGCAGGTATCGAAAAAATTGAGACCTTGGAAGATCACACTTATTTTGTAGTTGTTCAAAGGACACAAAAAAACCCTGATCATATAAGTCTCCGATCAAAAGAACCCCACGAGAAACCCAAAATTTTGTAGATGGGTGATTCATCAATGCCGGGAAATAACCATTAACCCACAGAGGCATCTCTGCTACAATGTCCCCAAATCCAGTAGTTTTTTTTATTTTCTTCCAAGTGGACCGTGCCAAACGAATCATGGGCAGCAGACAGGGAGCGCCTATCCTCTCTGACTCTAGAAGACCCAGCGGGCATCCAGCACCGACAGAGCTAACCAAGTGACTTTCAGAATTGGGGAGATGGTTATGAGGCATCCATTCACATAGTGCTTTAGCCTGTCCCGCTAGATAGTATAGCAAAAAATCTGGTAATGCCGCATCTCCCTCCCGCTTAGGTCTTTGCAAAGTGGCCAGTTTAAGCTTGGGCCTACCCTTCCCCCATACGAATGAGGTAACATGAGAATTTAGACTGGTGAAGAAGAATTTTGGTATAGTTACTGCACTGTGTTGGAGACAATAATTAAATTTAGGAAGCAAAATCATTTTAATGAGATTAATGCGGCCTGCTACAGACAGCTGAAGCTTACTCCAAGATGCAAATTTCAATTTAGTATATTCCAACAGGGGGAAAACGTTAAGCTGTAAGTCCAACCCACTGTGCTGGGACATGTAAATACCCAAGTACTTAAATTTAGACACTATCGGCAGTAAAGAGAGAGTACTAAGATTGGGCGCTGGGAGTTGAGATAGAGGTAGTAGGGCAGATTTATCCCAATTAATATACAGACCTGAGAACCCACTAAATTTATCTATGGTGGCAATTACCCTTGGTAATGTTTCTTCTGTCTTACCCATGAATACTATCATGTCGTCAGCATATAAGCCAACGATATCCGTACGGTCCGCAATTTTAATACCATCAATACCAGGGGTTGAGCGCAGACGTATAGCTAATGCTTCTATTGCTAAAGCAAATAGGGCTGGGGAAAGGGGGCACCCTTGACGAGTTCCCCTATATAGTGAGAATGGTTCAGAGACGGAGCCGTTAACAATTATATGGGCCTTGGGTTTCAGATATAGCACACCAACCCACTTCAAACATTTCTCCCCAAAGCCATATTTTTGCAGACAGGCGGACAAGAAGGGCCATTCAAGAGAGTCGAACGCCTTGGCTGCGTCTAACGACGCTAAAGCCCAGCTATTATCTGGCAACAAAGAGCTATACTGAATCACCGACTGGACCCGCCTAATATTTATAGAGGTGCTCTTACCAGGCATAAAGCCCGTTTGATCTGGGTGTATAATATCCAATATGATGGAGTTCAACCTGGTGGCCAGTATTTTAGCAAAAATCTTATAATCCACATTTACCAGGGATATGGGACGGTATGACCCACATTCCAAAGGATCTTTCCCCTCCTTTTTAAGTACAATAATATGCGCTTCATAAAAAGTATCAGGTAGACACCCTGCCCTCCATATCTCTTTAAATACTTTCAATAAAAGTGGAACCAGTATCTCCCGGTATCTCCTATACAGCTCTATAGGAAAGCCATCTGGACCAGGGGCCTTCCCGGAGGCCATATCCGTTATAGCTTGTTCCACTTCCTCCAAAGTAAATTCAGCGTCCATAAAGGCCTGTTGGGCAGAGCTCAGCGCAGGGAATGTTATATCGGATAAATATCTTAAACAGTCAGAAACATCATAACCGCTCTTGGATTCATACAGCCCCTTATAATAGTCATAAAAACATTGGAGTATTCCCTCAGTAGTGGAATTCAGTGAGCCGTCTGGTGAGCGAATTTGTAATATCATATTAGATGTGTTGTGTTGACGCACCAAGTAGGCCAGGAATTTCCCCGCCTGATTCCCCATTTCAAAGTACGATTGTCGTGTGAAAAATAGTTTTCGCTTAGATTTAGTGTCTATGTGTTGGGTATATAATCTTTGCAGAGTCAACCACTCAACCCTATTATCGTTGGTCTGGTCAGCTGTATATGTTGTCTCAGCATTTCTCAAGCGTTGCTCAATTTCATCATCCTCTCTCGATGTTACCCTCTTGATATATGAAATCGTCGAAGACAGACAGCCCCTTAAATATGCCTTAAGTGTGTCCCAAAATAAATTAATATTCTGGAGTTCCGAGTGGGACTGAATGAAGCAGTTTAACTGGTCAACTGTCCTATCATCTGAACCCATTAGTTTACACCAAAAGGGATTCAATTTCCATATTCTACCGTTATTCAGTGTCCCGAATACGAGTCTAAGTGTGACCGGACTATGGTCTGATATTCCTCTATTACCATGTTCCACACTATCCACCCACCGCACCAAGTCGCCAGACCCGAAGATATAATCTATGCGAGAGAGGAAACTTTTAGTGGATGAGTGGCAGGTATATCCCCTCTCCCCAGGGCGATGGATCCTCCATAGGTCTATCCAGCCGCTACCCTCCATGAACTGTGCCAACTGAGTCGGGGCTGAGGAAGGAGAAGAAGACAAGGGCTCCCCAGACGACCCATCTCCCAATCGTATTCTATCAAGACTACTGTTCATAACTAGGTTGAAATCACCCATACACATAACATGCGCGTCAGGGTAGTTTAACGCAAAGCTCATTGCCATCTTAAGTATTGAGGTGTTGGCCGGAGGGGGGTTATATATGCATAATATAACATATTCACGGGAGTTAATTAGTGCATGGACAAAGACAAATCGTCCCTCTATATCCCGCCGAGTCACTCGGGCCTCCCAGCGGACATCCTTGTGTACTAATAATGATACCCCTCTTGAGTAGCTAGTGTGAAATGAGTGAGCATACCATTGTACCCAAGGTTTCTGTATACCTCTGGCTGTATCTCTGGTCAGATGTGTCTCCACCAGGACCACAATATGGGGATGGCATCGCCTGATTTGAGAGAACACCTTAATTTTCTTCCGGGGTGTCTTAATACCCCGTATGTTCCATGTCATACATATCAACTCAGACCCCATATCCAGTCATTAAAAAAAAAAAATGGTGTGCACTGATGATGAGAGAAAACCACTTATTGCGCATGGGAAGTCATAAAGGCTTTGGTGGCGGCTCTTATCCAAATACCTACTAAAACTGATTGAATCTAACGAGATAGAAAAACAACAACTTAACAAAAAATGAATAATCCAGGAGCATAGAATAACACTCCCGTTTTCAAATAAACCTGGGGATACCCCCGCTGATTCCAGCGTCCGGTATTGTTGGTACGTTGAGCGCTCGCAGGGAGAGCTCCAATTCAGCAATCAAATAACCGTTGACCAGCCGAAAACACATCAGGATTCTGTTCCACTAGACATTCCACGGGAACGCAGCCAATCAGCTGCCTCTGACGGGTCAGTGAAAAACAGGGAGGAACCGTTGCTGACAACCCGGAGACGCGCCGGGTATATCATGGAGTAGATAATGTTTTTATCTCTGAGTTGCTTCTTAACATCCACAAATCTTGCCCGTTGTTTCTGGAGTTCAACAGAGAAGTCTGGAAATATCGAGATTGTAGCATCGTTGAGCTTGATGGGACTCTTTTGTCGCGCCAATCGTAGGATAGTATCTCTGTCTTTGCAATTGAGAATGCGCGCCAGGAAAGGTCTGGGTGGTGTCCCAGGAGGAAGAGATTTGGTGGGGACTCTATGGGCTCTTTCCACCGAGAACATCGGAGAAAACACGTCTCCCAACGACAACTTGAGCCAGTCCTCCAGTAATTTTTCAGGCTGCTGGCCTTCTGTACGTTCCGGTAGGCCTATGATGCGAATATTATTTCGGCGCATTCTGTTTTCGAGGTCATCAGCCTTTTGTTTCCAGGCATTGGTAGAGCCAGCAACTTTTGCCAACTTGGCCTCCATAGGTTTAATGGTGTCCTCTACCTGAGACACCCTTGTCTCCACCTCCGTCATACGTCCCTTCATGGCTTGCATATCTTGCCTCAGACGTCCCACCTCAGTGTGTACGTCCTCTATTTGTTCAGAGAGGGATGTTCTAGTCAGAGATATAGCTTGCATTAATTGCGCAGATGCTTGTTTAAGAGTTAGTTCATCTTGCTCAGCTTCATCATTATTATCAGAGAGGCGGTTTTTCCCCCGCTGTGCCTGTGAGGAATTATTTCTAAGAGATCTTGCACTGTCCTGAGTATCACTCCTAGCAAATTCTTTGAGCTTGTCAGCTACAGATGTGCTTTTTGTACGCTGCATGTCTGACAGGCAAGTGATACAGCAAGGTGGTCCAAATCAGATCTGCAGCAATGTCCTGCAGGCACAGGGCCGCCGAATATGATTAACGGTGTTCTTTTTATTGAGGGCCTCTATATCCAGGGGGTACACCAGTGTACTGCCAGGAGGTGTAGGCTGAGGGTTTAGTGGTAGTCCCTGCAATAGGGAATGTCCAGGGCAGCGGCGGTATCTGCAAGGGGGGCCTATGTAATCTCCAATTGGAGATACAGCTGGCCGAGTTGTGGCTGACTCGGGAGCGCGGGGCTCAATCTTTCAGAGCTCACTCCGCGCTGGCCCTTAAGCTATGGAGCACCAGTGTGTGTTGCTCAGCCGTGCTGCAAAAATGAGGGGCCGCGCCACGTCCTCTGCTGTAGGAGCGCGCGCTTTAGTAATGGCCGCCGCTCACAGCCGCCCCCACCGCCTATGTGCTCTCCTCTCCTCGGAGTCCCGCAGTCCTCACCTGCCGGCGCCCGGTGTCTCCCGAAAACCAGGGAGAGATTCCGGCTGCAGGTGTCCGCAGCACCGCGTTTCTTGTGGGCGAGGTGTCCCCCTGGAAGATGGCCGCTGTCACATGCAGGCCCTCCGCGTCGTGCATTATGTAATATTGATGCGTTTTTTCTGGCGCTCGGATTGCTGTATGATGAACCTAATTCAGTGGATCAGGCAGAGAAAAATTTGCTGGCTCTGTCTCAGGGTCAGGATGAGATAGAGATTTATTATCAGAAGTTTAGAAAGTGGTCCATGCTCACTCAATGGAATGAATGTGCGCTGGCAGCTATTTTCAGAAAGGGTCTCTCTGAAGCCCTTAAGGATGTCATGGTGGGATTTCCTATGCCTGCTGGTCTGAATGAGTCTATGTCTTTGGCCATTCAAATCGGTCGACGCTTGCGTGAGCGTAAAACTGTGCACCATTTGGCGGTATTATCTGAGCATGGACCTGAGCCTATGCAGTGCGATAGGACTTTGACCAGAGCTGAACGGCAAGAACACAGACGTCAGAATGGGCTGTGTTTTTACTGTGGTGATTCCACTCATGCGATCTCCGATTGTCCTAAGCGCACTAAGCGGTTCGCTAGGTCTGCCACCATTGGTACGGTACAGTCGAAATTTCTTTTGTCCGTTACTTTGATCTGCTCTTTGTCATCCTATTCTGTCATGGCATTTGTGGATTCAGGCGCTGCCCTGAATTTGATGGACTTGGAGTTTGCTAGGCGCTGTGGGTTTTTCTTGGAGCCCTTGCAGTATCCTATTCCATTGAGAGGAATTGATGCTACGCCTTTGGCCAAGAATAAGCCTCAGTACTGGACCCAGCTGACCATGTGCATGGCTCCTGGAGGATCATCAGGAGGATATTCGCTTTTTGGTGTTGCATAATCTGCATGATGTGGTCGTGTTGGGGTTGCCATGGCTACAAGTCCATAACCCAGTATTGGATTGGAAATCAATGTCTGTGTCCAGCTGGGGTTGTCAGGGGGTACATGGTGATGTTCCTTTTCTGTCTATTTCATCATCCACCCCTTCTGAGGTCCCAGAGTTCTTGTCAGATTACCGGGATGTATTTGATGAGCCCAAGTCCAGTGCTCTACCTCCGCATAGGGATTGTGATTGTGCTATCGATTTGATTCCTGGTAGTAAATTTCCTAAAGGTCGACTGTTTAATTTGTCTGTGCCTGAGCACGCCGCTATGCGGAGTTATGTAAAGGAATCCTTGGAGAAGGGTCATATTCGCCATTGGGAGCAGGGTTCTTTTTTGTGGCCAAGAAGGATGGTTCGCTGAGACCTTGTATTGATTACCGCCTTCTAAATAAAATCACGGTCAAATTTCAGTACCCCTTGCCGCTGCTGTCTGATTTGTTTGCTCAGATTAAGGGGGCTAGTTGGTTCACCAAGATAGATCTTCGTGGTGCGTATAATCTTGTGCGTATTAAACAGGGCGATGAATGGAAAACAGCATTTAATACGCCCGAGGGCCATTTTGAGTACCTGGTTATGCCATTCGGGCTTTCTAATGCTCCATCAGTGTTTCAGTCCTTTATGCATGACATCTTCCGAGAGTACCTGGATAAATTCCTGATTGTATACTTGGATGATATTTTGGTCTTCTCGGATGATTGGGAGTCTCACGTGAAGCAGGTCAGAATGGTGTTCCAGGTTCTGCGTGCGAATTCTTTGTTTGTGAAGGGGTCAAAGTGTCTCTTTGTTGTTCAGAAGGTTTCATTTTTGGGGTTCATTTTTTCCCCTTCTACTATCGAGATGGACCCTGTTAAAGTTCAGGCCATTTATGATTGGACTCAGCCGACATCTCTGAAAAGTCTGCAAAAGTTCCTGGGCTTTGCTAATTTTTATCGTCGCTTCATCAACAATTTTTCTAGTATTGCTAAACCGTTGACTGAGTTAACCAAGAAGGGTGCTGATGTGGTCAATTGGTCTTCTGCTGCTGTGGAAGCTTTTCAAGAGTTGAAGCGTCGTTTTTCTTCTGCCCCTGTGTTGTGCCAACCAGATGTTTCGCTCCCGTTCCAGGTCGAGGTTGATGCTTCTGAGATTGGAGCAGGGGCTGTTTTGTCGCAAAGAAGTTCTGATGGCTCGGTGATGAAGCCATGCGCCTTCTTTTCCAGGAAGTTTTCGCCTGCTGAGCGTAATTATGATGTTGGCAATCGAGAGTTGCTGGCCATGAAGTGGGCATTCGAGGAGTGGCGTCATTGGCTTGAAGGAGCTAAGCATCGCGTGGTGGTCTTGACTGATCACAAGAACTTGACTTATCTCGAGTCTGCCAAACGGTTGAATCCTAGACAAGCTCGTTGGTCGCTGTTTTTCTCCCGTTTTGACTTTGTGGTTTCGTACCTTCCGGGCTCTAATAATGTGAAGGCGGATGCCCTGTCTAGGAGTTTTGTGGCCGACTCTCCGGGTTTGTCTGAGCCGGCGGGTATTCTCAAAGAGGGGGTAATTTTGTCTGCCATCTCCCCTGATTTACGGCGGGTGCTGCAAATATTTCAGGCTAATAGACCTGACCGTTGCCCAGCGGAGAAACTGTTTGTCCCTGATAAATGGACAAGTAGAGTTATCTCTGAGGTTCATTGTTCGGTGTTGGCTGGTCATCCTGGAATCTTTGGTACCAGAGATTTGGTGGCTAGATCCTTTTGGTGGCCGTCTCTGTCGCAGGATGTGCGTTCGTTTGTGCAGTCCTGTGGGATTTGTGATCGGGCTAAGCCCTGCTGTTCTCATGCCAGTGGGTTGCTTTTGCCCTTGCCAGTCCCGAAGAGGCCTTGGACACATATCTCTATGGATTTTATTTCGGATCTCCCCGTCTCTCAAAAAATGTCGGTCATTTGGGTTGTTTGTGATCGCTTCTCTAAGATGGTCCATTTGGTACCCTTGCCTAAATTGCCTTCCTCCTCTGATTTGGTGCCATTGTTCTTCCAGCATGTGGTTCGTTAACATGGCATTCCGGAGAACATCATTTCTGACAGAGGTTCCCAGTTTGTTTCGAGGTTTTGGCGAGCCTTTTGTGCTAGGATGGGTATTGATTTGTCTTTTTCCTCGGCTTTCCATCCTCAGACAAATGGCCAGACTGAATGAACCAATCAGACCTTGGAAACATATCTGAGATGTTTTGTTTCTGCCGATCAGGATGATTGGGTGTCCTTTTTGCCTTTGGCTGAGTTCGCCCTTAATAATCGGGCCAGCTCGGCGACTTTGGTTTCGCCGTTTTTCTGCAATTCTGGTTTCCATCCTCGTTTCTCTTCAGGGCAGGTTGAGTCTTCTGACTGTCCTGGTGTGGATACTGTGGTGGATAGGTTGCAGCAGATTTGTACTCATGTGGTGGACAATTTGACATTGTCTCAGGAGAAGGCTCAACGTTTCGCTAACCGCAGGCGCTGTGTGGGTCCCCGACTTCGTGTTGGGGATTTGGTTTGGTTGTCATCTCGTTATATTCCTATGAAAGTTTCCTCTCCTAAGTTTAAGCCTCGTTTCATTGGTCCGTATAGGATTTCTGAGGTTCTCAATCCTGTGTCATTTCGTTTGGCCCTTCCAGCTTCTTTTTCCATCCATAACGTATTCCATAGGTCATTGCTGCGGAGATACGTGGCACCTGTGGTTCCATCCGTTGATCCTCCTGCTCCGGTTTTGGTTGAGGGGGAGTTGGAGTATATAGTGGAGAAGATTTTGGATTCTCGTATTTCGAGACGGAAACTCCAGTACCTGGTAAAGTGGAAGGGTTATGGTCAGGAAGATAATTCCTGGGTCTTTGCCTCTGATGTTCATGCTGCCGATCTTGTTCGTGCCTTTCATTTGGCTCATCCTGGTCGGCCTGGGGGCTCTGGTGAGGGTTCGGTGACCCCTCCTCAAGGGGGGGGTACTGTTGTGAATTCTGTGGTCAAGCTCCCTCCTGTGGTCATGAGTGGTACTTCGGCTGGTTCTGTCTATGTGCTTCCTCTGGTAGATGTGAGTGGGGCTGCGGCTTCTGAGTTTCCTGCCTCAGGTGACGAGGTTAGGTCGTTAGGTGCTGCTCTATTTAACTCCACCTAGTTCCTTGTTCCTGGCCTCCAGTCTATGTTCCAGTATTGGTCTTGCTTTCTCCTGGATCGTTCTTGTGGCCTGTCTGCCCTGCATAAGCTAAGTTTTGCTTGTGTTACTTTTGTTTGCTATATTTTCTGTCCAGCTTGCTATATTGGTTTTTCTTGCTTGCTGGAAGCTCTGAGACGCAGAGGGAGCACCTCCGTACCGTTAGTCGGTGCGGAGGGTCTTTTTGCCCCCTCTGCGTGGTTGTTTGTAGGTTTTTGTGCTGACCGCAAAGCTATCTTTCCTATCCTCGGTCTATTCAGTAAGTCGGGCCTCACTTTGCTAAAATCTATTTCATCTCTGTGTTTGTATTTTCATCTTAACTCACAGTCATTATATGTGGGGGGCTGCCTTTTCCTTTGGGGAATTTCTCTGAGGCAAGGTAGGCTTATTTTTCTGTCTTCAGGGCTAGCTAGTTTCTCAGGCTGTGCCGAGTTGCATAGGGAGCGTTAGGCGCAATCCACGGCTACCTCTAGTGTGGTATGATAGGATTAGGGATTGCGGTCAGCAGAGTTCCCATGTCTCAGAGCTCGTCCTATGTTAGTAACTATCAGGTCACTTTGTGTGCTCTTAACCACTAGGTCCATTGTGGTTCTGAATCACCTGTTCATAACACTTATGTACAGCTATCTTATTCCGCAGCACTTTACATACGTTATCATCACTGTCCCCAATGGGGCTCAAAATCTAAATCTCTATCAGTATGTCTTTGGAACTATTAGACGTATGCTCCATAAATCTGGCCTTTATGGAAGAATGGCAAAAGGAAAGGCATTTTTAAAAGCAAGCAATAAGAAGTCCTGTATGAAGCCTTCAAAAAGTCATGTAGGGCAGGGGTGTCAAACTGCATTCCTCGAGGGCCTCAAACCATGCGTGTTTTCAAGGTTTCCTTAGCATTGCACAAGGTGCTGGAATCATTCTCTGCAGGTGATTAAATTATCACCTGTGCAATGCAAGGAAATCCTGAAAACATGACCTGTTTGAAGCCCTCGAGGAATGCATTTTGACACCCCTGATGTAGGGGACACAGCTGGCAAGTGAAAGAAGATGCTGTGATCAAATGAGACCAAAGTAGAACTTTATAGGCTAAATGCAAAATACTATGTGTGACGGAAAACGAACACTGCACATCACCCTGAAAACATTATCCCCACAGTCAAACATGGGGGTGGCAGCATCATGCTGTGGTTATGCTTTTCTCCAGAAGAGACAGGGAAGCTGGTCACAGTAGATTAGAATATGTATGGAGGTGAATACAGGGCAATCCGGAAGCAAAACCTGTTAGAGGCTGAAAAAGACTTGCGACAGGGCCATAGGACCACCTTACATCAGGACAGCGATGCTAAGCATACTGCCAGATATTCAATGGAATGGTTTAGATCAAAGCATATTATTGTGTTTGAATGGCCCAGTCACAGCCCAGACCTAAATCCCATTGAGAATCTGTTGCAAGTCTTGAAAATTGTTGTACACAGACATCTCCATCCAACCTCACTGAGCTGGAGCTAGTTTGCAAAAGAGAAGCTGATTGGGCAAAAAATTTCAGCCTCTGGATGTGCAAAACTAACTCCCTCCAGATGAAGGCATGCCACTGAAACGTGTGTAAGGGAAGTGGCACCACTGCTTGGTTCAGGTATTACATTCTCTTTATACAGTGCATTTCTTTAGCCAAGGATTCCAAAAATTAGTGTCACCTGTTTGTCTGACCCAATTTTCTATTATGTTGCACTAATCACTTTAGAATGTATGGTCAGTAATAGTTTTTTTCTTATATTGTATTTACTTGAGTTGAACCATTATGGTATTCTTTTTGTGCTGCACCCATAACAACCTGCCAACCTGTGATGCCACTACATATTTTTTATCTAACCACAAATCGCCTGTCTATCTTGAATTTTAACATTTTGACATTTAATAAAGATATTGTATTTTACCAAGTTTTTTGTATGCCTTCTCTCTTTTGTTCCTATGAGCAAAAATAGTAGAGACATACCCAAAAGGCTTGAAGTGGTAATTGCAATGAAAGGTGATCCTGCAAAGTATAGACCCAGGTTGTATGGGGAGTGGGCCGAATACAAATGTATGTCAAAATTTTAAGCTTTATGTTTTTTTAAATAATTTGAAAACCACTACTTTATGTTGGTATATCACATAAAATCCAAATAAAATACATTTAAGTTTGTGGGAATAACGTGAAAAAAATGGGAAAAGTTCACGAGGTATGAATATTTTTTTACAAGGCACTGTATATTTTAATAAGGAAAGACAGGTGGAAATATCACATACAACCTATCAACCATCATTACAGTTCTTGTAAAACTGCAACAAACCACAAGTATTGTAAAGAAATGTTGATGATTTCATTAAATGAGTTTGTGATGCAGCTATAATGTGGCATTATAAAGGACCCTTAGCTATTGGCTGGCAATGTTAAGAAAGTCAATTCTCGATCTGAAGTCAGAGTAGGTAAAAACTGACACATACAAAAGTTGTCTAAGGAGTCCAGCAGAGATCTGAAGTTCCTCCATACAGATGTGGTTATCAAGAGCCTGCTGAGTTTTACTTCACAAATCCATAACCAAAATTCCTAAAAGACAAAAAGCTAAGTACTTCAATAGTTTTTTAAAAGTAACTTTTTTATATTTTAATAAAATTGTTGTTAAAGTATATCTAGCTGTACTAACCTATGAGTGTGTTTATTGTTTCTATTTCTTGTGGCCTCAAAGTCTTTGAAAATATGCCAGAGAACTTAATTTAACTAACTTCATAAATTTGACACCATCATCTCAGGACAACGTCCATTCCTTCACTTTTTGGTTAATCTAATATGCAAAAGTATTCACATATGACTAGTGTTGAGCATTCCGATACCGCAAGTATCGGGTATCGGCCGATACTTGCGGTATCGGAATTCCGATACCGAGATCCGATACTTTTGTGGTATCGGGTATCGGTATCGGATACATAGAGATGTGTAAAATAAAGAATTAAAATAAAAAATATTGATATATTTACCTCTCCGGCGGCCCCTGGTGAGTCCGCGGGTAACCGGCAGGCTTCGTTGTTCAAAATCAGCGCTTTTAGGACCTGAGAATCACGTCCCGGCTTCTGATTGGTCGCGGGCCGCCCATGTGACTGCCACGCGACCAATCACAAGCCGCGACGTCACCGCAAGCTATTAGCGCGCTCATTTTTGAAAAATGAGCGCGTTAATGACTTTCAAAGACGTAGCGGCTTGTGATTGGTCGCGGCCACGCGACCAATCACAAGCCGCGACGTCACCGCAAGCTATTAACGCGCTCATTTTTAAAAATGAGCGCGTTAATGGCTTTGAAAGACATAGCGGCTTGTGATTGGTCGCGTGGCCGCGACCAATCACAAGCCGCGACGTCACCGCAAGCTATTAACGCGCTCATTTTTAAAAATGAGCGCGTTAATGGCTTTGAAAGACATAGCGGCTTGTGATTGGTCGCGTGGCCGCGACCAATCACAAGCCGCGACGTCACCGCAAGCTATTAACGCGCTCATTTTTAAAAATGAGCGCGTTAATGGCTTTGAAAGACATAGCGGGTTGTGATTGGTCGCGTGGCCGCGACCAATCACAACCCGCTACGTCTTTCAAAGCCATTAACGCGCTCATTTTTAAAAATTTTGCTGAAACTGTTTTCATACTGCGTATGTGCTTTCCTCTCATTTCACCGTCATTATATGTGGGGGGCTGCTATTTCTGTGGGGGATTTCTCTGGAGGAAAGAGAGGTCTGTGTTTCTTCTAATAGGGGAAGTTAGATCTTTGGCTGGAGCGAGACGTCTAGGATCATCGTAGGCACGTTCCCCGGCTACTTTTATTTGTGTGTTAGGTTCAGGGTCGCGGTCAGCTCAGGTTCCATCGCCCTAGAGCTTGTTTGTATCTGTGCTTGTCCTTTAGTGATCCCCTACCATTGGGATCATGACAATAAATTAATTAGAAAACCAAGTATCATTTCATTTACACTAAACAAATACTTGCTACTTTGCATTGGTATATCACGTAAAATTACAGTAAAATGCATTTATGTTGGTGGGTGTAATGTAATAAAAATGTGGAAAAGTCGAAGGGGTATGAATACTTTTGCAAGAATTTTGTTATGAACTATGAACACATTGCTATGAACACATGGCTATGAACACATTGCATTTTTTGCAGCATATATTCAGAAGAGAAAACCTGCTCTCTTGGCAGTAAATACGTTGATGCTTTTTTTTAGTGTTTTCGTATGTTTTTCATGGCGTTTTTGCAACATTTTTTGGTGTGGATTACTTGTTTGATTTGTTTACAGTACAGTATATGTTTAATATACAGGTTTAATCCATAATAAACACTGCAACAATGCAATGACGTGTTTTTGCACTTACTCATTACTTTCTATGGTTAAAAAAGCTGCAAAAATGCTGGAAGAATTGACATGCTGCAGACTTAAAAACAATGCAGTTTTCCAGCTCAGTCAGACAAAACAAGTAAGCGTGTTTCTAAAATCTCATAGCTTTTTCTGGCACAGTAAAATGCAATTGTTAATATAAATAAAAAAATCAGCAAAAACAGGATCAAAAATGCAATGTGTGAACATACCCTTACTATACAAATGCATCTCACTAAATTAAGGTACCGTCACACTCAGCAACTTTCCAACGATCACGACCAGCGATACGAACTGGCCGTGATCGTTGGAAAGTCCTTGTGTGGTCGCTGGAGAGCTGTCACACAGACAGCTCTCCAGCGACCAACGATGCAGAAGTCCCCGGGTAACCAGGGTAAACATCGGGTTACTAAGCGCCGGCCGTAAAGCAGAGCGGTGACGTCACCGCTGTGCTCTGCTTTACGGCCGGCCGGCGCTGACACAGGATGAAGGAGAAGTGCAGGGAAGCGGACGCCGGGGGACGTGACAGGCACCGGAATGTGAATGTGTTTTTTTTTTTTTTACATTTACAATGGTAACCAGGGTAAACATCGGGTTACTAAGCGCGGCCCTGCGCTTAGTAACCCGATATTTACCCTGGTTACCAGTGAACACATCGCTGGATCAGCGTCACACACGCCGATCCAGCGATGTCAGCGGGTGATCCAGCGACAAAATAAAGTTCTGGCCTTCTAGCTCCAACCAGCGATGTCACAGCAGGATCCAGATCGCTGCTGCATGTCAAACACAACGATATCGCTCTCCAGGATGCTGCAACGTCACAGATCGCTATCGTTATCATTGTAATGTTGTTCAGTGTGAAGGTACCTTTAGAATATCAAAGAGTTAATTTAATTCAGTTCTTCAGTACATAAAGTGAATATCATATATTATGTAGATTCACTACAAACAGAGTGATCTATTTCAAGTGTTTATTTCTGTTAATGTTGATGATTATGGCTTACAGCCAATGAAAACCCAAAAGTAATTATCTCAGTATATTAGAATACCAAAAAAAAGATGGACACTAGAGCTAAAAGATAACACTTTATTGAAAAAACTAGGGAATAAAAATACAACAATGAGAATAAGAGTAAAAAGACACAATGAAAAAAGAGAGGCAACACTAGTGCCACGCACGGATACTGTAGCTGGATAGTACGAAAATATAGGTGTATAAAAGACAATACCAAACTATCTATAGGAGCGAATCATAAATATAATGTATAGGTAATGTATCTTTATACATATACAGTGGGGCAAAAAAGTATTTAGTCAGTCAGCAATAGTGCAAGTTCCACCACTTAAAAAGATGAGAGGCGTCTGTAATTTACATCATAGGTAGACCTCAACTATGGGAAACAAACTGAGAAAAAAAAATCCAGAAAATCACATTGTCTGTTTTTTTAACATTTTATTTGCATATTATGGTGGAAAATAAGTATTTGGTCAGAAACAAAATTTCATCTCAATACTTTGTAATATATCCTTTGTTGGCAATGACAGAGGTCAAACGTTTTCTGTAAGTCTTCACAAGGTTGCCACACACTGTTGTTGGTATGTTGGCCCATTCCTCCATGCAGATTTCCTCTAGAGCAGTGATGTTTTTGGCTTTTCGCTTGGCAACATGGACTTTCAACTCCCTCCAAAGGTTTTCTATAGGGTTGAGATATGGAGACTGGCTAGGCCACTCCAGGACCTTGAAATGCTTCTTACGAAGCCACTCCTTCGTTGCCCTGGCGGTGTGCTTTGGATCATTGTCATGTTGAAAGACCCAGCCACGTTTCATCTTCAATGCCCTTGCTGATGGAAGGAGGTTTGCACTCAAAATCTCACGATACATGGCCCCATTCATTCTTTCATGTACCCGGATCAGTCGTCCTGGCCCCTTTGCAGAGAAACAGCCCCAAAGCATGATGTTTCCACCACCATGCTTTACAGTAGGTATGGTGTTTGATGGATGCAACTCAGTATTCTTTTTCCTCCAAACACGACAAGTTGTATTTCTACCAAATAGTTCCAGTTTGGTTTCATCAGACCATAGGACATTCTCCCAAAACTCCTCTGGATCATCCAAATGCTCTCTAGCAAACTTCAGACGGGCCCGGACATGTACTGGCTTAAGCAGTGGGACACGTCTGGCACTGCAGGATCTGAGTCCATGGTGGCGTAGTGTGTTACTTATGGTAGGCCTTGTTACATTGGTCCCAGCTCTCTGCAGTTCATTCATTAGGTCCCCCCGCGTGGTTCTGGGATTTTTGCTCACCGTTCTTGTGATCATTCTGACCCCACGGGGTGGGATTTTGCGTGGAGCCCCAGATCGAGGGAGATTATCAGTGGTCTTGTATGTCTTCCATTTTCTAATTATTACTCCCTCTGTTGATTTCTTCACTCCAAGCTGGTTGGCTATTGCAGATTCAGTCTTCCCAGCCTGGGGCAGGGCTACAATTTGGTTTCTGGTGTCCTTTGACAGCTCTTTGGTCTTCACCATAGTGGAGTTTGGAGTCAGACTGTTTGAGGGTGTGCCCAGGTGTCTTTTTATACTGATAACAAGTTTAAACAGGTGCCATTACTACAGGTAATGAGTGGAGGAAAGAGGAGACTCTTAAAGAAGAAGTTACAGGTCTGTGAGAGCCAGAAATCTTGATTGTTTGTTTCTGACCAAATACTTTTTTTCCACCATAAAATGCAAAAAAATGATAAAAAAACAGACAATGTGATTTTCTGGATTTTTTTTTTCTCAGTTTGTCTCCCATAGTTGAGGTCTACCTATGATGTAAATTACAGACGCCTCTCATCTTTTTAAGTGGTGGAACTTGCACTATTGCTGACTGACTAAATACTTTTTTGCCTCACTGTATATATATATATGGCATGGTTTAATACTCAAAAAGTGAAAGGTTGTTCCATAATAAAATACCTATACATAATGGTAACCACACCAATAGAAAAACTCCAAGATAATATCAAATGAAGGGGGGTTCAGGAATAAAGGAATAAAGTGCTGAATGCAGTCATTGCTAAAATGCAATCCAAATATCACAAGATACCCAATATGACTAATTAGTGATTGTGCATAGCCACAAAGATCCTGGGAAGTCCCGTATACTAATATGTACATACACTCAGGGCTGCACATGCATGGTAATACAGATGGGTAGGAGATATAGGGAAAACAAATAAGGAGGCGAACCAACCTGCTGCCGTGCGTGGAAAGAGGGGCCCTGACGTGCGTTTCGCATCTGTTGCTTCCTCGGGGGGACTTCCCAGGATCTTTGTGGCTATGCACAATCACTAATTAGTCATATTGGGTATCTTGTGATATTTGGATTGCATTTTTGGATTGTTGCTGGAGGACATCTGTGTTTTTCTCTGAGTCTACTCAAGCCAAGTGTTCCCTCTTGTTTGTGTATCCCATTTGTGTTTATTGGTAGTGGGGATTGACTAGTGCCTATCCTGTCCTTCCCAGTGCAGGGCTTATCGCCAGGGTGAGGCAGGGATTAGGTATCCTGCTCGGCGATAGGTGCGGAACCTATAAGGTATGTTAGAGCAGACAGGGTGACGTTAGATTTGTCTAGGGGTCTACACTCCCTCCTTCCCTAGTGTTTGGTTCCCTTTCACTTATCCTTTCGTGTTGCACTTAGTCTTCCTTCACTGTGTGTGACATTATCACCCGCCTTTCACGGTTGCAAAAGGAAAAAAAGCCTGACACTTAGTTTTTTTAGTGTGTTTTTCTGTGTTTTTTTTTCTTTTGCTGAGTTCATGGATCCCATTGCTGAGCTTCCAGAGCAGCTGCAGAAGTTGTCAATGGAGGTGACTGACCTTCATTCTGAGGTCAAGCAGCAATGGCAGCAGCTGCAGGCTCATATTGTGGGGGACGCTGCAGGTTGGCCAGTCCAGCTTGAACCCAAAATTGCCCTCCTAGACAGGTTTTCTGGGGGTAAGGACAAGTTTTTTGTATTTAAAGAGACATGCAAATTTTACATTAAACGTCATCCTATAGGTACCGTCACACTGAACGATATCGTTAACGATATCGTTGCTTTTTGTGACGTAGCAACGATATCGTTAACGAAATCGTTATGTGTGACAGTGACCAACGATCAGGCCCCTGCTGGGAGATCGTTGGTCGCTGGGGAAAGTCCAGCACTTTATTTTGTCACTGGATCTCCCGCTGACATCGCTGAATCGGCGTGTGTGACGCCGATTCAGCGATGTCTTCACTGGTAACCAGGGTAAACATCAGGTTACTAAGCGCAGGGCCGTGCTTAGTAACCCGATGTTTACCCTGGTTACCGTTGTAAATGTAAAAAAAAAACACTACATACTTACATTCCCGGTGTCTGGTCATGTCCCTTGCCGTCAGCTTCCCGCACTGACTGGTGAGTGCCGGCTGTCATGATCCCAATGGCAGGGGATCACTAAAGGACAAGCACAGATACAAACAAGCTCTAGGGCGATGGAACCTGAGCTGACCGCGACCCTGAACCTAACACACAAATAAAAGTAGCTGGGGAACGTGCCTACGATGATCCTAGACGTCTCGCTCCAGCCGAAGATCTAACTTCCCCTATTAGAAGAAACACAGACCTCTCTTGCCTCCAGAGAAATACCCCACAGAAATAGCAGCCCCCCACATATAATGACGGTGAAATGAGAGGAAAGCACATACGTAGTATGAAAACAGTTTCAGCAAAATGAGGCCCGCTAAAGCTAGATAGCAGAGGATACAAAAGTGAACTGCGCGGTCAGCGAAAAACCCTTCAAAAAACCATCCTGAAATTACTTGAACTCATGTGCCAACTCATGGTACATGAGGAGCAATTTCAGCCCACTAGAGCAACCGGCAGCAAAGAGTCACATATCTGCAGGCTGGACTAAAAAAACAAATAAAGCAAAACACCAAAACAGGAAAATCCAAACTTAGCTTGACCAGAAGGTTCTAGGAGCAGGGAGCAGAGGTAACAAGACACACTGGATACATTGGTAACCGGCGAGAAAATGCCAGCAAAGCCAGGTTAAATAGGAAACTCCCATATCCTGAAGGAACAGGTGGAACCCAGAGACCCAGGAAAGACAAGTCACCCAGTACCATCAGTAACCACCAGAGGGAGCCCAAAAACAGAACTCACAACAGTACCCCCCCTTGAGGAGGGGTCACCGAACCCTCACGAGAACCACCAGGGCGACCAGGATGAGCCCTATGAAAAGCGCGAACCAAATCATCAGCATGAACATCCGAGGCAACCACCCAAGAATTATCCTCCTGACCATAACCCTTCCACTTGACCAAATACTGGAGCCTCCGTCTGGAAACACGAGAATCCAAGATCTTCTCCACAACATACTCCAATTCTCCCTCCACCAGCACTGGAGCAGGAGGCTCAAGCGAAGGAACAACAGGTACCTCATACTTCCGCAACAACGACCGATGGAACACATTATGAATAGCAAACGATGCCGAGAGATCCAAACGAAACGACACAGGGTTAAGAATTTCCAAGATCCTATAGGGACCGATGAACCGAGGCTTGAACTTAGGAGAAGAGACCTTCATAGGAACAAAACGAGAAGACAACCACACCAAGTCCCCAACAAGAAGTCGAGGACCCACGCGGCGACGGCGATTAGCAAACTGCTGAGCCTTCTCCTGGGACAACTTCAAATTGTCCACCACATGACTCCAAATCCGATGCAACCTATCCACCACCATGTCCACTCCAGGACAATCAGAAGGTTCCACCTGACCAGAGGAAAAACGAGGATGAAACCCCGAATTACAAAAGAAAGGAGAAACCAAGGTAGCAGAACTAACCCGATTATTAAGGGCAAACTCGGCCAGCGGCAAAAAGGTAACCCAGTCATCCTGATCAGCAGAAACAAAACACCTTAAATAAGTTTCCAAGGTCTGATTAGTTCGTTCAGTCTGGCCATTCGTCTGAGGATGGAATGCAGACGAAAAGGACAAATCAATGCCCATCTTAGCACAGAACGTCCGCCAAAATCTAGACACAAACTGGGATCCCCTGTCAGAAACGATGTTCTCAGGAATCCCATGCAAACGAACCACATTCTGAAAAAACAGAGGGACCAACTCAGAGGAGGAAGGTAACTTAGGCAAGGGTACCAGATGAACCATTTTAGAAAAGCGATCACACACAACCCAGATGACGGACATTTTTTGAGAGACAGGGAGATCCGAAATAAAGTCCATGGAAATGTGCGTCCAAGGCCTCTTCGGGATAGGCAAAGGTGACAACAATCCACTGGCCCGAGAACAGCAAGGCTTAGCCCGAGCACAAACCTCACAAGACTGCACGAAAGAACGCACATCCCTCGACAAGGAAGGCCACCAAAAAGACCTGGCCACCAAGTCTCTAGTACCAAATATTCCAGGATGACCTGCCAACGCAGAAGAATGGACCTCGGAGATGACTCTACTGGTCCAATTATCCGGAACAAACAGTCTCTCAGGCGGACAACGATCAGGTTTACCCGCCTGAAACTCCTGCAAAGCACGTCGCAAGTCTGGGGAGACAGCAGACAAAATCACCCCATCCCTAAGGATACCAGAGGGCTCAGAATTTCCAAGGGAGTCAGGCACAAAACTCCTAGAAAGAGCATCCGCCTTCACATTCTTTGAACCTGGCAGGTATGAAACCACAAAATTGAAACGAGAGAAAAACAGTGACCAACGAGCCTGTCTAGGATTCAGACGCCTGGCAGACTCAAGGTAAATCAAATTTTTGTGATCAGTCAAGACCACCACACGATGTCTAGCACCCTCTAGCCAATGACGCCACTCCTCAAATGCCCACTTCATAGCCAAAAGTTCCCGATTACCAACATCATAATTCCGCTCAGCCGGCGAAAACTTTCTAGAAAAAAACGCGCATGGCTTCATCACTGAGCCATCGGAGCTTCTCTGTGACAAAACCGCCCCCGCTCCAATCTCGGAAGCATCAACCTCAACCTGAAAAGGGAGCGAAACATCTGGCTGACGCAACACAGGAGCAGAAGAAAACCGGCGCTTAAGTTCCTGAAAGGCCTCCACAGCCGCAGGAGACCAATTAGCAACATCAGCACCCTTCTTAGTCAAATCCGTCAAAGGCTTAACAACACTAGAAAAATTAGTTATAAAACGACGATAGAAATTAGCAAAGCCCAAGAACTTCTGTAGACTCTTAAGAGATGTAGGCTGCGTCCAGTCACAAATAGCCTGAACCTTGACGGGATCCATCTCAATAGTAGAAGGGGAAAAAATATACCCCAAGAAAGAAATCTTCTGGACTCCAAAGAGACACTTTGAGCCTTTTACAAACAAGGAATTGGCCCGCAGGACCTGAAACACCTTCCTGACCTGCTGAACATGAGACTCCCAGTCATCAGAAAAAACCAAAATATCATCCAAATACACAATCATAAATTTATCCAGTGTAGCATGGCTAAAGGGTTTGTAGTCGATGGGAGGTATGTGCCACATAAGTGCCTGGTTGCTGTAATGTAGCCCGGAGTATTCCTTTCTTGCACATAATCTTGTATATGTGTTTCAGGACCTGTGGTAATGTCAGACCACATGGCTAATCATGTGATGGGTTACTGGGTGGGGTTAGCTCTTTATAAGACTGGCTAATCCTTTACACAGCAGATATGTGTGGAGGTGAAACCCTCCTGAGTGTGTTACGGCTTCAGGACTGAGCCGGATGAACTGGACACTTGCTTTTCCTTGCCTGAACCAAAGGCCCATTTTGCTTTCTGTTATTTGCCACATGGTTTATGAAGCAATAAACCCAGTGAACTTTAAAGGAACACGTCTCCTGAGTGTCAGCCGTCGCAGCTGAGTGAGTGAAATCCTTACAATTGGTGGAGACGTGCGAGCAGCGTTCCCAGCGGAGACGTGAGTTTATTTTTGAATGTCCTGGGTCAAGGCTGTTGCAAGCCAGCAAGCATTGCCGGAGAAAATGGAGGACCTGCTGAAACACTTTGTCCAGATGCAGTCACAGCAGGAGAAAAGGCAGAGCCAGCAGGAGCAAAGGCAGCAAGAGACCAACAGGCTGTTGATGCAGCAGATACAACAGAGCCAGCAGGAGCAACGGCAGAGTCAGCAGGAGCAACGGCAGCAGATGCAGCAGAGCCAGCAGGAGCAACGGCAGCAGATGCAGCAGAGCCAGCAGGAGCAACGGCAGCAGATGCAGCAGAGCCAGCAGGAGCATCAGCAGCAGATGCAGCTTCTGGCAACCGCCATCCAGGGCAAGGCGAGCACCCCAACCCCAGGTTTGGCTGATGACACCCACGTCCGGAAGACGGTAAGACGCGCATTGCAGAAAATGACTCCCGGGGATGATGTTGAGGCCTTCCTGACGGTGTTTGAGAGGGTCGCTGAGAGGGAAAAACTTCCGCCAGAGCAGTGGGCAGAGGTACTTGCGCCATACCTGACGGGAGAACCCCAGAAGGCGTATTATGATTTGACCTTGCAGGATGCCAAAGAGTATCACAAATTGAAAGCCGAGATTCTCGCACGTTTGGGGGTGACACTGACTGTCAGGGCACAGCGAGTTCACTCCTGGGGCTATCACCGGGACAAACCACCTCGTTCCCAAATGTTTGATCTGTTGCACCTGGTCCAGAAATGGCTGCAGCCAGAATCCTCTGCGCCTGCACAGATGGTAGAACGGGTGATGATGGATTGGTTTGTCCATTCCCTCCCGAGGCCTATACAGTCTTGGGTTGCCCAGGGTGATCCCCAGAATGCCGACGAGCTGATCGGACTGGTTGAGAGATACCAAGGGTTGGAAGGCTCCTTCGGGAGGCAGCCCATGCCGTACTGGGGGTCCCAGAAGGCAGCTGAGTCCCAAAAAGGGGTGGTGCGTCCAAGGTCACAAAGGGCGGGGGAGGTGGTGCCCAAGGTCCCCACGGGTGATATTATTTGTTGGAGGTGCCACAAGCCAGGACATATAGCTGCCCGTTGTTCCCAAACCACTGAGCAGATGGACTGCAGCATGGGACGCCGTTGTTCATACTATGCGTATCCAGCCTGTAGTGTGAACTCTCCATCCAACGAGGGACCTCAAGCGTGTCCCGTAAAGGTGAACGGTCGAGCAGTAACGGCACTGTTAGACTCGGGGAGCCTAGTGACCCTGGTGAGGGCCACTTTTCCTCTCCACCTGCTCCCAGGAAAGAAGGTCGGAGTGCGGTGCATACATGGTGATGCAAAGGACTACCCTATGGCCAGGGTGGACATTGAAACGGCATGTGGCACTGAGTCCCACATAGTCGGCGTGGTTCAGGACTTGTTGCACCCTATAATTATTGGCCGGGATTTCTGTTTGTTTTGGGATTTGTGGAGAAATGGTTCTGAGCTCCCTGGCAGGGAACCAGTGAACCCTGGAAGGGTATCGCCACACCCAGAGGCAGACAGTTTTCCTTTTTGTGTTCTGGTTGGGGATGAGGAGGAAGTATCCCCTACATCTGACATTCTGGAGTTAGAAGTTACCGGTGAAAATTTTGGGACTGCCCAACATAGGGACCCCACTCTGAGGGAAGCCTTTAATAATGTCACAGTTATTGACGGGGTGGTACAGGAGCCGGGGGCAGACACAAGATTTCCCCATTTTCTGTTGAGGGGGGAGTTGTTGTACCGTGTCACGAAAATACGGGAGGAGTTGGTAGAGCAGTTGATAGTGCCGGGTCCGTATAGACGGAAAGTGTTGGACATGGCCCATTCACACATCTTGGGTGGACACCTGGGGGTGGAAAAAACGCAGGAACGGGTTGTGCAGAGGTTCTATTGGCCTGGGTGTCACCGGGAAATAGTGAACTATTGCAGGTCCTGCCCTACATGTCAGCTAACTGCTCCTACTCCTCATTTCCGGAACCCCCTTGTGCCACTGCCCATTATTGAGGTACCGTTCGAGAGAATTGCCATGGACTTGGTCGGTCCCTTAGTTAAATCAGCTCGAGGCCATCAGTATATATTAGTCATCCTGGACTATGCCACACGCTATCCTGAGGCAATTCCCTTGAGAAATTCTTCCTCAAAAAGCATAGCCCGCGAGTTGGTCCATGTCTTTTCCCGGACAGGTCTGCCAAAGGAGATCCTGACTGACCAGGGTACACCTTTCATGAGCAAGGTGATGAGGGAGTTATGTAAAGCCCTGAAGATCTCCCAGTTGAGGACCTCGGTGTACCATCCCCAGTCAGATGGCCTTGTTGAGAGGTTTAACAAGACACTAAAGAGCATGCTGAGAAAAGCTATAGAGAAAGACGGTAGAGACTGGGATTGTCTCTTACCCTATCTGATGTTTTCCATTCGTGAAGTTCCACAGGCCTCCACAGGGTTCTCACAGTTTGAGCTTCTATATGGCCGACATCCACGAGGACTCCTGGATATAGCCAAGGAAACCTGGGAGGCCGAAGTCACACCCCACAGAAGCGTCATTGAGCATGTGGCCCTGATGCAGCAGAGGATTGCAAAGGTGATGCCTATCGTGAAAGAACACCTTCTCCAAGCACAAGAAGCTCAAGCCAGGGTCTACAACCGGTCTGCAAGAGTGAGGCAGTTCAATCCGGGAGACCGAGTTCTTGTGTTAGTTCCAACGGTGGAAAGCAAGTTCTTGGCCAAATGGCAAGGGCCATATGAGGTTGTCAAGAAACTTGGTGAGGTAAATTATAAAATTCACCAACCAGGAAGACGGAAACCATTCCAAGTTTACCATGTCAACCTCATCAAGCCATGGCAAGATAGAGAGCCGACAGCAACTCCGTCATTGTTAAGCAACCCAGAAGGTGAGGTTGGAGCGGTTACTATAGCAGAGACGCTATCAAAGACCCAGAAACAGCAGTGCCGGGAGTTACTCCAGAAAAACAGGGACCTGTTTTCAGAATTGCCAGGATACACGAAGGTCATAGAGCACGAGGTCCTAACAGAGCCACATGTGCGGGTGAATGTGAAACCTTATCGTATTCCTGAGGCTCGTCGAGAAGTTATCTCCAAGGAAGTGGAGCGTATGTTGAGGCTTGGGGTCATTGAGGAATCCAAGAGCGGTTGGTCGAGCCCAATTGTCCTGGTCCCAAAACCTGATGGAGAGTGGAGGTTTTGCAATGACTATCGGAAGTTGAATGAAGTCTCCAAGTTCGACGCTTATCCCATGCCCCGTATTGATGAGCTCATCGAAAGGCTTGGGCACGCCAGATATATATCCACCTTGGATTTGACAAAGGGGTATTGGCAGATCCCCATGGCACAGGAAGCCAAGGAGAAGACGGCCTTTTCGACACCTGATGGATGCTTCCAATATGCCCGGATGCCGTTTGGCCTACAGGGAGCTCCGGCGACCTTCCAGAGGGCTATGGATAGAGTCCTTGCACCCCATAAGGCCTACGATGCTGCGTACCTAGATGATATCGTCATCTTTAGCCCGGACTGGGAGAGTCATCTGGAGAAAGTCCAAGCGGTGTTGGATGCTATAAGAGAGGCCGGATTTACTATAAACCCGAAGAAGTGCGCCTTGGGTAAAGAAGAAGCTAAGTACCTTGGATACATAGTGGGTCATGGAGAAATAAAACCCCAAATCAATAAAGTGGAGGCAATCCATACATGGCCAAAACCAGTTTCCAAGAAACAAGTTAAAGCCTTCCTGGGAATCGTGGGATATTACAGGAGGTTCATCCCAAACTTCGCCACGATGGCTGCGCCTCTGACTGACCTGCTAAAAGGGACAAAATCAGTAATGGTTAAGTGGTCCGAAGAAACAGAGTCAGCCTTCCAAGAAATGAAAAACGCTTTGTGTAAGCAACCCGTTCTGATGGCCCCAAACTTCAAGAAAGAGTTTATTCTTCAGACAGATGCCTCAGATGTTGGGGTGGGAGCAGTCCTTTCCCAAGAACTACATGGGGAGGAGCATCCTGTTCTCTATCTGAGTAGGAAGCTGTCCTCATCTGAAAAGAACTACTCAGTCGTTGAGAAGGAGTGCTTGGCCATAAAATGGGCAGTGGACACATTGCGGTACTATCTGCTGGGACGTAAATTTAGACTGGTATCTGACCATGCCCCGCTTAGGTGGATGAGAGAAACGAAAGGAAGAAATGCTAGAGTCACCCGTTGGTTCTTAGCCCTGCAGGACTTCAGTTTCCATGTGGAACATAGGGCCGGAAAGCTGCACGGTAATGCGGATGCCCTATCGAGAATCCCTTGTTTAGTGGGGGAAAGTGCCAAGCCCCACGGCTTTAGGCAGAGGAGGGAGGTATGTAGCATGGCTAAAGGGTTTGTAGTCGATGGGAGGTATGTGCCACATAAGTGCCTGGTTGCTGTAATGTAGCCCGGAGTATTCCTTTCTTGCACATAATCTTGTATATGTGTTTCAGGACCTGTGGTAATGTCAGACCACATGGCTAATCATGTGATGGGTTACTGGGTGGGGTTAGCTCTTTATAAGACTGGCTAATCCTTTACACAGCAGATATGTGTGGAGGTGAAACCCTCCTGAGTGTGTTACGGCTTCAGGACTGAGCCGGATGAACTGGACACTTGCTTTTCTTTGCCTGAACCAAAGGCCCATTTTGCTTTCTGTTATTTGCCACATGGTTTATGAAGCAATAAACCCAGTGAACTTTAAAGGAACACGTCTCCTGAGTGTCAGCCGTCGCAGCTGAGTGAGTGAAATCCTTACACCAGATATTCACGGAAAATATCGTGCATAAAGGACTGGAAGACTGAAGGAGCATTAGAAAGTCCGAAAGGCATTACCAAATACTCAAAATGGCCCTCAGGCGTATTAAATGCGGTTTTCCACTCATCACCTTGCTTTATTCGTATAAGATTATACGCACCCCGAAGATCAATCTTAGTGAACCATTTAGCCCCCTTAATGCGAGCAAACAAATCAGTCAACAATGGCAAAGGATACTGATATTTTACGGTAATCTTATTCAAAAGACGATAATCTATACAAGGCCTCAAGGAACCATCTTTTTTGGCCACGAAAAAAAAACCTGCTCCCAAAGGGGACAAAGATGGACGGATATGTCCCTTTTCCAAGGACTCCTTAACATAATCCCGCATAGCAGTATGCTCTGGCACTGACAGATTGAACAAACGACCTTTAGGAAATTTACTGCCTGGAATTAAATTTATAGCACAATCGCAATCCCTGTGAGGAGGAAGCGAACTGAGCTTAGGCTCCTCAAAAACATCCCGATAGTCAGACAAAAACACAGGAATCTCAGAAGGAGTAGATGAAGCGATAGAAATCGGAGGTGCATCATCATGAACCCCCTGACAACCCCAGCTTAACACAGACATCGATTTCCAGTCAAGGACTGGATTATGAGTTTGTAACCATGGCAGACCAAGCACTAGGACATCATGCAAATTATACAGTACCAGGAAGCGAATCACCTCCTGATGAACAGGAGTCATACGCATGGTCACTTGTGTCCAGTACTGAGGTTTATTCATAGCCAAAGGTGTAGAGTCAATTCCCTTCAAAGGAATAGGGACTTCCAGAGGCTCCAGACTAAACCCACAGCGATTGGCAAATGACCAATCCATAAGACTCAGGGCAGCGCCTGAATCCACATAGGCATCGATGGAAATGGATGATAATGAACAAATCAGAGTCACAGACAGAATGAACTTAGACTGTAAAGTACTAATGGCAACAGACTTATCAACCTTTTTTGTGCGTTTAGAGCATGCTGATATAACATGAGCTGAATCACCACAATAAAAGCACAACCTTTTTTTCCGCCTATAATTTTGCCGTTCACTTCTGGACTGAATTCTATCACATTGCATTATCTCAGGTGACGGTTCAGACGACACCGCCAAATGATGCACAGGTTTGCGCTCCCGTAAACGCCGATCAATCTGAATAGCCATAGTCATAGACTCATTCAGACCAGTAGGCGCAGGGAACCCCACCATAACATCTTTAATGGCCTCAGAAAGGCCATCTCTGAACTTTGCAGCCAAGGCGCACTCATTCCACTGAGTAAGCACCGACCACTTCCGAAATTTTTGACAATAAATTTCTGCTTCATCTTGCCCCTGAGAGAGGGCCAACAAAGCTTTTTCAGCCTGAATCTCTTGGTTAGGTTCCTCATAGAGCAAACCCAATGCCAGAAAAAATGCATCCGCATTAAGCAACGCAGGGTCCCCTGGTGCCAATGCAAATGCCCAATCCTGAGGGTCACCCCGCAGGAAAGATATAATAATCTTGACTTGCTGAGCAGGGTCTCCAGAGGAGCGAGATTTCAAAGAAAGAAACAACTTGCAATTGTTCCTAAAATTCAGAAAATGAGATCTATCTCCAGAAAAAAACTCTGGGACAGGAATTCTAGGTTCAGACATAGGAGCATGTACAACAAAATCCTGTATATTTTGAACCTTAGCGGCAAGATTATTCAAGCTGGAAGCTAAACTCTGGACGTCCATGATAAACAGCTGAGGTCAGAGCCATTCAAGGATTAAGAGGAGGAGGAAGTAGGCAGGCTGCAATAAGGCTAGGCAGCAAACTCTGAGGGAAAGAGGAAAAAAAAAAAAAAACCCTCCTCAGACTACTTATCCTCCTACTTCAGCCAATACAATTAACACTTTGTGGGCCGGTTATACTGTCATGATCCCAATGGCAGGGGATCACTAAAGGACAAGCACAGATACAAACAAGCTCTAGGGCGATGGAACCTGAGCTGACCGCGACCCTGAACCTAACACACAAATAAAAGTAGCTGGGGAACGTGCCTACGATGATCCTAGACGTCTCGCTCCAGCCGAAGATCTAACTTCCCCTATTAGAAGAAACACAGACCTCTCTTGCCTCCAGAGAAATACCCCACAGAAATAGCAGCCCCCCACATATAATGACGGTGAAATGAGAGGAAAGCACATACGCAGTATGAAAACAGTTTCAGCAAAATGAGGCCCGCTAAAGCTAGATAGCAGAGGATACAAAAGTGAACTGCGCGGTCAGCGAAAAACCCTTCAAAAAACCATCCTGAAATTACTTGAACTCATGTGCCAACTCATGGTACATGAGGAGCAATTTCAGCCCACTAGAGCAACCAGCAGCAAAGAGTCACATATCTGCAGGCTGGACTAAAAAACCAAATAAAGCAAAACACCAAAACAGGAAAATCCAAACTTAGCTTGACCAGAAGGTTCTAGGAGCAGGGAGCAGAGGTAACAAGACACACTGGATACATTGGTAACCGGCGAGAAAATGCCAGCAAAGCCAGGTTAAATAGGAAACTCCCATATCCTGAAGGAACAGGTGGAACCCAGAGACCCAGGAAAGACAAGTCACCCAGTACCATCAGTAACCACCAGAGGGAGCCCAAAAACAGAACTCACAACAGCCGGCCAGCCGTAAAGCACAGCACAGCGGTGACGTCACCGCTGTACTTTACGGCCGGTGCTCAGTCAGTGCGGGAAGCTGAAGGCGAGGGACATGACCAGACACTGGGAATGTAAGTATATAGTGCGTAAGGTTTCCTGGACTCATAAGGAATTTCATCTAAAGGGTGAGCTGAATGTACCTATTTTTCTGCATATAGAGTTAAGTACATTGACATAGCATAAAGATGGTCAGGTAATGAATAAGTCATATCCCTCAATCATATTAATAGTTGTGTATAGAGTCAGAAATAATCATAAGTAGTAATGAAATCATTAATAAATTGGTTAGATGGGAACCAAGTAGGGAATAAAAAGCTAGGACAAATTCTCATAGGGAGATGTGGTACCTTATGTTGGAGGCATCCAAGTATTCAAGCAGGGGATTCCAAATGTTCTCAAACCTCTCTCAAGTATCATCTCTAATTACATTCAACTTTGCGAGCTTATATTGTAATTACAAAGAAGTTAGGTTTACTTCAGTTCTGGTCTATATGTATCCTGGCATCAGTCAATATGTATTGTAACAATTTATGAGTGTTAAAGATGTACTAGGTTTGTCCAGAAAGAGACACATTTGCACCAAAGAAAGATCCAATATTGTTCCATGTTTTCACATTTCTACAGAAATGCCTTACTACACTACAAGACAATCATGTATGGAAATATGATCTCTCCAACCCACAACCCCTAAAACATAGAGATGACATATCTAGGTAGACAGGGTGAATCCTTGATGGAACCCATTATGTCATGTGAAGGATCGTTAAGGTTTCCATTAGAGGGACCTGTCAACTTCCTTCAAGCAGCTACAGTTTTGAAAATGTTAAAATCATACAATGTGATTTTCTGGTTTTCATTTTTAGATTCTGTCTCTCACAGTTGAAGTATACCTAAGATAAAAATTTTAAAATTACAGACCCCTCCATTCTTTGTAAGTGGGAAAACTTGCAAAATCAGCCAGGTATCAAATACTTATTTTCCCCACTGTATGTGAAGGTGCCTCCAGTCTTCAATCAGAACTTCTTTTCTTTTATGTGCTTCCTATTGAATCATATAAGGTAGTTTGGTAGGTAAAGCTGCTATTTATATAGGCATACATGTATGATGAAGCACCTGGCCGATTGGACCAGATTAAGCAAGGAGTTTTTATTGGGGATACTTCAAGTTTAGAAATATGATCTACTAAGGTATTAAGACAGCAACATATTCGATACAGCACAAAGTGTGGGACCAAAATAATAACCATGATGAATAAAATACAGCTTTTATTAAAGATAAGCTAGAAATCACAATAGGCACAAAACCTATTTGTAGGTGAGTCAACAGTGAGTAGTCCCTATGAACAAAATAGCTTTCACAGACAGCATAGTGGGCTTCATATATTCGTGGAGTCTACAGAAGAACAAGTAACTGATAGTACGAAATTAAGTACACATGATAAGCAGATCACACTTGAGTGCCAGAAGGACTATTCCCCATAACAAAAACTGGAACACATGCTAATACAGCAGCTTACCCACTGAAATGCTTTGTCAGTGGGTCATGTAATTCCCAATGTGCTGTTCCCACATTGAAGTTGGGTGGATTTTTTGTGCAGTCTTTTCTTGCAGTGCCAGAAATGGATTTTGAATAGGGGACAAGTATACATGAAAGTCTTGTATGTCTCTCTTTTTGTATTTACTTCTACAAAAAAAAGATAAAAGAAAACAGCGATTAAAGGAAAGAATGTTACTCTAATCGTTAGTTCTTAAACATAAAATGCAAAACAGAGAGAAAATGTTTTTACTATTTAGAGCTCCTTATTGTGATGCGCTGTCAATAATACATTTCACATGTAAGAATTTCAATCACACTTTGAAGGCTTTAACCAATAAATACTTCAAATGTTTGTGGCATCTGTTAAGTAATAAATCACATTTGCTTGTAATTAGACATTAAAGCTGCAATACACACTCAAATAATGTAACAACTTTATGTCCATCCCAACAATTATTCATTTTTATTTATGGTTTACAAACTTGTTGTTAGCTTTAGGTTTATAGGTTCAAATAAAGGGATTGTCCATAACACAAGTAATGCAATGAAATAAAAAAAAATACTATATCTCATTTGCCTCCTCACTCCGGTGGTCTGTGCGGATCTGTATTTACTTTTCTGCAATGATGACATAGTCATGTAACTGCTGAAGCTAATGACTGGCCTCAGTGCTGCATGAATGGCACAAGACTGTAGCGGTCATAGGTGCATGAACTGCATGTTATCACTGCAGAGGATTTATGAAACGAATGATGCTTTATTTGCTTTTTTATTGCATTGCTGCTGTTAAGGAAACTTAAACGATCTCAGACAACACATGTTGGAATATTGACTTAAAAAAAAAAAGTTGATTCTTATGTACAGCGTAAAGGCAATGGGACCCTTCTCAAACATTTTTTTAATTCTCTTCAATTCTTATAAAATGAAAAATGCAAATTATGGATTTCTATGGTGCCAGAAAGAAAAAAAAAGTATGGATTAGTTCCCTACTTCTCTGGTTACTATTGGTTCTCTGCCTCCATTGCTCCAACCAGAACACCCTGCTGCACCATTATCTGTCCATGTTGCACAACTGCTCAATCGGACCTTGAGATTTCACTTCTTCAGGTAAGAGGTAATGTGGCACCTCAGGAGTTCGGGTACCGCATGGTATTGCCTTCCTCTCGGGGAGAGTGATGCATACCTCCCAACTTTTGAAGATGGGAAAGAGGGACAAAGCTTGCGGCGTGCAACGGCACATTTTAAGCCACGCCCCCTGACCACACCCATTCATAATTAGTCACACCCATATCCACATCCCAACCACACCCATTTAGCACTGCTGATCACACTGTTTCATATACAATAATTATAAACAAAAAAATATGGCCACACAGTGCTCCATACTGTATAATGGCCACACATGATGCTCCAGACTGTATGATGACCACACATGATGCTCCATACTGTATAATGACCCCACATGATGCTCAATACTGTATAATGACTGCACATGATGCTCAATACTGTATAATGACTGCACATGATGCTCAATACTGTATAATGACCCCACATGATGCTCAATACTGTATAATGACCCCACATGATGCTCAATACTGTATGACCGCACATGATGCTCAATACTGTATAATGACCACACATGATGCTCCATACTGTATAATGACCCCACATGATGCTCAATACTGTATAATGACCCCACATGATGCTCAATACTGTATAATGACCGCAGATGATGCTCCATACTGTATAATGACCGCACATGATGCTCCATACTGTATATTGGCCGCACATCATGCTCCATACTGTATATTGGCCGCACATGATGCTCCATACTGTATGATGACCACACATAATGCTCCATACTGTATAATGACCGCACATGATGCTCCATACTGTATAATGACCGCACATGATGCTCCATACTGTATAATGACCGCACATGATGCTCAATACTGTATATTGGCCGCACATGATGCTCCATACTGTATATTGGCCGCACATGATGCTCCATACTGTATAATGACCGCACATGATGCTCCATACTGTATAATGGCCCCACATAATTCTCCATACTGTATAATGACCACACATGATGCTCCATACTGTAATGACCGCATATGATTCCATACTGTATAATGACCCCACATGATGCTCAATACTGTATAATGACTGCACATGATGCTCCATTCTGTATAATGACCGCACATGATGCTCTATACTGTATAATGACCGCACATGATGCTCCATACTGTATAATGACCGCACATGATGCTCCATACTGTATATTGGCTGCACATGATGCTCCATCTATATACATAATTGTCTAAGGGGTACTTCCGTCTGTCTGTCTATACTTCTGTCACGGTTATTCATTGATAATTGCTGATTGATTTCGGCAGCTGCCTGTCATGGCTGCCGCGACCAATTAGCAACGGCCACAGTCCGATTAGTCCCTCCACTACTCCCCTGCACTCACTGCTCGGCGCCCGCTCCGTAATCCCCTCAGCTCACCGCTCACACAGGGTTAATGGCAGCGGTAAAGGCCCGTGGTGTAACGCACTCCGTTACCGCTGCTATTAACCCTGTGTGTCCCCAACTATTTACTATTGATGCTGCCTATGCGGCATCAATAGTAAAAATATGTTATGTTAAAAATAATTAAAAAAAACCAAAAAACCTGCTATACTCACCCTCCGCTGCCTTTCCCGCTGCTCGCCACGCTCCTGGGACCGCTCCATTGCAAGCGGCAGCTTCCGGTCCCGTCCCAGGACTGGTGTGCGACAAGGACCTGCCGTGACATCACGGTCATGTGACCGCGACGTCACCATAGGTCCTGCTCTCACCAGCCCTGGGACCGGAAGCTGACGCTTGCAATGGAGCGGTCCCGGGAGAGTGGCAATGAGCGAGAAAGGCGGCCGAGGGTAAGTATAGCAGGAAAATGTAGGCCCCTTAAAAAATAGTGAGGAAAGAATGGTTGTAGATGACGAGGAAAAAGCTAACATATTAAACACCTTCTTCTCCATGGTATTCACGGTGGAAAATGAAATGCTAGGTGAAATCCCAAGAAACAATGAAAACCCTATATTAAGGGTCACCAATCTAACCCAAGAAGAGGTGCGAAACCGGCTAAATAAGATTAAAATAGATAAATCTCCGGGTCCGGATGGCATACACCCACGAGTACTAAGAGAACTAAGTAATGTAATAGATAAACCATTATTTCTTATTTTTAGGGACTCTATAGCGACAGGGTCTGTTCCGCAGGACTGGCGCATAGCAAATGTGGTGCCAATATTCAAAAAGGGCTCTAAAAGTGAACCCGGAAATTATAGGCCAGTAAGTCTAACCTCTATTGTTGGTAAAATATTTGAAGGGTTTCTGAGGGATGTTATTCTGGATTATCTCAATGAGAATAACTGTTTAACTCCATATCAGCATGGGTTTATGAGAAACCGCTCCTGTCAAACCAATCTAATCAGTTTTTATGAAGAGGTAAGCTATAGGCTGGACCACGGTGAGTCATTGGACGTGGTATATCTCGATTTTTCCAAAGCGTTTGATACCGTGCCGCACAAGAGGTTGGTGCACAAAATGAGAATGCTTGGTCTGGGGGAAAATGTGTGTAAATGGGTTAGTAACTGGCTTAGTGATAGAAAGCAGAGGGTGGTTATAAATGGTATAGTCTCTAACTGGGTCGCTGTGACCAGTGGGGTACCGCAGGGGTCAGTATTGGGACCTGTTCTCTTCAACATATTCATTAATGATCTGGTAGAAGGTTTACACAGTAAAATATCGATATTTGCAGATGATACAAAACTATGTAAAGCAGTTAATACAAGAGAAGATAGTATTCTGCTACAGATGGATCTGGATAAGTTGGAAACTTGGGCTGAAAGGTGGCAGATGAGGTTTAACAATGATAAATGTAAGGTTATACACATGGGAAGAAGGAATCAATATCACCATTACACACTGAATGGGAAACCACTGGGTAAATCTGACAGGGAGAAGGACTTGGGGATCCTAGTTAATGATAAACTTACCTGGAGCAGCCAGTGCCAGGCAGCAGCTGCCAAGGCAAACAGGATCATGGGGTGCATTAAAAGAGGTCTGGATACACATGATGAGAGCATTATACTGCCTCTGTACAAATCCCTAGTTAGACCGCACATGGAGTACTGTGTCCAGTTTTGGGCACCGGTGCTCAGGAAGGATATAATGGAACTAGAGAGAGTACAAAGGAGGGCAACAAAATTAATAAAGGGGATGGGAGAACTACAATACCCAGATAGATTAGTGAAATTAGGATTATTTAGTCTAGAAAAAAGACGACTGAGGGGCGATCTAATAACCATGTATAAGTATATAAGGGGACAATACAAATATCTCGCTGAGGATCTGTTTATACCAAGGAAGGTGACGGGCACAAGGGGGCATTCTTTGCGTCTGGAGGAGAGAAGGTTTTTCCACCAACATAGAAGAGGATTCTTTACTGTTAGGGCAGTGAGAATCTGGAATTGCTTGCCTGAGGAGGTGGTGATGGCGAACTCAGTCGAGGGGTTCAAGAGAGGCCTGGATGTCTTCCTGGAGCAGAACAATATTGTATCATACAATTATTAGGTTCTGTAGAAGGACGTAGATCTGGGGATTTGTTATGATGGAATATAGGCTGAACTGGATGGACAAATGTCTTTTTTCGGCCTTACTAACTATGTTAATATGTTACTATGTTCAACGGGCCTTCGGAAGGTGAGTATATGGTTTTTTTTTTAAGTCTCTATACTACGCGGCTCTGTGCTGGCCAATATACTACGTGACTGGGCAATATACTACGTGGCTCTGCTATATACTACGTGACTGTGCAGTATACTACGTGACTGGCCAATATACCGTACTATGTGGGCTGTGCTATATACTATGTGGCTGGGCAATATACTACGTTGCTGGGCAATATACTATGTGACTGGGCAATATACTATGTGGCTGGGCAATATACTACGTGACTGGGCAATATACTATGTGGCTGAGCAATATACTACGTGGCTGGGAAATATACTACGTGGCTGGGCAATATGCTACGTGGCTGGGCAATATACTACGTGGCTGGGCAATATACTCCACGGCTGGGCAATATACTACGTGGCTGCGCAATATACTACGTGACTGGGCAATATACTACGTGGCTGGGCAATATACTATGTGGCTCTGCTATATACTACGTGACTGTGCAATATGCTACGTGACTGGCCAATATACCGTACTACGTGGGCTGTGCTATATACTATGTGCTGGGCAATATACTATGTGGCTGGGCAATATACTATGTGGCTGGGCAATATACTACATGGCTGGGCAATATACTACGTGGCTGCGCAATATACTACGTGGCTGGGCAATATACTACGTGGCTGGGCAATATACTACGTCGATGGGCAATATACTACGTGACTGGGCAATATACTACGTTGCTGGGCAATATACTACGTCGCTGGGCAATATATTTCATAGACATGCATATTCTAGAATACCCGATGCGTTAGAATCGGGCCATCATCTAGTACTGTATAATTATCCCACAAGATGCTCAATATTGTATAATGGCTCCACATGATGCTCCATTCTGTATAATGACCGCACATGATGCTCCATACTGTATAATGACCGCACATGATGCTCCATACTGTATAATGACCGCACATGATGCTCCATACTGTATAATGGCCGCACATGATGCTCCATACTGTATATTGGCCGCACATGATGCTCAATACTGTATAATGGCCCCACATGATGCTCCATACTGTATAATGGCCCCACATGATGCTCCATTCTGTATAATGACCCCACATGATGATCCATACTGTATAATGACCGCACATGATGCTCCATACTGTATATTGGCCGCACATGATGCTCAATACTGTATAATGGCTCCACATGATGCTCCATTCTGTACAATGACCGCACATGATGCTCCATACTGTATAATGACCGCACATGATGCTCCATACTGTATAATGACCGCACATGATGCTCCATACTGTATAATGACCGCACATGATGCTCCATTCTGTATAATGACCACACATGACGCTCCATACTGTATAATGGCTCCACATGAGGCTCAATACTGTATTATGACCGCACATGATGCTCCATACTGTATAATGACCGCACATGATGCTCCATACTGTATAATGACCGCACATGATGCTCCATACTGTATATTGGCCGCACATGATGCTCCATACTGTATATTGACTGCACATGATGCTCCAAACTGTATAATGACCGTACATGATGCTCAATACTGTATAATGACCGCACATGATGCTCCATACTGTTTAATGACCCCACATGATGCTCCATACTGTATAATGACCCCACATGATGCTCCATACTGTATAATGGCTGCACATGATGCTCCATACTGTATAATGACTGCACATGATGCTCCATATAATGGCGACACATAGTACCTCGCACACACACGGCTTCGCTCCTCATACACCTCATACACACACGGCTCCGCTCCGTACACCCCGCACACACACGGCTCCGCTCCATACATCTCGTACACACACGGCTCCGCTCCATACACCTTGCACACACACGGCTCCGCTCCGTACACCTCGCACACACGGCTCCGCTCCGTACACCTCGCACACACACGGCTCCACTCCGTACACCTCGCACACACACGGCTGTGCTACATCCACACTGTACACCTCCTGACCCCACACAAGGCAGCATACTTACCTCATCCTTCGGCTGCAGCACCATGTGGCAGCAAGCTGGCAACCAGCACAGGCAGCCGAGTCCTACAATCCACAGAGGTCCCGATCATGTGACCGCTGACTCCTCCCCTCCTGTGACCTCATCACAGGTCCTGTGCACAGAAAGCAGGCAGCCATACGGAAGGGTAAGGGCCTGGGGCATGGCTTAACACAAGGGGGCGTGTCAGTCCTGCTGTCTGCGCTCTGCGGGATCAGAGCGTCCCATGCTGGACAGCAGGGCAAAGGCTCAAAACCGGGACAATCCTGCTCAATGAGGGACGGTTGGGAGCTATGGTGATGTCATGCCGGGAAGCGACAAGGATCCCTTTAATAGGTTACACATACATGCAGCATGTTCTGACTCCAGGCCAGAAGGGGGAGCTCTAGACCCAGTTTCAGGGGAGCTTCCTTATATATGTTCAGGCTTGGAAGAGGAGTTAGTTGAGTCAAGAGGAGAGCTGGAGCCATGCAGGCACGAGGTTCTGCAGCTCCTGACAGTGCAGTCTGTAGGAGAGTGTGAGGGGAGAAGGAGAAAAGGAGAAGTGAGAAGCTGGAGGGGAGGCTGTGTGAGACTGTATGCCCCAGAGCAGAAATCGGAGGGCAGGAGATTCCAAGTCGCCTGTCCACCACCACACCGGAAGGCACAGCAGCATATCGAGCCCGGATTCATCGCAAGTAGGGACACCTGTAAAAAGTCTCTCGCTGCCTGCCATGCAGGTACTGTCCTAGGACAGAGAGAGAGGACCTTGTGAGAAGCCTCAGGCAGCCAGGTGTTATGTAGGCAATCCAGTAACACAGTGTGCCAGCAATCAGAGCACATACAGTGATCTGACAATAACCCAAAAAACAATAGAACGAGCTCTGAGACGTGGAATCTCTGTAGACCGCAATACCTGAACCTATCCTAAACACAACTAAAGGCAGCTGTGGATTGCGCCTGACACTACCTATGCAACTCGGCACAGCCTGAGGAGCTGACTAGCCTGAAGATAGAAAAACAAGCCTGACTTGCCTCAGAGAAATACCCCAAAGGAAAAGGCAGCCCCCCACATATAATGACTGTTAGCAAGATGAAAAGACAAACGTAGGGATGAAATAGATTCAGCAAAGTGAGGCCCGATATTCTAGATAGAGCGAGGATAGCAAAGAGAACTTTGCAGTCTACAAAAAACCCTAAAGCAAAAAACCACGCAAAGGGGGCAAAAAGACCCACCGTGGCGAACTAACGGCACGGCGGTACACCCTTTGCGTCTCAGAGCTTCCAGCAAAACGAATTAACAAGCTGGACAGAAAAAGTAGCAACAAAAGCAAAGAAGCACTTATCTAAGCAGAGCAGCAGGCCACAGGAAAGATCCAGAAGCTCAGATCCAACACTGGAACATTGACAAGGAGCAAGGAAGACAGAATCAGGTGGAGTTAAATAACAAAGCAGCCAACGAGCTCACCAGAACACCTGAGGGAGGAAGCTCAGAAGCTGCAGTACCACTTGTGACCACAGGAGTGAATTCAGCCACAGAATTCACAACAGCCAGGGATGCACATTACAGCATAGTAAGGAAGGCTTCCAACCCCACCTGGCTAAGGGGATTCCAAGTCACTTCCAGGCTGCCTGGATTCCAAAGACCGCCTGTAACCTGTGTACTGGAACTTCATTACTAAAAGGTAATGAGACTGCAACCTTGTGTCCTTCAATTCTTTCTGGCACTACATCTATCATCTTTGCCCACTACATCGGGAGCCCTGGGGACTAAGCTTCACCTGTGGGAAGCCATACCATCCCTGCTGCAATAACATCATCCGCAGTGGACCCCTTTAAGCAGCGTCAGTCATTCCTGACCGAATACCACAGGTGGCGTCACAAACATTCTTTATTTTCTTTCAAAACAACCCATTTAAAAACCTTCCCTTTAGCCTGGACGTCCAGGGCCACAGACCGGGTCACCGCCACAGTGACTACCTCTTTAATGAGCATCGGACTCGCCTCGAGTACCCCACGGCCCTAGTGGGCGCTCCAATAACACTTGACATCCAGTTTAAGCCAGTGTCAGCTCCTACCAAGAAATCAAATTTACTACCAGGGATCCACTGTAGCAAAATGTAACACTACTTCACTTGGGTCAATATGTGAAGAAGAGGTAAAAATCAGTGGGTTAGTAATATACTAGATGGTGAGAAAAAAAACTCAAAAAATCCGTATTAAGTCGCTATATTTTCTGAAACTACAGGTATCATCCTAATTAAATGAACTGCAGTCTAATACCCTCCATGACATATGTAACTTAATGAAAAACTGGAAACTAGCTTTGGCCATTGTTGTTCACATTGCTGTAGTGTACTTCAACGTATACAGGTAAGCAAACATTTTCTGCTGAAGTATTTAGCTTATGTTTACCTGCTTGACATAAAAAATAAAATGTGAAATAAATTTCTAGACGTTAAATAACATGAGTGTAAACTAGACACAGATTTTGTGAGGGCCATTATGCTGTATAGAGGGCCATAATACTGTATGGAAGGCTGTTTGAGGACCATCATATTGTCTTCAGCATTCTGCAGAGCCTCATACTGTGTGAGAGGACTGTGTTGGGTCCATCCTGTGTGTGGTGAACTGTGGGGTACCATAATACTGTATGTGGGGGACTGTGGGTGCACCATACTGTTTTGGGGTCACTGTGGGGTATTCTATTTTGCGATGGGTATTATAGAACTTCATATTCTGCTTATGGAGGGTACTGTGGAGGAATTCACTGTGTGGTTATCATACTGTGTTTGGGGGCATACTTTTGTTGACATCATACTTTAAGGGGGCCATGAAAGTGATATCTTAGTGCAAGGGAACACTAATAGGCTTTAATAGGATCAAAATAATTTTTTAAGGGTTGCAAAGTTGTGAGATATGTTTTTTGTGACCCCACCAAATATCGTCTTTCTTTTTTTTTTTGGTAGGAAGGTTGTAGCCTAACTAGGACATCTGCATTGCAGCACCGTAATTTCTGTGTATGCCCTGGCCTCTATGACTAACCTCATATGGTAGGAAACCAACCCCTAAATAACCTAGGGTAACAATCTCTCACCACAGTTCACTTAAGACATCAATACACAATCTCTAATTAACTGGGCTGCTGCAGTGTTGGTAGGACTCCACGGACATATAGCATACACATAATGCAATGATAAAAAAGAACAGATCATAAAACATGAACAAGTGCATTAAGCATAAGTCCAGTTAGTGAGCTTATGGCAGATTCGTTAAGTTAAAGGGTCAGTCTGTGTTGCAAGACAACCCTCTTACATGGTCATTAACATTCAGTCGTGATGTCACTAATTATTATTGACAAATCTGTGCACATTTCTTCCACATTATACATCATTGTGTGCAATAACACTTTCCTATGTGCCGTGATACCACCGTGTCAACTCAGTAATTTTAAGAATATACAGATCATTCATCAGGTAGTGACTGGGATTGTCCTTGACACAGCTGGAAAGCTGACTAGTCTGTGATGTTTGCAGAACAACATAATAGTTATATACACGAACACATTTGCTTATGTCTGTCAAGATGACAGTAAAGAAAAATGTGCTACATATGAGATTGATGGAGCCCTAGGCAGTGTGACTAAATATATACTGCATCGCTTAGTGTAAATGCTACACCCATACCTCTAACCAAATCTATTGCTTTGCAAGTTTTTAATTTTTGACAGAAAAGCTGCAAGTCAACACAGGATGACAACTAATGTAAGAAGAATTAGAAACAGAAATGTACTGTTATGAGGGTTCAACTAGAGTGCCTTGTCTTTTCTGGTGTACACTAAAAGTGCCAATATACTTTAGATAGCAGTTGGGCAAAAGATTGTTCTGTCTCAACTTACCCACACATGAACACTGGGGTAGAGGTCAGTGATTAGTGATGAGCAAAGTTGCTTGGAAAACAATCGCCAAACATTAATCCTGCATTAATATGGCACAGTCGAATTTGTGATCGGAGTAAAATTGGTAAAAATCGGTAACATTTGGAACAAAGTGCAGGAAAATGTTTGTGTTGTCACAAAAGTATTTTCAGCCCTTTGGCTACGATAATGGTGGTGTATCCTGAGTGTGGGGCATGTGTTTGATGAGGGGAGGGGGTTTGCAGAGCTCAGAGGAGCGGCGTTCTTGTAAACAGTATTTTTTTCCTAACTTTATGTGTGCACATTGCGGCTAGCCAATCGGGGGCAGGAGACACCATAAATGTCCTGACACCATGGGTTGTGTCATTAGCTGCTGAAATCAAATGTCCCCCTCCATATAAAGAGCTGACATCTTGTTTTAGCACCATTTTGACACTGCAACAGTGCAGAGAGGCTGCTCCTGACATTGGCACTGTTAGCTAGGCGGTTGTATATCAGTCAGATAGTGCAGCTGGCTAGTGTCCAGTGTGGCTGATAAATTTACCTTCCAGCATTTTTGTTGTCCATTACTGAGGTCCACAGAAAAAGCCAGCAGGGCACATGTACTACAAGTGTGTTGTGCACTGCTTCTATTGTGCTCCATGCAGGAGTATAGCATTCTAAATCTCATTTTTTCACATGCTAAATGTGAAACAGCCTGCTGTATCCCACCTTGTCATTTAGTGCTGTGGTAACATGAAACTGTCTGCAGACCTAAGACACATTAAAAAAATTTTTATAATTTTTCAGTTGCAAAAACTTAGACAACCCGCCGTGTCACACTTTGCCATTTTGTTGGGTTGAAATTAAGCTGTCTGCAGATCTCATGCACATAACCAAAAGAGGCCAAACACAGGTGCTTCACTCAAAACAGGAGGGTTAAAAAAACAGAGATTTGTGAACCCTAATCATCTAGAAAAGCTGAGAAGGAAAAACCCTCATTGTGTCCAAAGGGACTCCGAGACCTCAGCCTAAAAATCCATCCACATTCTTCCTGTAATAATAATTGGTCCAGGTTACCCTTTTGGGACTCCAGTACCATATGTCTATTTCCCCAAACTTGAATATCAAGTGGGTTACACGAATGTGAATTTCTCATACAGTATGTAGGTTATCTTTCTGTGGAAACTTCCTGAAGAAGAAGCCATGAGCTTCGAAACGCGTTGAATAAACCACCCGAACATCTTATATCTATTACAACGGATCATACAGTATGTACTGATAACAGGGTGCTGCTGGGGTAGGGACAGAGTTGCTGGGATAGAGACAGAGTTGTAGCTGCGTATAGGCAGGGATCAGACACGTGTAATCTTTCTTTCAACTGCAACAACAACCCTTATTAGGGCTAATTATAACCAATATTCATACTGCTGATAGCAGTACTTAGGGAGAGATTATGCTGACGGAATAATGTATGACAGGATAGGGCTAATTGAATGTCCTTTCTGTTGCAACTCATACCAAAAGCCCTTCAAGTTCTCAGGGATAATAATATTCTTTTTGCTCTTCATTCTGCAAATTGTTCTAGGCAGGGAGATATTATATGCCATTTATACTGCTCCAGTTGTGCATCAAAAGCATACAGCCAGACTTGGTTGGTTATCAATAGCATCACTTGTTGCTTCTGCACTGTAACCAGTCCATCTGAGGTGGGCAAAAATTCCTGCAATATTAATCCTGCAATTTTTAAATTATAATCCTTGATGCAGCCTAGAAGAAAAAATATCAAGGTAACATCTTTTCTATTCCCTATTAATACCACTGTTAGCTACGTTTAGTGTAGGGATAGGTTCCAGCATCTGCTGGAAAGAGAAGAGTGTTCATTCTGGTCATACACACCTCTTCCACAGTCCATAACCGGATTGCGTTTCTCCATACATTCATTGACAGATTTGTTCATTGACTGTGCTTATTCTCAATTTCACCTTAAAGAGGAGTGGGTCAGAAGACCCCAGAAAACGACCCAAAATTCAAAAGATAACGAAATATAAATAATCTTTATTGATAAAATAGTAACAAACAGGTAGGGGCATGGCGCCACATGGCGTACAGAGACACCGCACAGTCGTGTATAAATACCAAGGGCGCACGGAGACGGGGAATCAACACACCTATATGCTATTAAAGATCTCCATAGAGAACCATGCATTTCCCATATAAGGGGAAAAAAAGTTATAAAACACATATATATACATTATATATATATATATATATATACAGTGGGGCAAAAAAGTATTTAGTCAGTCAGCAATAGTGCAAGTTCCACCACTTAAAAAGATGAGAGGCGTCTGTAATTTACATCATAGGTAGACCTCAACTATGGGAGACAAACTGAGAAAAAAAAATCCAGAAAATCACATTGTCTGTTTTTTTAACAATTTATTTGCATATTATGGTGGAAAATAAGTATTTGGTCAGAAACAAAATTTCATCTCAATACTTTGTAATATATCCTTTGTTGGCAATGACAGAGGTCAAACGTTTTCTGTAAGTCTTCACAAGGTTGCCACACACTGTTGTTCGTATGTTGGCCCATTCCTCCATGCAGATCTCCTCTAGAGCAGTGATGTTTTTGGCTTTTCGCTTGGCAACACGGACTTTCAACTCCCTCCTAAGGTTTTCTATAGGGTTGAGATCTGGAGACGGGCTAGGCCACTCCAGGACCTTGAAATGCTTCTTACGAAGCCACTCCTTCGTTGCCCTGGTGGTGTGCTTTGGATCATTGTCATGTTGAAAGACCCAGCCACGTTTCATCTTCAATGCCCTTGCTGATGGAAGGAGGTTTGCACTCAAAATCTCACGATACATGGCCCCATTCATTCTTTCATGTACCCGGATCAGTCGTCCTGGCCCCTTTGCAGAGAAACAGCCCCAAAGCATGATGTTTCCACCACCATGCTTTACAGTAGGTATGGTGTTTGATGGATGCAACTCAGTATTCTTTTTCCTCCAAACACGTCAAGTTGTGTTTCTACCAAACAGTTCCAGTTTGGTTTCATCAGACCATAGGACATTCTCCCAAAACTCCTCTGGATCATCCAAATGCTCTCTAGCAAACTTCAGACGGGCCCGGACATGTACTGGCTTAAGCAGTGGGACACGTCTGGCACTGCAGGATCTGAGTCCATGGTGGCGTAGTGTGTTACTTATGGTAGGCCTTGTTACATTGGTCCCAGCTCTGTGCAGTTCATTCACTAGGTCCCCCCGCGTGGTTCTGGGATTTTTGCTCACCGTTCTTGTGATCATTCTGACCCCACGGGGTGGGATTTTGCGTGGAGCCCCAGATCGAGGGAGATTATCAGTGGTCTTGTATGTCTTCCATTTTCTAATTATTGCTCCCACTGTTGATTTCTTCACTCCAAGCTGGTTGGCTATTGCAGATTCAGTCTTCCCAGCCTGGTGCAGGGCTACAATTTTGTTTCTGGTGTCCTTTGACAGCTCTTTGGTCTTCACCATAGTGGAGTTTGGAGTCAGACTGTTTGAGGGTGTGCACTGGTGTCTTTTTATACTGATAACAAGTTTAAACAGGTGCCATTACTACAGGTAATGAGTGGAGGAAAGAGCAGACTCTTAAAGAAGAAGTTACAGGTCTGTGAGAGCCAGAAATCTTGATTGTTTGTTTCTGACCAAATACTTATTTTCCACCATAATATGCAAAAAAAATGATAAAAAAAACAGACTGTGATTTTCTGGATTTTTTTTCTCAGTTTGTCTCCCATAGTTGAGGTCTACCTATGATGTAAATTACAGACGCCTCTCATCTTTTTAAGTGGTGGAACTTGCACTATTGCTGACTGACTAAATACTTTTTTGCCCCACTGTATATGTATGTGTTTTATAACTATATATATATATATATATATATATATATATATATATATATATATATATATATATATATATATATAAAACATGGATGCACTTAGAACATAAAAAGAACCACCAGTACACTAGAAGTAAACCATTATAGGAGATGTAACAAATAAAGAGTATATAGTCCCAATATTATATTGCAAGGTGAAAGTGCTAATTACCTCTTAGATGTGAGACTCCCAGGGTCCGTGCGCCCACCCCGACGCACTTTTTGGCAACACACCTTCCTCAGAAACCAAAACGCGTGTCGGGGGTGGGCGCACGGACCCTGGGAGTCTCACATCTAAGAGGTAATTAGCACTTTCACCTTGCAACATAATATTGGGACTATATACTCTTTATTTGTTACATCTCCTATAATGGTTTACTTCTAGTGTACTGGTGGTTCTTTTTGTGTTCTAAGTGCATCCATGTTTTATATACCGTATATACTCGAGTATAAGCCGAGATTTTCAGCCCAAAATTTTGGGCTGAAAGTGCCCCTCTCGGCTTATACTCGAGTCACTGTGGGCGGCAGGGTCGGCGGGTGAGGGGGAGAGGGCGCTGAGGCATACTCACCTAGTCCCGGCGATCCTGACGCTCCCTCTGCCCGTCACACGGTCTTCAGTGCTGCAGCTCTTCCCCTGTTCAGCGGTCACGTGGGACCACTGATTAGAGAAATGAATATGCGGCTCCACCTCCCATAGGGGTTGGAGCCGCATATTCATTTCTCTAATCAGCGGTGCCGGTGACCGCTGATAGAGGAAGAGGCTGCTGCACCGAAGACCGTGTGACAGGCAGAGGGAGCGGGACGCCGGGAGCAGGTAAGTATGTAATATTCACCTGTCCGCGTTCCACACGCCGGGCGCTGCTCTGTCTTCGCGTCCTCTTGCACTGACTGTTCAGGTCAGAGGGCGCGATGACGCATATAGTGTGCGCTGCGCCCTCTGCCTGATCAGTCAGTGCGGAGAGACGCCGGGACGAGACGCCGGGAGCTGCAAGCAGCGAGGTGAGTATGGCGTTTTTTTTTTTATTGCAGCAGCAATGGCACAGCTTTATATGGCACAGCTATGGGGCAAAAATGAACGGTGCAGAGCACTATATGGCACAGCTATGGGGCAATAATGAACGGCGCAGAGCACTATATGGCACAGCTATGGGGCAATAATGAACGGTGCAGAGCACTATATGGCAGAGCTATGGGGCAATAATGAACGGTGCAGGGCACTATATGGCACAGCTATGGGGCAATAATGAACGGCGCAGAGCACTATATGGCAGCTATGGGGCAATAATGAACGGCGCAGAGCACTATATGGCACAGCTATGGGGCAATAATGAACGGCGCAGAGTACTATATGGCAGCTATGGGGCAATAATGAATGGCGCAGAGCACTATATGGCAGCTATGGGGCAATAATGAATGGTGCAGAGCACTATATGGCACAGATATGGGGCAATAATGAACGGTGCAGAGCACTATATGGCACAGCTATGGGGCAATAATGAACGGTGCAGAGCACTATATGGCACAGCTATGGGGCAATAATAAACGGTGCAGAGCACTATATGGCACAGCTTTCTATGGTACATCTATGGGGAAATAATGAATGGTGCAGAGCACTATATGGCACAGCTATGGGGCCATAATGAACAGTATGGAGCATTATTTTTATTTTTGAAATTCACCGGTAGCTGCTGCATTTTCCACCCTAGGCTTATACTCGAGTCAATAAGTTTTCCCAGTTTTTTGTGGCAAAATTAGGGGGTCGGCTTATACTCGGGTCGGCTTATACTCGAGTATATACGGTATATATATATATATATATATATATATATATATATATATGTGTGTTTTATAACTCTTTTTCCCCTTATATAGGGAATGCATGGTTCTCTATGGAGATCTTTAATAGCATATAGGTGTGTTGATTCCCCGTAAAGAAAGTAAACAAGCTGAGGTCAGAATTATAAGCCTAGTAAAATTATGGCTGGCACTGAATAGCAGAATTTTAAAAGCTTAAACAGCTTTCAGGCCCACCCAGGCTACACAGCAGGGAGTAGACTTCCAAGCTTCCGGCCTGTACAAAGCTACACGTCACAAATGACATGAAATTAACCGCTTAACGACCAGAAGTATTTCTGTTTTTGCATTTTGTTTTTTTCTTTCAGAGCCATAACTTTTTATTTTTTGGTCAAAATGGCCATGTGAGGGCTTGTTTTTTGTGGAGCGAGTTGTACTTTTGAAAGACACCATTGGTTTTAACATAATGTGTACTGGAAAATGGGAAAAAATTCTAAGGCGGGGAAATTTAAAAAAAAGTGCAATCTCACAGTTTTTTTTTTTTTTTTTGTTTTTTACCATGTTCACGAAGTGCTAAAACTGACCTGACATTATGATTCTCCAGGTGATTACGAGTTCATAGACATCAAAAATGTATAAGTTCTTTTTTATTTAAGTGGTGAAAAAAAAATTCCAAAGTTTGTTAAAAAAAATACATATAACATTGTGCCTTTTTTCCTTTACCCATAGCGTCTCCATTTTTCGTGATTTGGGTTTCTATGAGGTCTTATTTTTTGTGAACTGAGCTGACGTTTTTAATGATATCATTTTGGTGCAGATAGGATCTTTTTATCGCCCATTATTACATTTCAATGCAATGTTGCGGCGATAAAAAAAATCGTAATTCTGGCGTTTTTACTTTTTTCTCATAACACTGTTTAACGATCAGGTTAATTTTTTTTTTATATTAATAGATCGGGTGATTCTGAACTCGGCTAAATAAAATGTGTGTTTTTTTATTGTTTTACTTTGAATGGAGCGAAAGGGGGTGATTTGAACTTTTATATTTTTTTATTTTTTAATCTTCTTAGAAACATTTTTTTACTTTTTCATGCTTCAATAGTCTCCATAGGAGACTAGAATCTGCAGTTGTGTGATCGGCTCTGATACATATAGGCAATGATTAGATCGCCTTGATGTGGCAGAAATGCTCACTTGCTATGAACGCCGACTTCTGGTTGTCATGCCAACCTATCGGTGACCCGCGATCATGTGACAGGGTCACTGATTGGCGGCTTTAGTGACGAGCTTCCAGTAAGTGTGAGTCAAATGCCACTGTCAGAGATTGACAGCAGCATTTAACTAGTTAACAACAGCGGGTGGATCGTGATTCCACCCGTGACTGTTGCGGGCACATGTCAGCTGTATTTATCAGCTGTCATGTGCCCGGAAATGTGCGGGCTCAGCACCGGAGCCCGCCCCAAGCAGGGGGATTCCGACATCGTTGTACCATTAAGCCCGATGTCAGAAACGGGTTAAGCTGAGGACCCAGGTTGCCCGCAATAAAAACCTGGTGCACCCAGTGAATGTTGGTGGACAGCCATTTTCAGGTCTCTCCAGAGATGCTCAATTGGGTTAAGGTCAGTGTTCTGGCTGGGCCAGTCAAGAATGGTCACAGAGTTGTTCTGAAGCCACTCCTTTGTTATTTTAGCTGTGGGCTTAGGGTCATTGTATTGTTGGAAGGTGAATCTTTGTCTAAATAGGCCTCAATACAAATGCACAAGCAGGGTGCAGCGGACCCAAACAAAATAGCAAATGCACAAGTGCAATACCTAATGAAACAGCCAGCCTTCAATAAGGGTTTGGCTGTGTGGTACACCAATGCACTAAGATAAAATACTCTGTATGTGGCGTGTTCACACAAGGAATACAAAGCATCTGGCTACAGCCTATTAATAACGCCCTATGGCGGGCTGCCCAGTGCTAAAATGCATCCCGTGTGAACAGAGGCCACAGTGTACAGAACAATTTGGGCCCAGCTGCACCCTGCAAAAAATATACGTGCAAAAAAAAACATATAAATATATGTAAGGTATTAGTTGATATTAGGGCCATAATATAGTAACATAGTTAGTAAGGCCGAAAAAAGACATTTGTCCATCCAGTTCAGCCTATATTCCATCATAATAAATCCCCAGATCTACGTCCTTCTACAGAACCTAATAATTGTATGATACAATATTGTTCTGCTCCAGGAAGACATCCAGGCCTCTCTTGAACCCCTCGACTGAGTTCGCCATCACCACCTCCTCAGGCAAGCAATTCCAGATTCTTACCGCCCTAACAGTAAAGAATCCGCTTCTATGTTGGTGGAAAAACCTTCTATCCTCCAGACGCAAAGAATTCCCCCTTGTGCCCGTCACCTTCCTTGGTATAAACAGATCCTCAGCGAGATATTTGTATTGTCCCCTTATATACTTATACATGGTTATTAGATCGCCCCTCAGTCGTCTTTTTTCTAGACTAAATAATCCTAATTTCGCTAATCTATCTGGGTATTGTAGTTCTCCCATCCCCTTTATTAATTTTGTTGCCCTCCTTTGTACTCTCTCTAGTTCCATTATATCCTTCCTGAGCACCGGTGCCCAAAACTGGACACAGTACTCCATGTGCGGTCTAACTAGGGATTTGTACAGAGGCAGTATAATGCTCTCATCATGTGTACCCAGACCTCTTTTAATGCACCCCATGATCCCGTTTGCCTTGGCAGCTGCTGCCTGGCACTGGCTGCTCCAGGTAAGTTTATCATTAACTAGGATCCCCAAGTCCTTCTCCCTGTAAGATTTACCCAGTGGCTTCCCGTTCAGTGTGTAATGGTGATATTGATTCCTTCTTCCCATGTGTATAACCTTACATTTATCATTGTTAAACCTCATCTGCCACCTTTCAGCCCAAGTTTCCAACTTATCCAGATCCATCTGTAGCAGAATACTATCTTCTCTTGTATTAACTGCTTTACATAGTTTTGTATCATCTGCAAATATCGATATTTTACTGTGCAAACCTTCTACCAGATCATTAATGAATATGTTGAAGAGAACAGGTCCCAATACCGACCCCTGCGGTACCCCACTGGTCACAGCGACCCAGTTAGAGACTATACCATTTATAACCACCCTCTGCTTTCTATCACTAAGCCAGTTACTAACCCATTTACACACATTTTCCCCCAGACCAAGCATTCTCATTTTGTGTACCAACCTCTTGTGCGGCATGGTATCAAACGCTTTGGAAAAATCGAGATATACCACGTCCAATGACTCACCGTGGTCCAGCCTATAGCTTACCTCTTCATAAAAACTGATTAGATTGGTTTGACAGTAGCGATTTCTCATAAACCCATGCTGATATGGAGTTAAACAGTTATTCTCATTGAGATAATCCAGAATAACATCCTTCAGAAACCCTTCAAATATTTTACCAACAATAGAGGTTAGACTTACTGGCCTATAATTTCCAGGTTCACTTTTAGAGCCCTTTTTGAATATTGGCACCACATTTGCTATGCGCCAGTCCTTCGGAACAGACCCCGTCGCTATAGAGTCCCTAAAAATAAGAAATAATGGTTTATCTATTACATTACTTAGTTCTCTTAGTACTCGTGGGTGTATGCCATCCGGACCCGGAGATTTATCTATTTTAATCTTATTTAGCCGGTTTCGCACCTCTTCTTGGGTTAGATTTGTGACCCTTAATATAGGGTTTTCATTGTTTCTTGGGATTTAACCTAGCATTTCATTTTCCACCGTGAATACCGTGGAGAAGAAGGTGCATAATATGTTAGCTTTTTCCTCGTCATCTACAACCATTCTATCCTCACTATTTTTTAAGGGGCCTACATTTTCAGTTTTTATTCTTTTACTATTGATATAGTTGAAGAACAGTTTGGGATTAGTTTTACTCTCCTTAGCAATGTGCTTCTCTGTTTCCTTTTTGGCAGCTTTAATTAGTTTTTTAGATAAAGTATTTTTCTCCCTATAGTTTTTTAGAGCTTCAATTGTGCCATCCTGCTTTAGTAGTGCAAATGCTTTCTTTTTACTGTTAATTGCCTGTCTTACATCTTTGTTTAGCCACATTGGGTTTTTCCTATTTCTAGTCCTTTTATTCCCACAAGGTATAAACCGCTTACAGTGCCTATTTAGGATGTTCTTAAACATTTTCCATTTATTATGTGTATTCTTATTTCTGAGGATATTGTCCCAGTCTACCAGATTAAGGGCATCTCTAAGCTGGTCAAACTTTGCCTTCCTAAAGTTCAGTGTTTTTGTGACTCCCTGACAAGTCCCCCTAGTGAAAGACAGGTGAAACTGTACAATATTGTGGTCGCTATTTCCTAGATGCCTGACCACCTGCAGATTTGTTATTCTGTCAGGTCTATTAGTGTTGTGAATTCTGTGGCCAAGCTCCCTTCTGTGGTCGTGAGTGGTACTGCGGCTGGTTCTGTCTATAAGCTTCCTTTGGTGGATGAGAGTGGTACTGCGGCTTCTGAGTTTCCTTCCTCAGGTGATGAGGTTAAGTCGTTAGGTGCTGCTCTATTTAACTCCACCTGCTGCTTTGATCCTGGCCTCCAGTCAATGTTCTAGTATTGGTCTTGCTTCCTCCTGGATCGTTCCTGTGGCCTGTCTATCCTGCATAAGCTAAGTTCTGCTTATGTTATTTTTGTTTGCTATATTTTCTGTCCAGCTTGCTATATTGGTTTTTCTTGCTAGCTGGAAGCTCTGAGACGCAGAGGGAGCACCTCCGTACCGTTAGTCGGTGCGGAGGGTCTTTTTGCCCCTCTGCTTGGTTGTTTGTAGGTTTTTGTGTTGACCGCAAAGCTATCTTTCCTATCCTCGGTCTATTCAGTAAGTCGGGCCTCACTTTGCTAAATCTATTTCATCTCTGTGTTTGTATTTCATCTTTACTCACAGTCATTATATGTGGGGGGCTGCCTTTTCCTTTGGGGAATGTCTCTGAGGCAAGGTAGGCTTATTTTTCTATCTTCAGGGCTAGTTAGTTTCTCAGGCTGTGCCGAGTTGCTAAGGGAGTGTTAGGCGCAATCCACGGCTACCTCTAGTGTGGTGTGATAGGATTAGGGATTGCGGTCAGCAGAGTTTCCACATCTCAGAGCTCGTCATATGTTTTTGGTAAATGTCAGGTCACTTTGTGTGCTCTGAACTTCAAGGTCCATTGTGGTTCTGAATTACATGTTCATAACAATTAGATAGTATTAGATCTAAAAGTGCTGCTCCTCTGGTTGGATTCTGCACCAATTGTGAAAGATAATTTTTCTTGGTTATTAGCAGAAACCTGTTGCCTTTATGGGTTTCACAGGTTTCTGTTTCCCAGTTAATATCCGGGTAGTTAAAGTCCCCCATAACCAGGACCTCATTATGGGTTGCAGCTTCATCTATCTGCTTTAGAAGTAGACTTTCCATTGTTTCTGTTATATTTGGGGTTTTGTAACAGACCCCAATGAGAATTTTGTTACCATTTTTCCCTCCATGAATTTCGACCCATATGGACTCGACATCCTCATTCCCTTCGCTAATATCCTCCCTTAAAGTGGACGTTAGACAAGACTTTACATAGAGACAAACCCCTCCTCCTCTCCGATTTTTACGATCCTTTCTAAACAGACTGTAACCCTGTAAGTTAACTGCAGTGCCCAGTCATAGCTTTCATCTAACCATGTCTCGGTTATTCCCACTATGTCAAAGTTACCTGTAGATATTTCTGCTTCTAGTTCTTCCATCTTGTTTGTCAGGCTTCTGGCGTTTGCGAGCATGCAGTTTAGAGGATTTTGTTTTGTTCCAATCTCCTTGCTGTGGATTGTTTTAGAAATGTTCTTACCTCCCTTCTGAGTATGTTTTCCTGGTTCTTCTTTGCTCGAGTCTAATGTTTTTCTTCCTGTCCCTGCTTCTTCTAGTTTAACGCCCTCCTGATGAGTGTAGCGAGACTTCTGGCGAATGTGTGTTTCCCAGGTTTGTTGAGGTGTAGTCCGTCTCTGGCGAGGAGTCCATCATACAAGTAATTCACACCGTGGTCCAGGAATCCGAATCCTTGTTGTCTGCACCATCGTCTTAGCCAGTTGTTCGCATCAAGGATCCTGTTCCATCTCCTGGTGCCATGCCCGTCTACTGGAAGGATAGAAGAAAAAACTACCTGTGCATCCAGTTCCTTTACTTTCTTCCCCAACTCTTCAAAGTCCTTGCAGATTGTCGGTAGGTCCTTCCTTGCCGTGTCATTGGTGCCAACATGGATCAGAAGAAATGGGTGGACGTCCTTGAAGCTGAAGAGCTTTGGTATCCTATCGGTCACATCCTTGATCATCGCACCTGGAAGGCAGCATACTTCTCTTGCGGTTATGTCCGGTCTGCAGATGGCTGCTTCTGTGCCTTTCAGTAGTGAGTCCCCCACCACCACCACTCTTCGTTGCTTCTTGGCTGTACTTTTTGCTGTCACTTGTTGCTGTGTGCCCTTTTCTTTTTTGCTTGCTGGTATTGCTTCATCCTTAGGTGTGCCATCTTCATCCTCTACAAAGATTTGATATCGGTTCTTCAGTTGTGTGGTTGGTGATTTCTCCATCGTCTTCTTGCTTCTTTTGGTCACATGCTTCCACTCATCTGCTTTTGGAGGTTCTCTGACACTTTTTTCACCTTCTGTGACCAGTAGAGATGCTTCTGTTCTGTCTAGGAAGTCTTCATTCTCTTTGATATATATGGAATATGGAAGCTGGCAACCCACGCCAAGGGTCCTTACGTATTGCCAGTCCTACTCTAACATGAAAAACACCAAAAAAAGGACACATTCAAGAAAAAACACCAAAAACAGGCAAAGATGCTTACCTGTCTAAATAGGCCTCAATACAAATGCACAAGCAGGGTGCAGCGGACCCAAACAAAATAGCAAATGCACAGGTGCAATACCTAATGAAACAGCCAGCCTTCAATAAGGGTTTGGCTGTGTGGTACACCAATGCACTAAGATAAAATACTCTGTATGTGGCGTGTTCACACAAGGAATACAAAGCATCTGGCTACAGCCTATTAATAACTCCCTATGGCGGGCTGCCCAGTGCTAAAATGCATCCCGTGTGAACAGTTTGGGTCCGCTGCACCCTGCTTGTGCATTTGTATTGAGGCCTATTTAGACAGGTAAGCATCTTTGCCTGTTTTTGGTGTTTTTTCTTGAATGTGTCCTTTTTTGGTGTTTTTCATGTTAGAGTAGGACTGGCAATACGTAAGGACCCTTGGCGTGGGTTGCCAGCTTCCATATTATGGCCCTAATATCAACTAATACCTTACATATATTTATATGTTTTTTTTTTTGTACATATATATTTTTTGCAAGGTGCAGCTGGGCCCAAATTGTTCTGTACACTGTGGCCTCTGTTCACACGGGATGCATTTTAGCACTGGGCAGCCCGCCATAGGGCGTTATTAATAGGCTGTAGCCATATGCTTTGTATTCCTTGTGTGAACACGCCACATACAGAGTATTTTATCTTAGTGCATTGGTGTACCACACAGCCAAACCCTTATTGAAGGCTGGCTGTTTCATTAGGTATTGCACTTGTGCATTTGCTATTTTGTTTGGGTCCGCTGCACCCTGCTTGTGCATTTGTATTGAGGCCTATTTAGACAGGTAAGCATCTTTGCCAGTTTTTGGTGTTTGTTCTTGAATGTGTCCTTTTTTGGTGTTTTTCAAGGTGAATCTTTGGCCAAGTCTGAGGTCCAGAGCAGTCTTGAAGAAGTTTTCATCCAGGATCTCTCTGTACTTGGCCGCATTCATGTTTCCTTAAATGACAACCAGTCATCCTTTCCCTGCAGCTGAAAATCACCCCCATAGCATGATGCTGTCACCACCATGTTCCACTGTTGGGATTGTATTGGGCAGGTGATAAGCCTTTCCTGGTTTTCTCCACACATGCCACTTATTATCATCACCAAAAAGGTCTATTTTTGTCTCTTGAGACCAGATAATCTTATCTCTCATAGTCTGGGAGTCTTTCATGTGTTTTTTTTAGCAAACTCTATGCGGGCTTTGATATGTTTTGCACTGAAGAGAGACTTCCATCAGGCCACTCTGCCATAAAGGCCCAACTGATGGAGAGCTGTATTGATAGTTGACTTTGTGGAACCTTCTCCCATCTCCCTACTGCATCTCTGAATCTCAGCCACAGTGATCTTGGGGTTCTTCTTTACCTCTTTCACCAAGGCTCTTCTCCCATGATTGCTCAGTTTGGCTGGCCAGATCTAGGAAGACTTCTGGTGGTCCCAAGCGTCTACCATTTAACCCCTTTACCCCTAAGGGTGGTTTCCACGTTAATGACTGGGCCATTTTTTTACAATTCTGACCTCTGTCCCTTTATGAGGTTATAACTCTGGAATGCTTCAACGGATCCTGATTATTCTGACACTGTTTTCTCGTGACATATTGTACTTCATAATAGTGGTAAAATTTCTTTGATATTACCTGCATGTATTTGTGGAAAAAAAACAGAAATTTGGCAAAAATTTTGAAAATTTTGCAATTTTTCAACTTTAAAATTTTATGCCCTTAAATTGCAGAGTTATGTCACACAAAATACTTAATAAGTAACATTTCCCACATGTCTACTTTACATCAGCACAATTTTGGAACCACACTTTTCTTTTGTTAGGGAGTTGTAAGGGTTTAAAGTTGACCCGCAATTTCTCATTTTTACAACACCATTTTTTTTTTAGGGACCACATCACATTTGAAGTCACTTTGAGGGGTCTATATGATAGAAAATACCCAAGTGTGACACCATTCTAAAAACTGCATCCCTCAAGGTACTCAAAACCACATTCAAGAAGATTATTAACCCTTTAGGTGTTTCACAGGAATTTTTGGAATGTTTAAAAAAAATGAACATTTCATTTTTTTTCACAAAAAATTTACTTCAGCTCCAATTTGTTTTATTTTACCAAGAGTAACAGGAGAAATTGGACCCCAAAAGTTGTTGTGCAATTTGTCCTGAGTACGATGATACTCCATATCTGGGGGTTAACCACTGTTTGGGTGCACATTAGAGCTCGGAAGGGAAGGAGCGCCATTTGACTTTTCAATGCAAAATTGAATGGAATTAAGATAGGATGCCTGTCGCGTTTGGAGAGCCCTTGATGTGCCTAAACATTGAAACCCCCCACAAGTGACAACATTTTGGAAAGTAGACCACCTAAGGAACTTATCTAGATGTGTGGTGAGCACTTTAACCCACCAAGTGCTTCACAGAAGTTTATAATGCAGAGCCGTAAAAATAAAAAATCATATTTTTTCACAAAAATTATGTTTTTGCCCCCAATTTTTTATTTTCCCAAGGGTAACAGAAGAAATTGGACCCCGAAAGTTGTTGTGTAATTTGTCCTGAGTACACTGATACCACATATGTGGGGGGAACCACCGTTTGGGCACATGGCAGAGCTCGCAAGTGAAGGAGCGCCGTTTGGAATGCAGACTTAGATGGATTGGTCTGCAGGCGTCACAATGCATTTCAATAGCCCCTGATGTACCTAAACAGTAGAAACCCCCCACAAGTGACCACATATTGGAAACTAGACCCCCCGAGGAGCTTATCTAGATGTGTTGTGAGAACTTTGAACACCCAAGTGTTTCACTACAGTTAATAACGCAGAGCCGTGAAAATAAAAAATATTTTTTTCCACAAAACTTGCTTTTTAGCCCCCAGTTTTGTATTTTTCCAAGGGTAACAGGAGAAATTGGACCCCAAAAGTTGTTGTCCAATTTGTCCTGAGTACGCTGATACCCCGGGGGGAACCACTGTTTGGGCGCATGGCGGGCTCGCAAGGGAAGGAGCGCTGTTTGGAATGCAGACATAGATGGATTGGTCTGCAGGCATCACGTTGCATTTGCCGAGCCCCTGATGTACCTAAACAGTAGAAACCCCCCACAAGTGACCCCATATTTTAAACTAGACCCCCAAGGAACTTATCTAGATGTGTTGTGAGAACTTTGAACCCACAAATGTTTCACTACAGTTTTTTTCCACACAAAATATATTTTAGCTCCCAGTTTTGTATTTTCCCAAGGGTAACAGAAGAAATTGGACCCCAAAGTTGTTGTCCAATGTGTCCTGAGTACGCTGATACCCCATATGTTGGGGTAAACCTCTGTTTGGGCGCACGGTAGAACTCAGAAGGGAAGGAGCACTGTGTTACTTTTTCAACGCAATATTGGCTGGAATTGAAATCGGACGCCATGTCGCGTTTGGAGAGCCCCTGATGTGCCTAAACAGTGGAAACCCCCAATTCTAACTGAAACCCTAATCCAAACGCACCCCTAACTCTAATCCCAAAGGTAACCCTAACCACACCCCTAGCCCTGACACACCCCTAACCCCAACCCTAATCCCACACCCTTAACCCCTAACCCTAACTTTAGCCCCAACCCTAACCCTAACTTTAGCCCTAACCCTAACCCTAACTTTAGCCCCAACCCTAACTTTAGCCGCAACCCTAACTGTAGCCCCAACCATAACCCTAGCCCCAACCCTAATCCTAGCCCCAACCCTAGCTCCAACCCTAACCCTAGACCCAACCCTAAACCTAGCCCCAACCCTAACCCTAAACCTAGCCCTAACCCTAATGGGAAAATAGAAATAAATACATTTTTTTATTTTATTATTTTTCCATAACTAAGGGGGTGATGAAGGGAGATTTGATTTACTTTTATAGCGGGTTTTTAGCGGATTTTTATGATTGGCAGCTGTCACACACTAAAAGACGCTTTTTATTGCAAAAAATAGTTTTTGCGTCTCCACACTTTGAGAGCTATAATTTTTCCATATTTTGGTCCACAGAGTCATGTGAGGTCTTGTTTTTGCAGGACGAATTAACGTTTTTATTGGAACAATTTTCAGGCATGTGACATTTTTTGATCGCATTTTATTCCGATTTTTGTAAGACAGAATGAACAAAAACCAGCTATTCATGAATTTCTTTTGGGGGGGCATTTATACCGTTCCACGTTTGGTAAAATTGATAAAACAGTTTTATTCTTCACGTAAGTACAATGACAGCGATACCTCATTTATATCATTTTTTATGTTTTGGCGCTTTTATACAATAAAAACTATTTTTTATAAAAAATAATTATTTTTGCATCGCTTTGTTCTGAGGACTAGAACTTGTTTATTTTTTCATTGATGACGCTGTATGGCAGCTTGTTTTTTGCGGGAGAAGATGACATTTTCAGCGGTACCATGGATATTTATATCCTTTTTGTTGATCGCGTGTTATTCCACTTTTTGTTCGGCGGTATGATAATAAAGCGTTTTTTTGCCTGTTTTTTTTTTGTGACGGTGTTCACTGAAGGGGTTAACTAGTGTGACAGTTTTGTAGGTTGGGTCGTTACGGACGCGACAATAGTAAATATGTGTACTTTTATTGTTTTTTATTGTTATTTGGATAAAGAAATGTATTTATTGGAACATTTTTTTTCTTTATTTAGGAATTAAAAAAAAAAAAATTTTTTACACATGTAATTTTTTTTTTTTTGCATTGCCCCGGGGGGGGGGGGGGGGGCATCACATTATAGTGTCAGATCACTGATCTGGCACTTTGCACAGCACTGTGTCAGATCAGCAATTTGACAGGCTCTGAGCAGGCGCTTGTAAGCCACCTCCCTGCAGGACCTGGAAGCAGCCATTTTGGATCCGGGGCCTGCAGGGAGAAGAAGGTAGGAGACCCCAGGAGCAACGCGTTCACATTGTGTTGCTCCGAGGGTCTCAGGGAAGCACGCAGGGAGCCCCCACCCTGTGCGATGCTTCCCTATTCTGTCGGAACGCTGCGATTATATTTGATCGCAGTATTCTGGGGGTTAATGTGCCAGGAGCGGTCCTGGCACATAGTGCCGGATGTCAGATGTGATAGTCAGCTGACACCCTTCCATGATCGGCCGCGCTTCCCCCGTGAGCGTGGCTGATCGCATATGATGTACTATCCCGTCGAGGGTCAGATAGGCCCAGGTCACCTCGACGGGATAGTACGTCTAAGGTCAGAAAGGGGTTAAGGATTATGGAAGCCTCTGTGATCTTAGGAACCTCGAATACTGCAGAAATACTGTTGTAACCTTTTCCAGATCTGTGCCTTGCAAGAATTCTATGTCTGAGCTCCTTGGCCAGTTCCTTTGACCTCCTGATTCTCTTTTAGTCTGACATGCATTGTGAGCTGTGAGGTCTTATATATGTAAGGAGGTTGCTTTCCCTGCTTCTTGCCTGGAACCACTTAGTCAGACAGCTGGGTTGTTGGGGGGAAGACTTTCTGCCCTGGACAGAGGGGACCAGGTGACTGCTGGGAAGAGAGAGGGGTGTGGTCAGAAAAAGAGTGGGAGAGCAGAGAGAGGGCAGTGCGCCAAAGAGAGGGCAGGCTGCAGCGCCGTGCTCGCCTAAAGGTAGTGCTCCCCGTGAGGGCACAGAGGCTGAGAAACCCACCATAGTGAAGGCTGTATGTGAGGGTGTAGACTCGGAAGCCTCCTGAATCAGAGAAGACTCTTCCCCTGACAGCTCAGAGATAGTGACAAGCAAAGATCCCTGAGTGTGATAAGTAACTGCCCAGTGTGTGTGTGTGACATCGTTACTACAGAGAAACTGCCAGGCTAACATACAGAGACTCCTGCAGCAGTGACCGAGACTGTGCTACTTCCTGATTTCAGTTTCACTTTGAGGATAAAAGGCTGCAGAGGCTTAACCCCGGAGTCTCCAGTTCCTAGGAGACAGAGAAGAGACTTCAGGATCTTCAAGCGCTGCTGGTGACTGTACCCGCGTTGGAATAAGGACCCTCCAGTCAGGACCTCCTTGGATTGATAAGTTACCAGAACATTCGATAACCGTTTGCGATTCCGCTTAGCTGTTTACTGTTTGCTTTATCTCTATTAACCCCCTGTTTACTCCCTGCGAGGAGAATCTTACTCCAGTTAATAAATTCCCCTCACCAGTTGGTCTGTCTGTTCCGTGGTGACATACTCAACTCTGCACCCTATTACATATAGACAGGTGTGTGCCTTTCCAAATCAAGTCCTATCAGTTTAATTAAACACAACTGGACTCCAATGAAGGAGTAGAACCATCTCAAGGAGGATCACAAGGAAATGGACAGCATGTGACTTAAATACTAGTGTCTGAGCAAAGGGTCTGAATACTTAATAGGATCCCCCTATTTTAATAGCCAGTAAAGGCTATGCAGACAGCTGCGGGCTGATATTCATAGCAGACTACAGATATTGGCCCCCAGCCGTCGGCTTTCCCCCTCTGGCGCAGAAAATTGTGCGGGAGCCCATGCCGGTTTTTTCCTTTTTTTTTTTTAATTCAACGCTCATTAAGGCCTCTTTCACACTTGCGTTGGTATGGGTCCGTTGCTATGAGTCGGGCCGACGTACTGGCGCACGTTGTGAAATTTGTGCCCCGACGTGGGCAGCGGATGCAGTTTTTCAGCGCATCTTTTGCCCATTCTGAAGTCCGGGGAGGAGGGGGCAGAGTTTCGGCCGCACATACGCGGTAGAAAATGGCGGATGCGACGGACAAAAAAACCTTCACTTCAATGTTTTTTCATGCCGACAGTCCGCCAAAACACGACGGATCCGTTGGTGTGGCCATCCATCGCGATCCGTCGCTAATACAAGTCTATGGGTAAAAAATGCATCCTGCGAGCACATTTGCAGGATCCTTTTTTTTCCCAAAACGAAAACTAGTTTTGAGTATTCCAATACTGCAAATATCGGGTATTGGCCGATGGTCGCTGTATCGGAATTTCGATGCTGCGTTCCGATATTTTTGTGATATCGGATACCGGAATCGGAAGTTCCTATTGTACAATGATGCACTGTAATGGAGTGTGGGCGGTGCATGGGCGGAGACTGCATGTCTGTGTGTGCGGGCGGGGTCTGTACGTGACCATGGGGGGTCTGTGCATGCCTGCCGGGGCTCTGTGCAGGCTACCGGGGCTCTGTGTGTGCCTGCCGGGGCTCTGTGCGGGCCCGCCGGGGCTCTGTGCGGGCTGCCGGGGCTCTGTGCATGCGTGCAGGCATCGTCCCGTGCCAATGCGGCCCTGCACTTCTGTTCTGTAAAATGGCTGTAAAGTGGTCAGACTAAGTGCCACGGGAGCTGCAAAATGAAGCTAAATGGGGGTAAGAGCAGGACAAGTGCTCTGCAAACAAATGTGGATAGGAAAATGACTTCAATGGCTTCTGTCAGGATAGCAATCATGGTAAGTAAATAAATTACATAAACATTTTAACAGTGTCTTCACTGAGACAGAGGCTTGGTACTGCCAGTCCAGTTAAAAATTTCACCGACAGAGCATGGGGCAGAGTACCCAAACAGAAGCGGCGTACAAATTTCACCTACAGAACAAGAGGCAGAGTACCCCTATATTAGCAGCTTACAAATTTCACCAACAGACCATTGGGAACAGTACCCCCTAGCACAGTACCCCCCACAGTATCTTATTTAAAAAATCACCTACAGAGCATGGTGCAGACTACCCCTTTAATTACAAATTTCACCCACAGAACATGTTTCCAAATTTCACATAGAAAGCTGATTAAAAATGTAACCCACAAATCATGTTTCCACATTTCTCAAATTTCACCCACAGAGAATGTTTCCACATTTCACCCACAGAAGCTGATACCAAATTACACCCACAGAGCATGTTTCTACATTTATCCGATAAAAGCTGATGTCAAATTTTATCCACAGAGCATGTTTCCACTTTTATACCACAAATTTATACCACAAATTTATCACATCTAGATAAGTTCCTTAGGGGGTCTAGTTTCCAAAATGGGTCACTTTTGGGGGGTTTCCACTGTTTAGGTACATCAGAGGCTCGCCAAATGTGACATGGCGTCCGATCTCAATTCCAGCCAATTTTAGTTTGAAAAAGTCAAACGGCGCTCCTTCCCTTCTGAGCTTTGCCATGCGCCCAAACAGTGGTTCCCCCCACATATAGGATATCAGCATACTCAGGACAAATTGGACAACAACTTTTGGGGTTCAATTTCTCCTGATACCCTTGGTAAAAGAAAAAAATGGATCTGAAGTATATTTTTTGTGAAAAAAATTTAATGTTTTTTTTTTTTTAAAACATTCCAAAAATTCCTGTGAAGCACCTGAAGGGTTAATAAACTTCTGTAATGTGGTTTTGAGCACCTTGTGGGGTGCAGTTTTTAGAATGGTGTCACACGTGGGTATTTTCTATCATATAGACCCCTCAAAGTGACTTCAAATGTGATATGGTCCCTAAAAAAAAATGGTGTTGTAAAAATGAGAAATCGCTGGTCAACTTTTAACCCTTATAACTCCCTAACAAAAAAATATTGGTTCCAAAATTGTGCTGATGTAAAGTAGACATGTGGGAAATGTTACTTATTAAGTATTTTGTGTGACATAACTCTGTGATTTAAGGGCATGAAAATTCAAAGTTGAAAAATTGCGAAATTTTCAAAATTTGTCAAATTTCCGTTTTTTTTCACAAATAAATGCAATTAATATCAAAGAAATTTTACCACTATCATGAAGTAATATGTTATGAGAAAACAGTGTCAGAATCACCAGGATCCGTTGAAGCGTTCCAGAGTTATAACCTCATAAAGGGACAGTGGTCAGAATTGTAAAAATTGGCCCGGTCATTAACGTGCAAACCACCCTTGGGAGCAAAGGGGTTAAAGGGAACCTGTCACCTGAATTTGGCGGGACTGGTTTTGGGTCATATGGGCGGAGTTTTCTGGTGTTTGATTCACCCTTTCCTTACCCACTGGCTGCATGCTGGCTGCAATATTGGATTGAAGTTCATTCTCTGTCCTCCGTAGTACACACCTGCACAAGGCAAGATTGTTTTGCGCAGGCGTGTACTATGGAGGACAGAGAATGAGCTTCAATCCAATATTGCACCCAGCATGCAGCCAGCGGGTAAGGAAAGGGTGAATCAAACACCAGAAAACTCCGCCCATATGACCCAAAACCAGTCCCGCCAAATTCAGGTGACAGAGTCCCTTTAAGGTGTGTACTCCACCAGACATTGTGCTTGGAATTAGATGTATTTGTCACACAGGTGGTACTCAGGTTCAGAACAGTTAGGCCTCGATACAGGGTCTGATGGCACAGAGTGCAAACCACCTGTCGCTTGTTGGCAGCACATTCCTTACAGAAATGCCACGCCAGAGATCTCTTTGGAGCGGTCTTTGGTGTGCTTATTTCAGTGGCCCAGTGGGCAGTAGTATCCACGTACTGGTTAAGTGATGCCCACTGTGCCTTAGCACCCTGATCCCTCTTTTGCTGGGCTGCTGTGGCAGCATGACCACCTCCTTTTCTTCCGAACTGCACAAATCACTAGGATGACCTCCCTTCAATGTGGGAATTGGGACCTGATCATCCCCTGCATCATCTTCCACCGACTCCATAACTCTGCCTTCTTTGCCAGTCTGCACACTGCAGAAAGACGCTGCAGTTGGCCACTGTGTTTCCTCATCCTCTGATATGTGCTGCAGACGTCCTCTCTCCGTATGTCCTAGTCCTTCCACATACTCATCCTCCAACCTAACAAGTGGTTGTTCCCCTGTATTTTTGATAATCAGACAGGCAAAACTGACAGCTGCTGTCTGCAACCCTCAGCTGTCAGCTTTAGCAAGGTTGGCTATCAAGAGTAGAGGGGTCCTCATGCCGTAATTATTAAAATAAATAATTGTTAAAAATGGCGTGGTGGCCCCCCATATTTGACAACCAACCAAGCTAAAGCACACAGCTGGGGGCTGGTATTCTCAGGCTGGTAAAGGGTCATGGATATTGACCCCCCCTCCCCCCCCTCAGCCTAAAAATAGCAGCCAGCAGCAGCCCAGAAAAGGCACATCTTTTGGCAGTGGCAAGTGGGGTTCATATTTGTGGGATTGATGTCACCTTTTTATTGTCTGTTAACATCAAGCATACGGCTTAGTAATGGAGACGCGTCTGTAAGACACCTATCCATTACTAATGCTATAGATGCATAATAAACACACAGAAAGTTGAAGGAAAAACAAAACACACTTTTGCTTTTTAATTTAAAAATAACAAACAAAGTTATACTCATCTAACTCCCATTCCAAGGAAGCGCTTGTCTCCTGTAATAATACAAAAATAAAAAAATAACCATATCTCTCACCTCTCCGTCGTTTTGGCCCATGCCGTAATCCATATCTGGATGTCATCCGTGTGTCATCAGTGTGTAGAACGTTTTGCTGCACGTGCTGCTGTTAAAAACATGTTTTGCTCACACTGACGTGCAGAAACCCAGTCACTTGAATGGGTCTACATGTGTAAGTGTTTCCGGGATATGTGAAAACTGGCACCACACTTACAAGAAACACTGATTTGTGACAGAGCCCTTGCCATAATTGACTGTATTTTCTGGCGTATAAGACTACTTTTTTACCCCTGAAAATTCTCTCAAAAGTCGGGTATCATCTTATACGCCAGGCGTCGTCTTATAGGGCAGGTGCGGAGTAATCTGCGGTCGCCGCATATTGTGGGGGGAGCGGTCCCAATGACGAGGTGAGGGGGCACCTCACCGGGAAGGTGTAAGTGAAGCAGAGGCAGAGAAGGAGATAATAGGATACAAGGGCGAGCCAGATGAGTGAACAAGGAGTGTTTTTCTAGGCACAGCATCGCTCTATCTCTTTTTTGCATACCCCTGACATCGCAGACGCTGACAGTTTGCTTCACTTACACCTTCCTGGTGAGGCGCTCCCTCACCTCGTCATCGGGACCACTCCCCCCCACTATATACGTCGACCGCAGATTGCTCCGCACCCACCCTATAAGACGACATCCGGCATATAAGACAACCCCCGACTTTTGAGAAGATTTTATATTTTAACTGGAAAAGCTGGGGGTCGTCTTATACGCCCAGTCGTCTTATACGCCAGAAAATACGGTACCTACTTGTGCACTTGCCTAGTGCAGCTACCGACCCTTTAGCTGGAAAACTGAAACAATCAAATAAATGCCAGGAGTGGCCTAATGGTGATGCAGCACAGCAACCTACAAACTTAACAAAACAAGTCTAAACCCACTAGGTATAACACAGTTATTGAATTACATACCATCATGTGCACTTTAGGGACTATGTAAGTCTAATGTGAAGCTCCTCGGAGCACGTCTGCATACCTCTGTAGATCCCCTTTAATGCCGTAATCTCTGTAAGTCACTAGTTTGGCATCAAACTATGTGTGCGTGCCACAGTCCTCGCAGTGGGCCTGAGCTCAGGACTTACCAACCTGTGTGGTCGCTGTGTTGTTGTATAGATGAGCCCGCCTGGACGACAGCTGTTTGACCAAGCAATAAATAAATAAATTATCTTTATTTTTATATAGCGCTAACATATTCCGCAGCGCTTTACAGTTTTGCACACATTATCATCACTGTCCCCGATGGGGCTCACAATCTAAATTCCCTATCAGTATGTCTATGGAATGTGGGAGGAAACCAAAGTACCTGGAGGAAACCCACGCAAACACGGAGAGAACATACAAACTCTTTGCAGATGTTGTCCTAGGTGGGATTAGAACCCAGGACCCCAGCGCTGCAAGGCTGCAGTGCTATCCACTGCGCCACCGTGCTGTGTTGTGAATTCTGTGGCTGAATTCACTCCTGTGGTCACAAGTGGTACTGCAGCTTCTGAGCTTCCTCCCTCAGGTGTTCTGGTGAGCTCGTTAACTGCTTCATTACTTAACTCCGCCTGATGCTGCTATCCTTGCTCCTTGTCAATGTTTCAGTGTTGGATCTGAGCTTCTCCTGATTGTTCCTGTGACCTGCTGCTCTGTATAGCTAAGTGCTTTTTGCTTTTTTGTTGCTTTTTTTCTGTCCAGCTTGTCTTTTGTTTTGCTGGAAGCTCTGAGACGCAAAGGGTGTACCGCCGTGCCGTTAGTTCGGCACGGTGGGGTTTTTTTTGCCCCCTTTGCGTGGTTTTGCTTTAGGGTTTTTTGTAGACTGCAAAGTTCGCTTTACTGTCCTCGCTCTGTCCTAGAATATCGGGCCCCACTTTGCTGAATCTATTTCATCCCTACGTTTTGTCTTTTCATCTTACTCACAGTCATTATATGTGGGGGGCTGCCTTTTCCTTTGGGGAATTTCTCTGGGGCAAGTCAGGCCTATTTTTCTATCTTCAGGCTAGCTAGTTTCTTAGGCTGTGCCGAGTTGCCTAGGTAGTTGTTAGGCGCAATCCACAGCCGCTTTTAGTTGTGTTTAGGATAGGATCAGGTGTGCAGTCTACAGAGTTTCCACGTCTCAGAGCTCGTTCTTGTATTTTTGGGTATTTGTCAGATCACTGTGTGCGCTCTGATCGCTAAGCACACTGTGTTTCTGGATTGCCTTCATAACACCTGTCATTAGCAAACATAACAGTACAAGGAGCCTAATTAATGATTCTCAATAGAGGGAAAGAGAAAGTTCTGACATCATTTTTTTTTTTTTCTCAGCTCTGTGTTCACTTTTTTTTTTTCCCCTAGACATTTGGGTGATTCTGGACACAGGTGTGGACATGGATATTCAGGGTCTGTGCTCTTCAATGGATAATCTCGTTATAAATGTACAAAAAATTCAAGATACTATTGATCAGAAATCTATGTTAGAACCAAGAATTCCTATTCCTGATTTGTTTTTTGGAGATAGAACTAAGTTTCTAAGTTTCAAAAACAATTGTAAGCTATTTCTGGCCTTGAAACCTCATTCTTCTGGTAATCCTATTCAACAGGTTTTGATTATTATTTCTTTTTTGCGCGGCGACCCTCAAGACTGGGCATTTTCTCTTGCGCCAGGAGACCCTGCATTGAGTAGTGTCGATGCGTTTTTCCTGGCGCTCGGATTGCTGTACGATGAGCCTAATTCAGTGGATCAGGCTGAGAAAAATTTGCAGGCCTTGTGCCAGGGTCAGGATGATATAGAAGTATATTGTCAGAAATTTAGGAAATGGTCAGTACTCACTCAGTGGAATGAATCTGCGCTGGCAGCTTTGTTCAGAAAGGGTCTCTCTGAGGCTCTTAAGGATGTCATGGTGGGATTTTCTATGCCTGCTGGTTTGAATGAGTCTTTGTCTTTGGCCATTCAGATCGGTCGACGCTTGCGCGAGCGTAAATCTGTGCACCATTTGGCGGTACTGCCTGAGGTTAAACCTGAGCCTATGCAGTGCGATAGGACTATGACTAGAGTTGAACGGCAGGAATACAGACGTCTGAATGGTCTGTGTTTCTACTGTGGTGATTCCACTCATGCTATTTCTGATTGTCCTAAGCGCACTAAGCGGTCCGCTAGGTCTGCCGTCATTGGTACTGTACAGTCCAAATTCCTTCTGTCCATTACCTTGATATGCTCTTTGTCGTCGTTTTCTGTCATGGCGTTTGTGGATTCAGGCGCTGCCCTGAATCTGATGGATTTGGATTATGCTAAACGTTGTGGGTTTTTCTTGGAGCCTTTGCGGTGTCCTATTCCATTGATAGGAATTGATGCTACACCTTTGGCCAAGAATAAACCTCAATACTGGGCCCAGCTGACCATGTGCATGGCTCCTGCACATCAGGAAGTTATTCGCTTTCTGGTGTTGCATAATCTGCATGATGTGGTCGTGTTGGGGTTGCCATGGCTACAAACCCATAATCCAGTATTGGATTGGAATTCCATGTCGGTATCCAGCTGGGGTTGTCAGGGGGTACATGGTGATGTTCCATTTTTGTCGATTTCGTCATCCACCCCTTCTGAGGTCCCAGAGTTCTTGTCTGATTATCAGGATGTATTTGAAGAGCCCAAGTCCGATGCTCTACCTCCGCATAGGGATTGTGATTGTGCTATCAATTTGATTCCTGGTAGTAAATTCCCTAAAGGTCGATTATTTAATTTATCCGTGCCCGAACACGCCGCTATGCGCAGTTATATGAGGGAATCCCTGGAGAAGGGACATATTCGCCCATCGTCTTCACCACTGGGAGCAGGGTTCTTCTTTGTAGCCAAGAAGGATGGTTCGCTGAGACCGTGTATTGATTACCGCCTTCTTAATAAGATCACTGTTAAATTTCAGTATCCCTTGCCATTGTTATCTGACTTGTTTGCTCGGATTAAGGGGGCTAGTTGGTTCACTAAGATAGATCTTCGTGGTGCGTATAATCTGGTGAGAATCAGGCAAGGAGATGAATGGAAAACTGCATTCAATACGCCCGAGGGTCATTTTGAGTATCTAGTGATGCCGTTCGGACTTGCCAATGCTCCATCTGTGTTTCAGTGTTTTATGCATGACATCTTCCGTGAGTATCTGGATAAATTCCTGATTGTTTACTTGGATGACATTTTGATCTTCTCAGATGATTGGGAGTCTCATGTGAAGCAGGTCAGAATGGTTTTTCAGGTCCTGCGTGCTAACTCTTTGTTTGTGAAGGGATCAAAGTGTCTCTTCGGTGTGCAGAAAGTTTCATTTTTGGGGTTCATCTTTACCCCTTCTACTATCGAGATGGATCCAGTTAAGGTCCAAGCCATCCAGGATTGGATTCAGCCGACATCTCTGAAAAGTCTGCAAAAGTTCCTGGGCTTTGCTAATTTTTATCGTCGCTTCATCTGTAATTTTTCTAGCATTGCCAAACCATTGACCGATTTGACCAAGAAGGGTGCTGATTTGGTTAATTGGTCTTCTGCTGCTGTGGAAGCTTTTTAGGAGTTGAAGCGTCGTTTTTGTTCTGCCCCTGTGTTGTGTCAGCCAGATGTTTCTCTTCCGTTCCAGGTCGAGGTTGATGCTTCTGAGATTGGAGCAGGGGCGGTTTTGTCACAGAGAGGTTCTGATTGCTCAGTGATGAAACCATGTGCTTTCTTTTCCAGGAAGTTTTCGCCCGCTGAGCGTAATTATGATGTGGGCAATCGAGAGTTGCTGGCCATGAAGTGGGCATTCGAGGAGTGGCGTCATTGGCTTGAAGGAGCTAAGCATCGCGTGGTGGTATTGACTGATCATAAGAACTTGACTTATCTCGAGTCTGCCAAGCGCTTGAATCCTAGACAGGCCCGTTGGTCGTTATTTTTTGCCCGCTTCGACTTTGTGATTTCGTACCTTCCGGGCTCTAAAAATGTGAAGGCGGATGCTCTGTCTAGGAGTTTTGTGCCCGACTCTCCGGGTTTATCTGAGCCAGCGGGTATCCTCAAGGAAGGAGTCATTGTGTCTGCCATCTCCCCTGATTTGCGGCGGGTGCTGCAAAAATTTCAGGCGAATAAACCTGATCGTTGTCCAGCAGAGAAACTGTTCGTCCCTGATAGGTGGACTAATAAACTTATCTCTGAACTTCATTGTTCGGTGTTGGCTGGTCATCCTGGAATCTTTGGTACCAGAGAGTTAGTGGCTAGATCCTTCTGGTGGCCATCTCTGTCACGGGATGTACGTACTTTTGTGCAGTCCTGTGGGATTTGTGCTAGGGCTAAGCCCTGCTGTTTTCGTGCCAGTGGGTTGCTTTTGCCCTTGCCGGTCCCAAAGAGGCCTTGGACACATATTTCGATGGATTTCATTTCTGACCTTCCCGTTTCTCAAAAGATGTCAGTCATTTGGGTGGTCTGTGATCGCTTTTCTAAAATGGTCCATCTGGTGCCCTTGGCTAAATTGCCTTCCTCCTCTGATTTGGTACCTTTGTTCTTTCAGCATGTGGTTCGGTTGCATGGCATTCCTGAGAATATTGTTTCTGACAGAGGTTCCCAGTTTGTTTCAAGGTTTTGGCGAGCCTTTTGTGGTAGGATGGGCATTGACCTATCCTTTTCTTCGGCTTTCCATCCTCAGACTAATGGCCAGACCGAACGAACCAATCAGACCTTGGAAACATATCTGAGATGTTTTGTTTCTGCAGACCAGGATGATTGGGTGTCCTTTTTGCCGTTGGCTGAGTTCGCCCTTAATAATCGGGCCAGCTCGGCTACCTTGGTTTCTCCATTTTTTTGCAATTCTGGGTTCCATCCTCGTTTCTCTTCAGGACAGGTTGAGTCTTCGGACTGTCCTGGTGTGGATTCTGTGGTGGATAGGTTGCAGCAGATCTGGACTCAGGTAGTGGACAATTTGATCTTGTCCCAGGAGAAAGCTCAACTTTTCGCTAATCGTAGACGCCGTGTGGGTCCCCGACTTCGTGTTGGGGATCTGGTTTGGTTATCTTCTCGTCATATTCCTATGAAGGTTTCCTCTCCTAAATTTAAACCTCGTTTTATTGGTCCGTATAGGATTTCTGAGGTTCTCAATCCTGTGTCTTTTCGTTTGACCCTCCCAGACTCCTTTTCCATACATAATGTATTCCATAGGTCGTTGTTGCGGAGATACGTGGCACCTATGGTTCCATCTGTTGAGCCTCCTGCCCCGGTTTTGGTGGAGGGGGAATTGGAGTATATTGTGGAGAAGATTTTGGATTCTCGTGTTTCTAGACGGAAACTCCAGTATCTGGTTAAATGGAAGGGTTATGCTCAGGAAGATAATTCCTGGGTTTTTGCCTCTGATGTTCATGCTTCCGATCTTGTTCGTGCCTTTCATGCGGCTCATCCTGGTCGGCCTGGGGGCTCTGGTGAGGGTTCGGTGACCCCTCCTCAAGGGGGGGGTACTGTTGTGAATTCTGTGGCTGAATTCACTCCTGTGGTCACAAGTGGTACTGCAGCTTCTGAGCTTCCTCCCTCAGGTGTTCTGGTGAGCTCGTTAACTGCTTCATTACTTAACTCCGCCTGATGCTGCTATCCTTGCTCCTTGTCAATGTTTCAGTGTTGGATCTGAGCTTCTCCTGATTGTTCCTGTGACCTGCTGCTCTGTATAGCTAAGTGCCTTTTGCTTTTTTGTTGCTTTTTTTCTGTCCAGCTTGTCTTTTGTTTTGCTGGAAGCTCTGAGACGCAAAGGGTGTACCGCCGTGCCGTTAGTTCGGCACGGTGGGGTTTTTTTTGCCCCCTTTGCGTGGTTTTGCTTTAGGGTTTTTTGTAGACTGCAAAGTTCGCTTTACTGTCCTCGCTCTGTCCTAGAATATCGGGCCCCACTTTGCTGAATCTATTTCATCCCTACGTTTTGTCTTTTCATCTTACTCACAGTCATTATATGTGGGGGGCTGCCTTTTCCTTTGGGGAATTTCTCTGGGGCAAGTCAGGCCTATTTTTCTATCTTCAGGCTAGCTAGTTTCTTAGGCTGTGCCGAGTCGCCTAGGTAGTTGTTAGGCGCAATCCACAGCCGCTTTTAGTTGTGTTTAGGATAGGATCAGGTGTGCAGTCTACAGAGTTTCCACGTCTCAGAGCTCGTTCTTGTATTTTTGGGTATTTGTCAGATCACTGTGTGCGCTCTGATCGCTAAGCACACTGTGTTTCTGGATTGCCTTCATAACACCTGTCATTAGCAAACATAACAGTGCTGCCCATATGACTTATTGGAGGGCCCCCCGGTTGCGTCATGGATGTCGGATCCTTGGGATTTCGGATCCATGAATGGTGCTTCACAGAGACGTCACACGTCTTCCTCCTTCCTGTTCTCACCTCAGTCTTCCAAGAAGGCAACCTAACTAACTCCTTCCTGTCAGACACTTCCTCCCAATTGCTTGCACTGCCCTCTGGCCTGTGGTTCTGTCTGGTTCTGTCCGAATTGCAGAGACATAACCTAAGTCTCTGCTAACATAATAGCCGTTTCTCTTTCTCCTCACAGAACTAATTAAAGGGACTCTGTCACCTGAATTTGGAGGGAACAATTTTCAGCCATAGAGGCGGGATTTTTCGGGTGTTTGATTCACCCTTTCCTTACAGCATGCAGCCAGCGGGTAAGGAAAGGGTGAATCAAACACCCGAAAACCCCGCCTCTATGGCTGAAAATTGTTCCCTCCAATTTCAGGTGACAGAGTCCCTTTAACTGTGTCTGAATAAACATCCTGCACAAACCAGTTTAAGCCAGAGTCATCGAGCAGTTACAGGACAAACAATAGCCTCCTGTGGCCGGTATTTAGCACTGCAGGCAACAATATTCTCAATGTTCATGTACATTACTAATAAAATAGAACAGCAGCTGGAAATTACATGCAAACGGTTAATGGTAGGTGACAGTCAGCAGCATATTCCCCAAGCATCACAAATATGGCTGGTTTGAGAACACTATCCGGAGCCTACCTCATCACTCCAGCATAGTGGCATCCTGTCTTGTTTGCACTATCCGGAGCCTACCTCATCACTCCAGCATAGTGGCATCCTGTCTTGTTTGCACTATCCGGTGCCTACCTCATCACTCCAGCATAGTGGCATCCTGTCTTGCTTGCACTATCCGGTGCCTACCTCATCACTCCAGCATAGTGGCATCCTGTCTTGCTTGCACTATCCGGTGCCTACCTCATCACTCCAGCATAGTGGCATCCTGTCTTGTTTACACTATCCGGAGCCTACCTCATCACTCCAGCATAGTGGCATCCTGTCTTGTTTGCACTATCCGGAGCCTACCTCATCACTCCAGCATAGTGGCATCCTGTCTTGCTTGCACTATCCGGAGCCTACCTCATCACTCCAGCATAGTGGCATCCTGCCTTGCTTGCACTATCCGGTGCCTACCTCATCACTCCAGCATAGTGGCATCCTGTCTTGTTTGCACTATCCGGTGCCTACCTCATCACTCCAGCATAGTGGCATCCTGTCTTGTTTGCACTATCCGGAGCCTACCTCATCACTCCAGCATAGTGGCATCCTGTCTTGTTTGCACTATCCGTTGCCTACCTCATCACTCCAGCATAGTGGCATCCTGTCTTGTTTGCACTATCCGGAGCCTACCTCATCACTCCAGCATAGTGGCATCCTGTCTTGTTTGCAATATCCGGAGCCTACCTCATCACTCCAGCATAGTGGCATCCTGTCTTGTTTGCACTATCCGGTGCCTACCTCATCACTCCAGCATAGTGGCATCCTGTCTTGTTTGCACTATGCGGAGCCTACCTCATCACTCCAGCATAGTGGCATCCTGTCTTGTTTGCACTATCCGGTGCCTACCTCATCACTCCAGCATAGTGGCATCCTGTCTTGTTTGCACTATCCGGTGCCTACCTCATCACTCCAGCATAGTGGCATCCTGTCTTGTTTGCACTATCCGGAGCCTACCTCATCACTCCAGCTTAGTGGCATCCTGTCTTGTTTGCACTATCCGGTGCCTACCTCATCACTCCAGCATAGTGGCATCCTGTCTTGTTTGCACTATCCGGAGCCTACCTCATCACTCCAGCATAGTGGCATCCTGTCTTGTTTGCACTATCCGGTGCCTACCTCATCACTCCAGCATAGTGGCATCCTGTCTTGTTTGCACTATCCGGTGCCTACCTCATCACTCCAGCATAGTGGCATCCTGTCTTGTTTGCACAATCCGGTGCCTACCTCATCACTCCAGCATAGTGGCATCCTGTCTTGTTTGCACTATCCGGTGCCTACCTCATCACTCCAGCATAGTGGCATCCTGTCTTGTTTGCACTATCCGGTGCCTACCTCATCACTCCAGCATAGTGGCATCCTGTCTTGTTTGCACTATCCGGTGCCTACCTCATCACTCCAGCATAGTGGCATCCTGTCTTGTTTGCACTATCCGGTGCCTATCTCATCACTCCAGCATAGTGGCATCCTGTCTTGTTTGCACTATCCGGAGCCTACCTCATCACTCCAGCATAGTGGCATCCTGTCTTGCTTGCAGCTCCATATACTAGGGAGTGCTTTGCATATTGTTTGATTCTGAATGCTTTGTCCTAGCGAAAGTTATTATAGAATATTAAGGGCCTCTTTCTAGTGAATTTCCCTGTGTATAATAATTCTGTGGACTTTTCAGATGACTCATATCTGTCAGTGACTACTACAGGGCTTAGTTGTTGTAGTAAAGAAAGAAACAAAATTTACTACAGATGTATGCTGTGCTCCAAGATTCTTCCTCTTGGCGAAACAGAACATTGTGTGCCAGACCAGAACACGGGGCTTAACAATGCAATAAGCCCATGGGCCCCATAGCAATCATAGGGGTACTGATATTTCTGCAACTGGTAAATATACAGTTTGGTTATAAGCGGGTGTTAAAAATAGTAGTCATTCCAAACCTTTGAACTCAGATTTTATGTAATGTTACATTTTGTTCAAAACAAAAAATGGTCAGTAAAACAAATATGCAATAAAAGGGGACATCTGGAAGAAGGTAAATACATTCTATGAAGATCTGAATACTTAAAACAGTAGTTGAAATGCAGATAATAAGAAACAACCTACTCCTCTGTAGTAGCAAAGATAATTGTGTAAATGTGTTTGCCAACACTCTGGTGATGCAACATCTTCTTACTAACTACAGGTGCTTCTCACAAAATTAGAATATCATCAAATAGCTAATTTATTCTTCAATACAAAAACTCATATTATATAGAGACATTACAAGCAGTTTCTTCTTAAATAACTCAAACACCACCATTCTAGATTTATAGTTAAGTGTCTAGCATTAAAGACCAGGTTCATAGGCACATACTAAGCTGGTACTTCAGGTCAAGAGACTCATGGTCAGTTTAGGCAAATTGCCTCTTCTGAGAAAAAGAGGACTTAAACTCTATAGTGCCACCTGTTGGAAGTAGCGATCCTACAAGTCACAATCAACCTTTCAACGAGTCGTGCAATATGACTTAGGATAAAAGCCAAATCAGTATCTCAATTCGCAGACACGGTGTTTCGGGCTGTTGGCCCTCGTCAGTGCGAAGCATGAGAACTGATTTGGCTAGGTGAGAGGCTCTGGACTGGGGTCTAAGGGGTATCGTTTCTCCTTATGGTCAGTTTAGGCATTGAAGTCCGAATACACACTGTGAAATATGACCTCGCACAAGCAAACTAGAAGTTTTCTTCCCAGCAAACTGCAATAATATCCATTTTCCAGATGGTAGAAAAAATATCCATATGTAAACTGACCAGAATGGAACTTTAAGCTGCTGTTGGCTGCAGGTTTGTTGTTGATTTTCCCTATTGAATTCAAAACTAAAGTCAAAGTCTGCAACAAACGACAATTGTTGCAGATTTTGCTACAGAACTATGGGTAATCAGGCAGAAAAACACTTGAAAAAATAAAACACTTTTTTATACTTTTGCTTTAGGCTCTGTAGCCTGACCTGTTGAAGTTATCTGTACAACCCAGTCTCCTGGGACTAGTGATGAATAGTGTTGAGCATTCCGATACTGCAAGTATTGGGTATCGGCCGATATTTGCTGTATCGGAATTCCGATACCGAGTTCCGATATTTTTGCGATATCGGAAATCGGTATCGGAGTGTGCGGTACGTATGGTTCCAAGGGTCTGGAGGGGAGGAGACTCTCCTTCAGGCCCTGGGATCCATATTCATGTAAAAAATAAAGAATAAAAATAAAAAATATGGATATACTCACCCCTCCGGCGAACCCTGGCTGTCACCGCTGCTAGCGTCTGCCTCCGTTCCTGAGAATGTAGTGAGTGAAGGACCTTCGATGACGTCACGGTCAGGTGAGCGGTCAGGTGAGCGGTCAGGTGACCGCGACGTCATCGAAGGTCCTTCACTCACTACATTCTTAGGAACGGAGGCAGACGCTCGCAGCGGTGACAGCCAGGGTTCGCCGGAGGGGTGAGTATATCCATATTTTTTATTTTTATTCTTTATTTTTTACATGAATATGGATCCCAGGGCCTGAAGGAGAGTTTCCTCTCCTTCAGACCCTGGGAACCATCCAGGATACCTTCCGACATTTGTGTCCCATTGACTTGCATTGGTATCGGGTATCGGTATCGGCGATATCCGATATTTTTTGGATATCGGCCGATACCATCCAATACCAATACCTTTGAATATCGGAAAGTATCGCTCAACACTAGTGATGAACGAATTTGTTCGAAAATTGATCCCCAAACATAAAATTGGAACGAATATTGCACAATCGGATTCATGATCGGAAAGACAAGCAAAATTTTATAAAATCAGACAAAATCGGAAACATTTGGTAAAAAGTACAAGAAAATATTTGCGTTGCTAGTATTTTGAGCACTTTGGCTACAATAATAATAATAATAATAATAATAATTTTTATTTATATAGCGCCAACATATTCCGCAGCGCTTTACAAATTATAGAGGGGACTTGTACAGACAATAGACATTACAGCATAACAGAAATACAGTTCAAAACAGATACCAGGAGGAGTGAGGGCCCTGCTCGCAAGCTTACAAACTATGGGGAAAAGGGGAGACACGAGAGGTGGATGGTAACAATACACAATACTACAATACACAATACTACAATGGGAGTAGTTATCGCGTCGCTGCAGCGTGCCCAATAGCCAGTACATAGCAGGCAGCCTTTCTGGCGACTAATTACCCAGGGTGCAGTACCTAATCTGACCTGAGAGAAAGGGGGCGCCAGAGAGCTGCAAGTGTTAAGTGGAACTGTAAGCGGGATATACATAAATCCCTGCAGTTTGTGGTATATTGAAAGCAGTGGGATACCTAGAATAAGCCCCTGCTGTAAACTAAGAGGTCAATAGCCTTGTGTGTGTTTTTTTCATCACATCGTGGAGTGGAGGGATAACTAAGATAAGCCCCCTGCACATGTGATAGCCGTCTGTTGGCCTAAAGTCACCTCAATCCGTGACGTAGGGGTGACGGTCACGGTGTGAATCCTGACCCATTGGTGACAGCGGTCAGGGGGAATCGTGACAATAATGGTGGTGTATGATCAGGGAGGGCTTTTTGCAAAGCTCAGAGGTGTGGGGTGCTTGTAAACTGTAATTTTTTTGTTTTTCTACTAATTTTATGTGTGCACATTGCGGCTCGCCAATCAGGGTGCAGGAAATATCTACAATGTCATGACACCACAGCTTGTGTAATTGGCTGCTGAAATCACATGTACCTCTCCATATAAAAAGTGGACATCTTGTCTTAACGCCATTTTGACACTAATAGAGCAGAGAGGCTGTTCATGATGCTGGCACTGTTTGCTGCTAGATTTTAGCTAGCTAGCTAGATGGTTGTTTATTAGTCAGATAGTTTAGCTAGCTAGTGTCCAGCGTGACTGTAATTGACCTTCCAGCAGATTGTTTTTTTTGCTATTACTGAGGTCCATAGACAAAGACAGCAGGGCACATTTCATACAAGTGTGTTGCGCACTGCTTCTATTGTGTTCCATGCACAAGTATACCATTCTAAATCTTATTTTTTCACTTGCTAAATGTGAAACAGCATGCCATGTCCCACCTTGTCATTTAGTGGTGTGGTGACATTGTTCTGGGATTTGAACTGTTGTGCATGAAAAAAAATTTTTTGACAAGTGCTACCGTGACTTACCATGCCATATCTCACCGTGTTTTTTAGTGGTGATGAAATTCCATAGTCTACATAGCTCATGCACATTAAAAAAATAACAATTTTTCTGTTGCGAAATGTGATACAGCCTGCCATATCGCACGTTGTAATTTTGTGGTGGTGAAATGAACCTGTCTGCAGAGCTCATGCAGATGAAAAAAAATGTGTTTTCGTTGCAAAACATGATACAGCCAGCTATAACCCACCTTGTAATTTTATGGCTGATATGAAGCTGTCTGCAGACCTCACGCACATTAACCCTTTTCCAATGTTGGGTGTAATAATACGCCCAAGTTGAACTCCCTCCCTTTGTTGTGGGCTCCGGCTCAGAGCCCACATCTTTCCTAGCACATGTCAGCTGTTTTGAACATATGCCTCTAACAGCAGCGGGTGGAATCGCGATCCTCCCACAGCTGTTAACCCGTTAAATGCCGCTGTCAATCTCCGAGAAGCGTGCTGGAAATCCTGCCTATTGGTGACCCCGTCACATGATCGCTGGTCACTGATGGGCTGGCATGACAACCAGAAGTCTCCAGCAGACCTCTATGGTTGTCATAGCTGGATTGCTATGAGAGCCGCCCAGTGGTCGGTGATCATAGGAAGTGAGCATTTCTGCTAAATGCACGAGATCTGATCACCACCTGTATGTAGCAGAGCCGATCAGACAACTGCAGCTTCTAGTCTCCCATGAAGACTATTGAAGCATGCAAAAAGTAAACAAAAATAGTATTCTACGAAACTGATGTTTGTGCCACCGTTTTTCACTTATTTAGCGCCAATAATTCAACATTCGATTTATAGACATTTAAAGACATTACTGGCACTGTCAACATTGGGACTCACAATCTAAATGTATTATCTGTATGTCTTTGGAGTGTGGGTATAAAAATAAGTACTGGGAGGAAACCCTTGCAAACACAGGGAGAATATACAAACTCTTTGCAGATGCTGTCATTGGTGGAGTTGGAACAAAGGACTCCAGCGCTGTAAGGCTGCTAATGTTTTTGCGTTGACGACTCAACGTTCCTGGGGTTGGAAGCCTATCACTGCGATGGAAACTGTGTGCCTCACTGCTGTCTCGGGGTAAACCACGGTCAATATTGTCTTCAAGCATGTTTTGATACTGCACATAGGTGCATCCCTTTCCAGTGGATAGAACACGCTGGCAACCCAGTAGTCAGCACTATTTCGAACCATAACTACTGTATACGTGTAGCAATCATGCTGCAAGAAGGCTCTCATGGGTCAGTGTTTTTTGTGAGGTCCAAGTTCACAGTGTGTTGGTGGCGGGATAACACAAGCTTTCTTCCTACATCTCCTCCTGGCAACCATGGACAAAAGAGAGGGAAATATTTTTGTCTTCATCTCCTAACTGTTGTGCGTCCATCACCTCCTCCTTCTTGTCCTTTTCCTGGTCCTTCTCCATTTGTTCCTACCATTGAAAACGCCTGTGAGACCTGAACTAATAGATATGTCCATGCTCGCTCGTCCAGGTGTCAGTGTTAAAATGCACCCTGGCAGACTGAGAACTTTTTAAGGAAAGGGTGATGTTGTGTGCGACATGCTGGTGTAGCGCAGGCACATCTTTCTTAGAGAAGTAATGGTATACACAAGGCGGAAAGGCTGCATTTCCGTGGCCAACAGATTGCAATGACCATGAAATAATCACAGAGATACAGAGATCACATTCTGTGATTCATGCAGAAACAACCGCTGTGATCTTTGTACTGAAGAGCTCTCAGCTGGCCCATATTTTCCAGCAGGGGCAGACATAGACAGTTTGGGGCCCCTGTGCAGGAAATTTGTCTGGGCCCCCCTTTTAAGGTGACAAATATATACATATATATATATATATGTGTGTATATATATATATATATATATATATATATATATATATATATATATATTCACAACATTTTTGCTCTATATTTTTTCTCAAATGTCCCACAATCAGTAGGGGACACTGTACCATAAATAATAGCCATATCACTGAAGGTGTGACCACAAAATATGAATTGACCTCACCATGGTACAATATAAAAACATATTTATTGAAGTAATCTAAAAGACAACATATAGTAATAGCAAACAAGATTACTGGAACCACAAAATAAGGGACATCTCTGCCATAGGTTATCCCGAAAACACTGGACTGACTACCACAATAAATACATATCATATATCACAAGTAGGGTTGAGCGAAACGGATCGTTCATTTTCAAAAGTCGCCGACATTTGCCACAGTCGGGTTTCATGAAACCCGACCCGATCCCTGTGTGGGGTTGGCCATGCGGTACGCGACTTTCGCTCCAAAGTCGCGTTTCAATGATGCGAAAAGCGCCATTTCTCAGCCAATGAAGGTGGACGCAGAGTGTGGGCAGCGTGATGACATAGGTCCTGGTCCCCACCAACTTACAGAATGGCATTGCAGTGATTGGCTTGCTTTCTGCGGCGTCACAGGGGCTATAAAGGGGCGTTCCCGCCGACCGCCATGTTACTGCTGCTGATCTGAGCATAGGGAGAGGTTGCTGCCGCTTCATCAGAAGCAGGGATAGCATTAGGCAGGGTCCATTGACCCCCAAACCGCTTGTGATGTAGCGATTTCCACTGTCCAACACCACCTTTTGTTTGCAGGGACAGTGGAAGCTACATTTTTTTTCCTCAGCGCTGTAGCTCATTGGGCTGCCCTAGAAGGCTCCCTGATAGCTGCATTGCTGTGTGTACGCCGCTGTGCAAACCAACTGCTTTTTTCAAAGCACAAATCCTGTTGTTCCTTCCTTTCTGCACAGCTATCTTGTTTGTTTGTCCACACTTTTGATGTAATTTGTGTAGCAGTCCACTCCTTGTTATTGCTGCCTGCCATACCTGGCTGAGATTACTGCAGGGAGATAGTAATTGTAGGACAGTCCCTGTTTTTTTTTTTTTTTTAAATTCTCCCTGAAAAATAATAAATAGTGGGAGATTAATCTTGGCATTTGTGCTTGAGTGCCAGTCATGTGTGCCATCTCTCTCCAATTGTGGGGCACAGAAAGCCTAGTGTCTATAATCTTTTTTTTTTTTTTTTAATTCTCCCTAAAAAAAAAAATAGTGGGAGATTAAGATTGGCATTTCTGCTAGAGTGCCAGTCCTGTGTGTGCCATCTCTCTCCAATTTTGGGGCACAGAAAGCCTAGTGTGTAATACTGGCCCTGATTTCTTGGCAATTCTCCCTAACTAAAAAAAGTAGTGGGAGATTAAGATTGGCATTTCTGCTAGAGTGCCAGTCCTGTGTGTGTCATCTCTCTCCAATTTTGGGGCACAGAAAGCCTAGTGTGTAATACTGGCCCTGATTTCTTGGCAATTCTCCCTAACCAAAAAAAGTAGTGGGAGTATAAGATTGGCATTTCTGCTAGAGTGCCAGTCCTGTGTGTGCCATCTCTCTCAAATTGTGGGCCACAGAAAGCCTAGTGTCTGTTTTTGGTTATTTTGGTTTTTAAATTCTCCCTGAAAAAAAATAAATAGTGGGAGATTAAGATTGGCATTTCTGCTAGAGTGCCAGTCCTGTGTGTGCCATCTCACTCAAATTGTGGGCCACAGAAAGCCTAGTGTCGGTTTTTGGTTATTTTGGTTTTTAAATTCTCCCTGAAAAAAAATAAAATAGTGGGAGATTAATATTGGCATTTGTGCTTGAGTAACAGTCCTGCGTGTGTGGCATCTCTCTCATTTTGTGCCACAGAAAACCGAGTGTGTAACATTGTGCCTGATTTTCCTTGCAGTCTCACCCACCTATAAAGGGATATCTAAATCCTACAGAAGTTTGAGTTCACCTTGTAAGTTGTTTAACAGTAACAAATACCATTACTTTGGTTACGTTTTTAAAACAATGAGGAAGTCTGGTGGAAGAGGTCGTGGCCGTGGGCGTTCATTGCCAGCTGGTAATGATGGTAGTGGTGGTGGAGCATCAGGTGGTCATGGGAAAAACAATATAGCACCTAAGTCTCGAGCTGTGGAGCCAGGTTCGTCGTCTGACTACACAAGGCCTCGAACGCTCCCTTTTCTGGGAGTAGGAAAACCGCTTTTAAAGCCGGAGCAGCAAGAGCAAGTTTTGGCTTTCCTTGCTGACTCAGCCTCTAGCTCTTTTGCCTCCTCTTCTGAAACTGGTAAATGTAAAAGCAGCGCGTCGTTAGTGGATGTTCACGGTCAGGGACAAGTCGCTTCCTTGTCCTCTTCAGCCAAAACAACAACAGAGAAGGATGCGTCAGGCGACACAACGGGTTACTCCATGGAGCTCTTTACACATACCGTTCCTGGGTTAGAAAGTGAAACAGTTAACAGGCCATGCCCATTACAAGTTGAATCGGACATGGAGTGCACAGAGGCACAGCCAGATTACTATGCTGTTCCTTTGACTCAGACCACAACATTGCCCTCGCAGTGTACTGATCCAGAATCAGACCCTGATGAGACTATGGTGCCCCGTCACGAACGCTATACCACCGGCTTACACGGTGACACAGACGAAGTTGCACACGAGATAGAAGAGGAGGTCATAGATGACCCAGTTGTTGACCCCGATTGGCAGCCATTGGGGGAACAGGGTGCAGGCGGCAGTAGCTCTGAAGCGGAGGAGGAGGAGCCGCAGAAGGCATCAACATCGCAACAGGTTCCATCTGCCGGGCCCGTATCTGGCTCAAAACGCGTGGCAAAGCCAAAACCTGTTGGAGGACAGCATGGCCATCCGGTTAAAGCTCAGTCTGCAATGCCTGAAAAGGTATCCGATGCTAGAAAGAGTGCAGTCTGGCATTTTTTTAAACAACATCCAATTGATCAGCGCAAAGTCATCTGTCAAAAATGTTCAACTACCTTAAGCAGAGGTCAGAATCTGAAAAGTCTAAATACAAGTTGCATGCATAGACATTTAACCACCATGCATTTGCAAGCCTGGACTAACTACCAAACGTCCCTTCCGTCACTGTAAGGCCACCATTTTCAGCAACACCTGCAGTATCTGTGCAGGTTTCGTTGCCAGGCCAAAGCAGTCAGGGTCAGGGAATCACCAGTTTCGTAGTTGGAAACACTGCATGTAGGGCACCGGCAAGAATACCGTCTCCAACCGTCTCTCAGTCTGCCATGTCCACCGGCACCCCCGCTAGTTCCACGATCTCCAGCACTCCAGTCCAGCTCACCCTACATGAGACTCTCGTTAGAAAAAGGAAGTACTTATCCTCGCATCCGCGTACACAGGGTTTGAGCGCCCACATAGCTAGACGAATCTCGTTAGAGATGATGCCCTACCGGTTAGTTGAAAGCGAAGCTTTCAAAGCCCTGATGGACTAAGCTGTACCACGCTACGAGCTACCCAGTCAACACTTTTTTTCGAGAAAAGCCATCCCAGCCCTCCACCAGCATGTTAAAGAGCGCATCGTCCATGCACTCAGGCAATCTGTGAGTATAAAGGTGGACCTGACAACAGATGCATGGACCAGTAGGCATGGCCAGGGATGTTATGTGTCCATCACGGCACACTGGGTGAATGTTGTGGATGCAGGGACCACAGGGGACAGCAATTTTGGGACAGTTCTGCCTAGCCCACGGTCTAGGAAACAGTTGGCTGTAGCCGTTCGCACCCCCTCCTCCTCGTCCTCCTGCAGAAGCGAGAGCTCGTCCACAGACAGCAGTCGCACAACCACTCCATCCGCAGCTGCCACTGTTGCACACCAGGTGTCACATTATGGTGCAGCTACTGGCAAGCGTCAGCAGGCTGTATTGGCTATGAAGTGTTTGGGCGAATACAGACACTCCGCGGAAGTTCTGTCCAAGTTCTTGCAGAAAGATACGCAGTCGTGGCTGGGCAATGTAGATCTTGAGGCAGGCAAGGTAGTGAGTGATAACGGAAGGAATTTCATGGCTGCCATCTCCCTTTCACAACTCAAACACATTCCTTGCCTGGCTCACACCTTAAACCTGGTGGTGCAGTGCTTCCTGAAAAGTTATCTGGGGTTATCAGACCTGCTCCTCAAAGTGCGCGGACTTTGCTCGCATATCCGCCATTCCCCCGTACACTCCAGCCGTATGCAGACCTATCAGCGGTCTTTGAACCTTCCCCAGCATCGCCTAATCATCGACGTTGCAACAAGGTGGAACTCAACACTGCACATACTTCAGAGACTGTGCGAACAGAGGCGTGCTGTTATGTTTTTGTTGGAGGATACACATACACGGGCAAGCAGTAGGATGGCAGACATGGAGTTGTCAGGTGTGCAGTGGTCGAAGGTACAAGACATGTGTCAAGTCCTTCAGTGTTTTGAGGAATGCACACGGCTGGTTAGTGCAGACAACGCCATAATAAGCATGAGCATCCCCCTAATGCGTCTGCTGATGCAAAGTTTGACGCACATAAAGGAGCAGGCGTCTGCAGCAGAGGAAGAGGAAAGCCTTGATGACAGTCAGCCATTGTCTGGTCAGGGCAGTGTACAGGCCGAGGTAGCAGGCGAACAGGAGGAGGAGGAGGACGAGGAGGATGATGGGATGGAGTATTTTTTTAATGAGGAAGCTTCTCCGGGGCCAACAGCAACTGGTGGCGTTGCAAGGCCGGGTTCAGGTTTTTTTAGGGAGACAAGTGACGTAGATTTGCCTGAAACTGCCCCTCAACCCAGCACGACTGCAGATTTGACAACTGGAACTTTGGCCCACATGGCAGATTATGCCTTACGTATCCTGAAAAGGGACCCACGCATTATTAAAATGATGACCGATGACGATTACTGGTTGGCCTGCCTCCTTGATCCTCGCTATAAAGGCAAATTGCAAAATATTATGCCACATGAGAACCTGGAACAAATATTAGCAACCAAACAATCAACTCTTGTTGACCGTTTGATTCAGGCATTCCCAGCACACAGCGACGGTGAGCGTTATCACACGAGCTGCAGGGGGCAGCAGGCCAGAGGTGTTAGAGGTGCACAAATCAGAAGTGGCGTTGGACAGAGGGGTTTTCTGACCAGGTTGTGGAGTGATTTTGCTATGACCGCAGACAGGACAGGTACTGCAGCATCAATTCAAAGTGACAGGAGACAACATTTGTCCAGTATGGTTACTAACTATTTTTCATCCCTTATCGACGTTCTCCCTCAACCGTCATTCCCATTTGATTACTGGGCATCCAAATTAGACACCTGGCCAGAATTGGCAGAATATGCATTGCAGGAGCTTGCTTGCCCAGCAGCTACTGTGCTATCAGAAAGAGTATTCAGTGCTGCAGGTTCAATATTAACCGAAAAAAGGACTCGTCTGGCTACCTAAAATGTTGATGATCTAACCTTCATTAAAATGAACCACAACTGGATTTCGAATTCTTTTGCCCCACCTTTCCCGGCTGACACCTAGCTTTCCTATGAAAAGGTCTTGCTTGTGGACTGCTCTGACTGACTTTTCCAATCTCGTAATTTGCAGCAGCTGTTTGTCCAGCATATGACATGTTTACACCTCCCTAAATGGCCAAACTCCCCCCACGGGGCTGTGGTCTCGCCACTTGGCGCAAGCACCCGTGGGAGTGCCGTTTGTCTGAAGAGGTGGGTGTGCACGCTTTTGGTCAACGGCACTGCCACTGGGTCCCTCATAGTACAATAAAGTGTCTCTGGCGGTGGTGGTGCGCACCCAACGTCAGACACACCATTGTAACATGAGGGGCCCTGGACCTGTACTGCCGGCCACAAGAGAGTTCCCCCCCAGCTCAAACAGTGCTCTACCACTTGCAAAATTATCTCTCACAGCTCCACCAATGTTTAGTCTATGCGCTGACATCCTTCAATGCCTGGCACTGACAATACCAATGTGTTGACATGTATGATGCTACTTAAAATAGTCAGGGGCAGTGTCCTATATTTACACCAGTAAATACTTTGCGCCAAATTACTAGGTCTGAAGCTCAGCAGAGGAGCCCACCCCTGTACCTAAGTATGCCACCCTTTTGTGTTTTGGTTTGGTTGTATTGCGAGACATTAACATCTATTTATTTTTTTTGAGTACTAACTGTCAGACACTCATTACAATCGGCCTCTGCTGATAACACCAATGCTGCCTGTGTACCCCTGCAAGACAATTCCAAGTGTCTACAGCCTACTTTTGTTATGTTAGACCTACTAGGCCTGTCTGCGGTCCATTATAGAAATTGTCCTTCACTGACCACACCACTGCTGCCCGTGTACCCCTGGAACCTATTTTAAAGTGCCTACAGCCTACTTTTGTTATGTTAGGCCTACTAAGCCTGTCTGCGGTCCCTCCTTCCACTAGTCCTCCAATGACCAGACCACTGCTGCCCGTGTACCCCTGGAACCTATTTTAAAGTGCCTACAGCCTACTTTTGTTATGTTAGGCCTACTAAGCCTGTCTGCGGTCCCTCCTTCCACTAGTCCTCCACTGACCAGACCACTGCTGCCCGTGTACCCCTGGAACCTATTTTAAAGTGCCTACAGCCTAATTTTGTTATGTTAGGCCTACTAAGCCTGTCTGCGGTCCCTCCTTCCAATAGTCCTCCACTGACCAGACCACTGCTGCCCATGTACCCCTGGAACCTATTTTAAATTGCCTACAGCCCACTTTTGTTATCTTAGGCCTACTAAGCCTGTCTGCAGTCCCTCCTTCCAATAGTCCTCCACTGACCACACCACTGCTGCCCGTGTACCCCTGGAACCTATTTTAAAGTGCCTACAGCCTACTTTTGTTATGTTAGGCCTACTAAGCCTGTCTGCGGTCCCTCCTTCCACTAGTCCTCCACTGACCAGACCACTGCTGCCCGTGTACCCCTGGAAGCTATTTTAAAGTGCCTACAGCCTACTTTTGTTATGTTAGGCCTACGAAGCCTGTCTGCGGTCCCTCCTTCCACTAGCCCTCCACTGACCAGACCACTGCTGCCCGTGTACCCCTGGAACCTATTTTAAAGTGCCTACAGCCTACTTTTGTTATGTTAGGTCGACTAAGCCTGTCTGCAGTCCCTCCTTCCACTAGTCCTCCACTGACCAGACCACTGCTGCCCGTGTACCCCTGGAACCTATTTTAAAGTGCCTACAGCCTACTTTTGTTATGTTAGGTCTACTAAGCCTGTCTGCGGTCCCTCCTTCCACTAGTCCTCCACTGACCACACGACTGCTGCCCGTGTACCCCTGGAAGCTATTTTAAAGTGCATACAGCCCACTTTTGTTATGTTAGGCCTACTAAGCCTGTCTGCGGTCCCTCCTTCCAACAGTCCTCCACTGACCAGACCACTGCTGCCAGTGTACCCCTGGAACCAATTTTAAAGTGCGTACAGCCTACTTTTGTTATGTTAGGCCTACTAAGCCTGTCTGCGGTCCCTCCTTCAGTAGTCCTCCACTAACCAGACCACTGCTGCCCGTGTACCCCTGGAACCTATTTTAAAGTGCCTACAGCCTACTTTTGTTATGTTAGGCCTACTAAGCCTGTCTGCGGTCCCTCCTTCCACTAGTCCTCCACTGACCACACCACTGCTGCCCGTGTACCCCTGGAAGCTATTTTAAAGTGCCTACAGCCTACTTTTGTTATGTTAGGTCTACTAAGCCTGTCTGCGGTCCCTCCTTCCAATAGTCCTCCACTGACCATACCACTGCTGCCCGTGTACCCCTGGAAGCTATTTTAAAGTGCCTACAGCCCACTTTTGTTATGTTAGGCCCACTAAGCCTGTCTGCGGTCCCTCCTTCTGTCTGCGGTCCCTCCTTCTAATAGTCCTCCACTGACCAGAACACTGCTGCCCGTTTACCCCTGGAACCTATTTTAAAGTGCCTACAGCCTACTTTTGTTATGTTAGGCCTACTAAGCCTGTCTGCGGTCCCTCCTTCCACTAGTCCTCCACTGACCAGACCACTGCTGCCCGTGTACCCCTGGAACCTATTTTAAAGTGCCTACAGCCTGCTTTTGTTATGTTAGGCCTACTAAGCCTGTATGCGGTCCCTCCTTCCACTAGTCCTCCACTGACCACACCACTGCTGTCGTGTACCCCTGGAAGCTATTTTAAAGTGCCTACAGCGTACTTTTGTTATGTTAGGTCTACTAAGCCTGTCTGCGGTCCCTCCTTCCACTAGTCCTCCACTGACCACACAACTGCTGCCCGTGTACCCCTGGAAGCTATTTTAAAGTGCCTGCAGCCCACTTTTGTTATGTTAGGCCTACTAAGCCTGTCTGCGGTCCCTCCTTCCAATAGTCCTCCACTGACCAGACCACTGCTGCCCGTTTACCCCTGGAACATATTTTAAAGTGCCTACAGCCTACTTTTGTTATGTTAGGCCTACTAAGCCTGTCTGCGGTCCCTCCTTCCAATAGTCCTCCACTGACCAGACCACTGCTGCCCATGTACCCCTGGAACCTATTTTAAATTGCCTACAGCCCACTTTTGTTATCTTAGGCCTACTAAGCCTGTCTGCAGTCCCTCCTTCCAATAGTCCTCCACTGACCACACCACTGCTGCCCGTGTACCCCTGGAACCTATTTTAAAGTGCCTACAGCCTACTTTTGTTATGTTAGGCCTACTAAGCCTGTCTGCGGTCCCTCCTTCCACTAGTCCTCCACTGACCAGACCACTGCTGCCCGTGTACCCCTGGAAGCTATTTTAAAGTGCCTACAGCCTACTTTTGTTATGTTAGGCCTACTAAGCCTGTCTGCGGTCCCTCCTTCCACTAGCCCTCCACTGACCAGGCCACTGCTGCCCGTGTACCCCTGGAACCTATTTTAAAGTGCCTACAGCCTACTTTTGTTATGTTAGGTCGACTAAGCCTGTCTGCAGTCCCTCCTTCCACTAGTCCTCCACTGACCAGACCACTGCTGCCCGTGTACCCCTGGAACCTATTTTAAAGTGCCTACAGCCTACTTTTGTTATGTTAGGTCTACTAAGCCTGTCTGCGGTCCCTCCTTCCACTAGTCCTCCACTGACCACACCACTGCTGCCCGTGTACCCCTGGAAGCTATTTTAAAGTGCATACAGCCCACTTTTGTTATGTTAGGCCTACTAAGCCTGTCTGCGGTCCCTCCTTCCAACAGTCCTCCACTGACCAGACCACTGCTGCCAGTGTACCCCTGGAACCAATTTTAAAGTGCGTACAGCCTACTTTTGTTATGTTAGGCCTACTAAGCCTGTCTGCGGTCCCTCCTTAAGTAGTCCTCCACTAACCAGACCACTGCTGCCCGTGTACCCCTGGAACCTATTTTAAAGTGCCTACAGCCTACTTTTGTTATGTTAGGCCTACTAAGCCTGTCTGCGGTCCCTCCTTCCACTAGTCCTCCACTGACCACACCACTGCTGCCCGTGTACCCCTGGAAGCTATTTTAAAGTGCCTACAGCCTACTTTTGTTATGTTAGGTCTACTAAGCCTGTCTGCGGTCCCTCCTTCCAATAGTCCTCCACTGACCACACCACTGCTGCCCCTGTACCCCTGGAAGCTATTTTAAAGTGCCTACAGCCCACTTTTGTTATGTTAGGCCCACTAAGCCTGTCTGCGGTCCCTCCTTCTGTCTGCGGTCCCTCCTTCTAATAGTCCTCCACTGACCAGAACACTGCTGCCCGTTTACCCCTGGAACCTATTTTAAAGTGCCTACAGCCTAATTTTGTTACGTTAGGCCTACTAAGCCTGTCTGCGGTCCCTCCTTCCACTAGTCCTCCACTGACCAGACCACTGCTGCCCGTGTACCCCTGGAACCTATTTTAAAGTGCCTACAGCCTACTTTTGTTATGTTAGGCCTACTAAGCCTGTCTGCGGTCCCTCCTTCCACTAGTCCTCCACTGACCAGACCACTGCTGCCCGTGTACCCCTGGAACCTATTTTAAAGTGCCTACAGCCTGCTTTTGTTATGTTAGGCCTACTAAGCCTGTATGCGGTCCCTCCTTCCACTAGTCCTCCACTGACCACACCACTGCTGTCGTGTACCCCTGGAAGCTATTTTAAAGTGCCTACAGCGTACTTTTGTTATGTTAGGTCTACTAAGCCTGTCTGCGGTCCCTCCTTCCACAAGTCCTCCACTGACCACACAACTGCTGCCCGTGTACCCCTGGAAGCTATTTTAAAGTGCCTGCAGCCCACTTTTGTTATGTTAGGCCTACTAAGCCTGTCTGCGGTCCCTCCTTCCAATAGTCCTCCACTGACCAGACCACTGCTGCCCGTGTACCCCTGGAACCTATTTTAAAGTGCCTACAGCCCACATTTGTTATGTTAGGCCTACTAAGCCTGTCTGCGGTCCCTCCTTCCAATAGTCCTCCACTGACCAGACCACTGCTGCCCGTGTACCCCTGGAACCTATTTTAAAGTGCGTACAGCCTACTTTTGTTATGTTAGGCCTACTAAGCCTGTATGCAGTCACTCCTTCACTAGTCCTCCACTAACCAGACCACTGCTGCCCGTGTACCCCTGGAACCTATTTTAAAGTGTCTACAGCCTACTTTTGTTATGTTAGGCCTACTAAGCCTGTCTGCAGTCCCTCCTTCCACTAGTCCTCCACTGACCACACCACTGCTGCCCGTGTACCCCTGGAACCTATTTTAAAGTGCCTACAGCCTAATTTTGTTACGTTAGGCCTACTAAGCCTGTCTGCGGTCCCTCCTTCCACTAGTCCTCCACTGACCAGACCACTGCTGCCCGTGTACCCCTGGAACCTATTTTAAAGTGCCTACAGCCTACTTTTGTTATGTTAGGTCTACTAAGCCTGTATGCGGTCCCTCCTTCCACTAGTCCTCCACTGACCACACCACTGCTGCCCGTGTACCCCTGGAACCTATTTTAAAGTGCCTACAGCCTACTTTTGTTATGTTAGGCCTACTAAGCCTGTCTGCGGTCCCTCCTTTCACTAGTCCTCCACTGACCACACCACTGCTGCCCGTGTACCCCTGGAAGCTATTTTAAAGTGCCTACAGCCCACATTTGTTATGTTAGGCCTACTAAGCCTGTCTGCGGTCCCTCCTTCCAATAGTCCTCCACTGACCAGACCACTGCTGCCCGTTACCCCTGGAACCTATTTTAAAGTGCCTACAGCCTACTTTTGTTATGTTAGGCCTACTAAGCCTGTCTGCAGTCACTCCTTCCACTAGTCCTCCACTGACCAGACCACTGCTGCCCGTGTACCCCTGGAACCTATTTTAAAGTGCCTACAGCCTAATTTTGTTATGTTAGGCCTACTAAGCCTGTTTGCAGTCCCTCCTTCCACTAGTCCTCCACTGACCACACCACTGCTGCCCGTGTACCCCTGGAACCTATTTTAAAGTGCCTACAGCCTACTTTTGTTATGTTAGGCCTACTAAGCCTGTCTGCGGTTCCTCCTTCCACTAGTCCTCCACTGACCACATACTGCTGCCCTTGTACCCCTGGAAGCTATTTTAAAGTGCCTACAGCCTACTTTTGTTATGTTAGGCCTACTAAGCCTGTCTGCGGTCCCTCCTTCCACTAGTCCTCCACTGACTAGACCACTGCTGCCCGTGTACCCCTGGAAGCTATTTTAAAGTGCCTACAGCCTACTTTTGTTATGTTAGGCCTACTAAGCCTGTCTGCGGTCCCTCCTTCCACTAGTCCTCCACTGACCACACCACTGCTGTCGTGTACCCCTGGAAGCTATTTTAAAGTGCCTACAGCCTACTTTTGTTATGTTAGGTCTACTAAGCCTGTCTGCGGTCCCTCCTTCCACTAGTCCTCCACTGACCACACCACTGCTGCCCGTGTACCCCTGGAACCTATTTTAAAGTGCCTACAGCCTACTTTTGTTATGTTAGGCCTACTAAGCCTGTCTGCGGTCCCTCCTTCTGTCTGCGGACCCTCCTTCTAATAGTCCTCCACTGACCAGACCACTGCTGCCCGTTTACCCCTGGAACCTATTTTAAAGTGCCTACAGCCTACTTTTGTTATGTTAGGCCTACTAAGCCTGTCTGCGGTCCCTCCTTCCACTAGTCCTCCACTGACCAGACCACTGCTGCCCGTGTACCCCTGGAACCTATTTTAAAGTGCCTATAGCCTACTTTTGTTATGTTAGGCCTACTAAGCCTGTCTGCGGTCCCTCCTTCCACTAGTCCTCCACTGACCACACCACTGCTGTCGTGTACCCCTGGAAGCTATTTTAAAGTGCCTACAGCGTACTTTTGTTATGTTAGGTCTACTAAGCCTGTCTGCGGTCCCTCCTTCCACTAGTCCTCCACTGACCACACAACTGCTGCCCGTGTACCCCTGGAAGCTATTTTAAAGTGCCTGCAGCCCACTTTTGTTATGTTAGGCCTACTAAGCCTGTCTGCGGTCCCTCCTTCCAATAGTCCTCCACTGACCAGACCACTGCTGCCCGTGTACCCCTGGAACATATTTTAAAGTGCCTACAGCCTACTTTTGTTATGTTAGGCCTACTAAGCCTGTCTGCAGTCACTCCTTCCACTAGTCCTCCACTGACCAGACCACTGCTGCCCGTGTACCCCTGGAACCTATTTTAAAGTGCCTACAGCCTAATTTTGTTATGTTAGGCCTACTAAGCCTGTCTGCAGTCCCTCCTTCCACTAGTCCTCCACTGACCACACCACTGCTGCCCGTGTACCCCTGGAACCTATTTTAAAGTGCCTACAGCCTACTTTTGTTATGTTAGGCCTACTAAGCCTCTCTGCGGTCCCTCCTTCCACTAGTCCTCCACTGACCACACCACTACTGCCCGTGTACCCCTGGAAGCTATTTTAAAGTGCCTACAGCCTACTTTTGTTATGTTAGGTCTACTAAGCCTGTCTGCGGTCCCTCCTTCCACTAGTCCTCCACTGACCACACGACTGCTGCCCGTGTACCCCTGGAAGCTATTTTAAAGTGCATACAGCCCACTTTTGTTATGTTAGGCCTACTAAGCCTGTCTGAGGTCCCTCCTTCCAACAGTCCTCCACTGACCAGACGACTGCTGCCCGTGTACCCCTGGAACCAATTTTAAAGTGCGTACAGCCTACTTTTGTTATGTTAGGCCTACTAAGCCTGTCTGCAGTCCCTCCTTCACTAGTCCTCCACTAACCAGACCACTGCTGCCCGTGTACCCCTGGAACCTATTTTAAAGTGTCTACAGCCTACTTTTGTTATGTTAGGCCTACTAAGCCTGTCTGCGGTCCCTCCTTCCACTAGTCCTCCACTGACCACACCACTGCTGCCCGTGTACCCCTGGAACCTATTTTAAAGTGCCTACAGCCTACTTTTGTTATGTTAGGCCTACTAAGCCTGTCTGCGGTCCCTCCTTCCACTAGTCCTCCACTGACCAGACCACTGCTGCCCGTGTACCCCTGGAACCTATTTTAAAGTGCCTACAGCCTACTTTTGTTATGTTAGGTCTACTAAGCTTGTCTGCGGTCCCTCCTTCCACTAGTCCTCCACTGACCACACCACTGCTGCCCGTGTACCCCTGGAACCTATTTTAAAGTGCCTACAGCCTACTTTTGTTATGTTAGGCCTACTAAGCCTGTCTGCGGTCCCTCCTTCCACTAGTCCTCCACTGACCACACCACTGCTGCCCGTGTACCCCTGGAAGCTATTTTAAAGTGCCTACAGCCTACTTTTGTTATGTTAGGTCTACTAAGCCTGTCTGCGGTCCCTCCTTCCAATAGTCCTCCACTGACCACACCACTGCTGCCCGTGTACCCCTGGAACCTATTTTAAAGTGCCTACAGCCCACATTTGTTATGTTAGGCCTACTAAGCCTGTCTGCGGTCCCTCCTTCCAATAGTCCTCCACTGACCAGACCACTGCTGCCCGTGTACCCCTGGAACCTATTTTAAAGTGCCTACAGCCTACTTTTGTTATGTTAGGCCTACTAAGCCTGTCTGCAGTCACTCCTTCCACTAGTCCTCCAGTGACCAGACCACTGCTGCCCGTGTACCCCTGGAACCTATTTTAAAGTGCCTACAGCCTAATTTTGTTATGTTAGGCCTACTAAGCCTGTCTGCAGTCCCTCCTTCCACTAGTCCTCCACTGACCACACCACTGCTGCCCGTGTACCCCTGGAACCTATTTTAAAGTGCCTACAGCCCACATTTGTTATGTTAGGCCTACTAAGCCTGTCTGAGGTCCCTCCTTCCAACAGTCCTCCACTGACCAGACGACTGCTGCCCGTGTACCCCTGGAACCAATTTTAAAGTGCGTACAGCCTACTTTTGTTATGTTAGGCCTACTAAGCCTGTCTGCAGTCCCTCCTTCACTAGTCCTCCACTAACCAGACCACTGCTGCCCGTGTACCCCTGGAACCTATTTTAAAGTGTCTACAGCCTACTTTTGTTATGTTAGGCCTACTAAGCCTGTCTGCGGTCCCTCCTTCCACTAGTCCTCCACTGACCACACCACTGCTGCCCGTGTACCCCTGGAACCTATTTTAAAGTGCCTACAGCCTATTTTTGTTATGTTAGGCCTACTAAGCCTGTCTGCGGTCCCTCCTTCCACTAGTCCTCCACTGACCAGACCACTGCTGCCCGTGTACCCCTGGAACCTATTTTAAAGTGCCTACAGCCTACTTTTGTTATGTTAGGTCTACTAAGCCTGTCTGCGGTCCCTCCTTCCACTAGTCCTCCACTGACCACACCACTGCTGCCCGTGTACCCCTGGAACCTATTTTAAAGTGCCTACAGCCTACTTTTGTTATGTTAGGCCTACTAAGCCTGTCTGCGGTCCCTCCTTCCACTAGTCCTCCACTGACCACACCACTGCTGCCCGTGTACCCCTGGAAGCTATTTTAAAGTGCCTACAGCCTACTTTTGTTATGTTAGGTCTACTAAGCCTGTCTGCGGTCCCTCCTTCCAATAGTCCTCCACTGACCACACCACTGCTGCCCGTGTACCCCTGGAACCTATTTTAAAGTGCCTACAGCCCACATTTGTTATGTTAGGCCTACTAAGCCTGTCTGCGGTCCCTCCTTCCAATAGTTCTCCACTGACCAGACCACTGCTGCCCGTGTACCCCTGGAACCTATTTTAAAGTGCCTACAGCCTACTTTTGTTATGTTAGGCCTACTAAGCCTGTCTGCAGTCACTCCTTCCACTAGTCCTCCAGTGACCAGACCACTGCTGCCCGTGTACCCCTGGAACCTATTTTAAAGTGCCTACAGCCTAATTTTGTTATGTTAGGCCTACTAAGCCTGTCTGCAGTCCCTCCTTCCACTAGTCCTCCACTGACCACACCACTGCTGCCCGTGTACCCCTGGAACCTATTTTAAAGTGCCTACAGCCTACTTTTGTTATGTTAGGCCTACTAAGCCTGTCTGCGGTCCCTCCTTCCACTAGTCCTCCACTGACCACACACTGCTGCCCGTGTACCCCTGGAAGCTATTTTAAAGTGCCTACAGCCTACTTTTGTTATGTTAGGCCTACTAAGCCTGTCTGCGGTCCCTCCTTCCACTAGTCCTCCACTGACTAGACCACTGCTGCCCGTGTACCCCTGGAAGCTATTTTAAAGTGCCTACAGCCTACTTTTGTTATGTTAGGCCTACTAAGCCTGTCTGCGGTCCCTCCTTCCACTAGTCCTCCACTGACCACACCACTGCTGCCGTGTACCCCTGGAAGCTATTTTAAAGTGCCTACAGCCTACTTTTGTTATGTTAGGTCTACTAAGCCTGTCTGCGGTCCCTCCTTCCACTAGTCCTCCACTGACCACACAACTGCTGCCCGTGTACCCCTGGAAGCTATTTTAAAGTGCCTACAGCCCACTTTTGTTATGTTAGGCCTACTAAGCCTGTCTGCGGTCCCTCCTTCCAATAGTCCTCCACTGACCAGACCACTGCTGCCCGTGTACCCCTGGAACCTATTTTAAAGTGCCTACAGCCTTTTTTTGTTATGTTAGGCCTACTAAGCCTGTCTGCAGTCCCTCCTTCCACTAGTCCTCCACTGACCACACCACTGCTGCCCGTGTACCCCTGGAACCTATTTTAAAGTGCCTACAGCCTACTTTTGTTATGTTAGGCCTACTAAGCCTGTCTGCAGTCACTCCTTCCACTAGTCCTCCACTGACCAGACCACTGCTGCCCGTGTACCCCTGGAACCTATTTTAAAGTGCCTACAGCCTAATTTTGTTATGTTAGGCCTACTAAGCCTGTTTGCAGTCCCTCCTTCCACTAGTCCTCCACCGACCACACCACTGCTGCCCGTGTACCCCTGGAACCTATTTTAAAGTGCCTACAGCCCACTTTTGTTATGTTAGGCCTACTAAGCCTGTCTGCGGTCCCTCCTTCCAATAGTCCTCCACTGACCAGACCACTGCTGCCCGTGTACCCCTGGAACCTATTTTAAAGTGCCTACAGCCTTTTTTTGTTATGTTAGGCCTACTAAGCCTGTCTGCAGTCCCTCCTTCCACTAGTCCTCCACTGACCACACCACTGCTGCCCGTGTACCCCTGGAACCTATTTTAAAGTGCCTACAGCCTACTTTTGTTATGTTAGGCCTACTAAGCCTGTCTGCAGTCACTCCTTCCACTAGTCCTCCACTGACCAGACCACTGCTGCCCGTGTACCCCTGGAACCTATTTTAAAGTGCCTACAGCCTAATTTTGTTATGTTAGGCCTACTAAGCCTGTTTGCAGTCCCTCCTTCCACTAGTCCTCCACTGACCACACCACTGCTGCCCGTGTACCCCTGGAACCTATTTTAAAGTGCCTACAGCCTACTTTTGTTATGTTAGGCCTACTAAGCCTGTCTGCGGTTCCTCCTTCCACTAGTCCTCCACTGACCACATACTGCTGCCCGTGTACCCCTGGAAGCTATTTTAAAGTGCCTACAGCCTACTTTTGTTATGTTAGGCCTACTAAGCCTGTCTGCGGTCCCTCCTTCCAATAGTCCTCCACTGACCAGACCACTGCTGCCCGTGTACCCCTGGAACCTATTTTAAAGTGCCTACAGCCTAATTTTGTTATGTTAGGCCTACTAAGCCTGTCTGCAGTCCCTCCTTCCACTAGTCCTCCACTGACCACACCACTGCTGCCCGTGTACCCCTGGAACCTATTTTAAAGTGCCTACAGCCTACTTTTGTTATGTTAGGCCTACTAAGCCTGTCTGCGGTTCCTCCTTCCACTAGTCCTCCACTGACCACATACTGCTGCCCGTGTACCCCTGGAAGCTATTTTAAAGTGCCTACAGCCTACTTTTGTTATGTTAGGCCTACTAAGCCTGTCTGCGGTCCCTCCTTCCAATAGTCCTCCACTGACCAGACCACTGCTGCCCGTGTACCCCTGGAACCTATTTTAAAGTGCCTACAGCCTAATTTTGTTATGTTAGGCCTACTAAGCCTGTCTGCAGTCCCTCCTTCCACTAGTCCTCCACTGACCACACCACTGCTGCCCGTGTACCCCTGGAACCTATTTTAAAGTGCCTACAGCCTACTTTTGTTATGTTAGGCCTACTAAGCCTGTCTGCAGTCACTCCTTCCACTAGTCCTCCACTGACCAGACCACTGCTGCCCGTGTACCCCTGGAACCTATTTTAAAGTGCCTACAGCCTAATTTTGTTATGTTAGGCCTACTAAGCCTGTCTGCGGTCCCTCCTTCCACTAGTCCTCCACTGACCACACCACTGCTGTCGTGTACCCCTGGAAGCTATTTTAAAGTGCCTACAGCCTACTTTTGTTATGTTAGGCCTACTAAGCCTGTCTGCGGTCCCTCCTTCCACTAGTCCTCCACTGACTAGACCACTGCTGCCCGTGTACCCCTGGAAGCTATTTTAAAGTGCCTACAGCCTACTTTTGTTATGTTAGGCCTACTAAGCCTGTCTGCGGTCCCTCCTTCCACTAGTCCTCCACTGACCACACCACTGCTGTCGTGTACCCCTGGAAGCTATTTTAAAGTGCCTACAGCCTACTTTTGTTATGTTAGGTCTACTAAGCCTGTCTGCGGTCCCTCCTTCCACTAGTCCTCCACTGACCACACAACTGCTGCCCGTGTACCCCTGGAACCTATTTTAAAGTGCCTACAGCCCACTTTTGTTATGTTAGGCCTACTAAGCCTGTCTGCGGTCCCTCCTTCCAATAGTCCTCCACTGACCTGACCACTGCTGCCCGTGTACCCCTGGAACGTATTTTAAAGTGCCTACAGCCTAATTTTGTTATGTTAGGCCTACTAAGCCTGTCTGCAGTCCCTCCTTCCACTAGTCCTCCACTGACCACACCACTGCTGCCCGTGTACCCCTGGAACCTATTTTAAAGTGCCTACAGCCTACTTTTGTTATGTTAGGCCTACTAAGCCTGTCTGCGGTCCCTCCTTCCAATAGTCCTCCACTGACCATACCACTGCTGCCCGTGTACCCCTGGAACCTATTTTAAAGTGCCTACAGCCTACTTTTGTTATGTTAGGCCTACTAAGCCTGTCTGCGGTCCCTCCTTCCAATAGTCCTCCACTGACCAGACCACTGCTGCCCGTGTACCCCTGGAACCTATTTTAAAGTGCCTACAGCCTACTTTTGTTATGTTAGGCCTACTAAGCCTGTCTGCGGTCCCTCCTTCCACTAGTCCTCCACTGACCAGACCACTGCTGCCCGTGTACCCCTGGAACCTATTTTAAAGTGCCTACAGCCTACTTTTGTTATGTTAGGCCTACTAAGCCTGTCTGCGGTCCCTCCTTCGACTTGTCCTCTACTGACCACACCACTGCTGCCCGTGTACCCCTGGAACCTATTTTAAAGTGCCTACAGCCTACTTTTGTTATGTTAGGCCTACTAAGCCTGTCTGCGGTCCCTCCTTCCACTTGTCCTCCACTGACCAGACCACTGCTGCCCGTGTACCCCTGGAAGCTATTTTAAAGTGCCTACAGCCTACTTTTGTTATGTTAGATCTACTAAGCCTGTCTGCGGTCCCTCCTTCCACTAGTCCTCCATTGACCACACCACTGCTGCCCGTGTACCCCTGGAACCTATTTTAAAGTGCCTACAGCCTACTTTTGTTATTTTAGGCCTACTAAGCCTGTCTGCGGTCCCTCCTTCCACTAGTCCTCCACTGACCACACCACTGCTGCCCATGTACCCCTGGAAACCATTTTAAATTGCATAGAGCATCCTTTTTTTAATTGTAGGCGTACTAAGTCTGTCTGCGGTCCATAATTGAAATTGTCCTCCACTGAACAGACCAATGCTGCCTGTGTACCCCTGTAACCTTTTTTAAACTGCATTGAACCTTGTGTTTAAGGCCTACTACCTGTGTCCGTCTGCGCCACTCAATACAGCTGTCCTCCTCTGAAAAAAGCTGAGCGACAATAGTCTGGTTTTCAGCCTATAGGAATTTGAAAACTGCATTGGGGCTACTTCTTCGGTAGGGCCTACTAACGGTGTCTGCCGCTCCAAGGTGTTCTCCAGGTTGCCTCTCCATAGCTTCAATCTTCATGCTCGTGTTAAGTAGTTCTTGAAACAACACTACATTAGGCCTACAAGTTGGGTCTGGGTCGTAGAGACGGTGTCTGCCGCTCCAAGGTGTTCTCCAGGTTGCCTCTCCATAGCTTCAATCTTCATGCTTGTGTTAAGTAGTTGTTGAAACAACACTACATTAGGCCTACAAGTTGGGTCTGGGTCGTAGAGACGGTGTCTGCCGCTCAAAGGTGTTCTCCAGGTTGCCTCTCCATTGGTTCAATCTTCATGCTCGTGTTAAGTAGTTGTTGAAACAACACTACATTAGGCCTACAAGTTGGGTCTGGGTCGTAGAGACGGTGTCTGCCGCTCCAAGGTGTTCTCCAGGTTGCCTCTCCATTGCTTCAATCTTCATGCTTGTCTTAAGTAGTTGTTGAAACAACACTACATTAGGCCTACAAGTTGGGTCTGGGTCGTAGAGACTGTGTCTGCCACTCCAAGGTGTTCTCCAGGTTGCCACATAATCGAAGCTGTATAGAGCCTATTTTGTTATTTTACGCCTACTAAGTCTTTCTGCGGTCCCTCCTTCCAATTGTCCTCCACTGAGCACACCAATGCAGACTGTGTACCCATGTAACCTTTTTTAAACCTGCGTCGAGCCAACTTTGTGGTGTAAGGCCTACTTGTAGTGTCTGGCTGCGCCACTCAATACAGCTGTCCTCTTTACAAAAAATGACCTACAATTATCTGGTTTTCAGCCTATTGGAATTTTAAAACTGCAGTGGGCCTACTAGTTGGGTTGGGGCCTTCTATCGGTGTCTGCCGCTCCTTGCTGTTCTCCTCCAGTGAACAAAGCTGTGCCGCCTGTTTACTACTGTTGCCAATTTTGAACTGCATTTAGACTACTTACTGATTTGGGCCTACTCTCTGTGTCAGCCTCTCATTACAGTTGTCCTCCACTGAACAAAACAATGCCCCCTGGTTAGTCCTGTTACCAATTTTGAACTGCATTTAGCCCACTTTATTCTTTGGGCCCATATCTGTTTCCCCCTCATCCTGCCCATTGCCCAGCCAGTGATAGATGAGTCTGCTGGTACATTGACCCATAACGCAACATTCCCCGTGCACGCTAAACTGCAAGACTGTGACCCTGCTGAAAGTCAGGTTCCCCGTCCCGCATACCATACCACCTTACACGGGGACAAAGAGGAAGGTGCAGATGAAGGTGCAGGTTCCTTCATCAGGTGGGGGGAGGAATACTCGTTGGCGACGTCACTGGCACAGGGCCCCTCATAGTACGCAAAAGTGTTGCTGCCGGTGGGAGGCGCCCCCGCCGTGCAAACACACCGCCGTACTTTGAGGGGCCCTGTGCCAGTGCCAATGCCAACGAGTGGGCCCCCCCTGCTTGCTCAGGATCACAGCACTTGCAAAGTTGAAATACTTACCTCTCCCTGCTCCACTGCCGTGACGTTGTCCAGATTTCCTGGGCCCACTAAATACTTGAACCAGCCCTACCCCCCACAACTTTAGCCAAACCCCCAATTTCCAATGCCTTACTATTATTATAAGGTAAATTTAGATTGACAAGCTTCAGTAACAAGAATGTATGTTTTTTGCCATTAAAATGGGCACTGTAGGTGTTTTCCTGGCCTCCACTCACTGCCGACTATGCTCCCCCATTGACTTGCATTGGGTTTCGTGTTTCGGCCGATCCCCGACTTTTCGCGATAATCGGCCGATTCCACTCGACTCGACTTTTGAGATAGTCGGGTTTCGCGAAACCCGACTCGACTCTAAAAAAGTCAAGGTCGTTCAACCCTAATCAAAAGGATGGAATGCCTATGTATACAGCATAGTAAACTGAAAGTGCACTTGCCCACCTGGCTATAAGCATAACTGGATAGCTAAACGCTAATTCTCCTAATTTCCCAGGTAAGCCATGCACCCTAATAAATAGGCAAAAATATCCATATTATGAAAGAGTGTACCTTGTTAGTCAGCCACGTGGGGATAAGCCTCGGCATCCCTCTGCCCCAAGGGGAGGGACGCCGAGGCTTATCCCCACGTGGCTGACTAACAAGGTACACTCTTTCATAATATGGATATTTTTGCCTACTTATTAGGGTGCATGGCTTACCTGGGAAATTAGGAGAATTAGCGTTTAGCTCTCCAGTTATACTTATGCTTATAGCCAGGTGGGCAAGTGCACTTTCAGTTTATTATGCTGTATACATAGGCATTCCATCCTTGTTATATATGATATGTATTTATTGTGGTAGTCAGTCCAGTGTTTTCGGGATAACCTATGGCAGAGATGTCCCTCATTTTGTGGTTCCAGTACCCTTGTTTGTTATTACTATATGTTGTCTTTTAGATTACTTCAATAAATATGTTTTTATATTGTACCATGGTGAGGTCAATTCATATTTTGTGGTCACACCTTCAGTGATTTTATATATATATATATATATATATATATATATATATATATATATATATATATATATATATATATATATATATATATACACACACAGTACAGACCAAAAGTTGGGACACACCTTCTCATTTAAAGATTTTTCTGCATTTTCATGACTATGAAAATTGTACATTCACACTGAGGCATCAAAACTATGAATTAACACATGTGGAATTATATACTTAACAAAAAAGTGTGAAACAACTGAAATTATGTCTTATAGTATAGGTTCTTCAAAGTAGCCACCTTTTGCTTTCATGACTGCTTTGCACACTCTTGGCATTCTCTTGATGAGCTTCAAGAGGTAGTCACCGGGAATGGTCTTACAACAATCTTGAAGGAGTTCCCAGAGATGCTTAGCACTTGTTGGCCCTTTTGCCTTCACTCTGCAGTCCAGCTCACCCCAAACCATCTCCATTGGGTTCAGGTCTGGTGACTGTGGAGGCCAGGTCATCTGGCGTAGCACCCTATCACTCTCCTTCTTGGTCAAATAGCCATTACACAGCTTGGAGGTGTGTTTGAGGTCATTGTCCTGTTGAAAAATAAATGATGATTCAACTAAATGCAAAGTGGATGGAATAGCGTGCCGCTGCAAGATGCTGTGGTAGCCATGCTGGTTCAGTATGCCTTCAATTTTGAATAAATCCCAACAGTGTCACCAGCAAAGCACCCCCACACCATCACACCTCCTCCCCCATGCTTCACGGTGGGAACCAGGCATGTAGAGTCCATCCGTTCACCTTTTTTGCGTCGCACAAAGACACGGTGGTTGTAACCAAAGATCTCAAATTTGGACTCATCAGACCAAAGCACAGATTTCTACTGGTCTAATGTCCATTCCTTGTGTTGTTTAGCCCAAACAAGTCTCTTCTGCTTGTTGCCTATCCTTAGCAGTGGTTTCCTAGCAGCTATTTTACCATGAAGACCTGCTGCACAAAGTCTCCTCTTAACAGTTATTGTAGAGATGTGTCTGCTGCTAGAACTCTGTGTGGCATTGACCTGGTCTCTAATGTGAGCTGTTGTTAACCTGCGATTTCTGAGGCTGGTGACTCGGATAAACTTATCCTTAGAAGCAGAGGTGACTCTTGGTCTTCCTTTCCTAGGGCGGTTCTCATGTGAGCCAGTTTCTTTGTAACGCTTGATGGTTTTTGCAACTGCACTTGGGGACACTTTCAAAGTTTTCCCAATTTTTCGGACTGACTGACCTTCATTTCTTAAAGTAATGATGGCCGCTCGTTTTTCTTTACTTAGAATGTGTATTATGGCAAGAAAAAAACAGCTAACAGTCTATTCAGTAGGACTATCAGCTGTGTATCCACCAGACTTCTGCACAACACAACTGACGGTCCCAACCCCATTTATAAGGCAATAAATCCCACTTATTAAACCTGACAGGGCACACCTGTGACGTGAAAACCATTTCCAGTGACTACCTCTTGAATCTCAGACTAAAACCAGAGCAACGAACCAGGAAAACGTCCAGAAAGTATACCAGTTCAAGGATAATTAAAAATTATGCCTTTATTTTAAGCAGGTGGCAAATGATTACATAAAAATGTGCAAAAGATAATATATAAATGAATATACATAAAAAATACATAAAAAATACACAATACACAAAAATTGAGCAGAAACAGGATAAGATCATAATAATTCCCAGCAAAGAAATAACCCCAGATACCACATTATAGGGATTTTTACTTCAGCTGTGCCAATATATCAAAAACAAGTGCTAATAGGTGAAAAAATATTTAAAATATAAAATGTGGAAAAAAGATAAAAGTTTGCAGCAATTTAAAAGGTGCAACTGTGCAAAACTTGCAAAATATGTATATATAGCCAGAAAAAATAAAGTGCCAAAGTGCTATGACCAGAATTAAGGTCAGAAACTGTGCATTCCACACCAATCATATAAGATATGTGCAAAGGAATCTGAAACAGCACAGCGATAAATCTATCACATATACCTGTGGAGGGGGCTGGGTCCTGTATCCGCGCACACCCGACGCGTGTTTCGGAGCACTGTCCTTCGTCAGGGGGTGACTTATCCAGGCGATAGTAAGGTTTTTATAGTGTGCTCATTCCGAGCGCTGTGGCCAGGGTATGGACGGCGCATGCGCGGTCAGGAGGTCCCAGAAGTTCCGGTCTCCGCGTCACATGACCGGCCGTACAGAGACGGAGTACCTGACGTAACCAAGGGGACATAGACGTGGAAAGCCAGGACTCCAGGACACAGACCGGCCATGCGCACTGCCCGAAACACAGTGTGGGAAGATGAAGGTATACCGCAAATAATATAAGTGAATGGGGGCAATTTGTGGAAGGTAAAAATATAAAGGGGAGCAACCATACTGTGATATGAAAAAGATGTCAGTTATAACAATGGGGTACTCATCGTTTTTTGATGTTTCGAGGACAGACTCCTCATGCCTCAATGCGTTTCACCGATCTGGATCATCAGGAGGCTTGGATAGACAGATGCTGTATGGTGACCACCCATATCACTACTATATACAGTATAGGTTATCAAGATGGGCCCTACACCAATTAGGAGAAAGCTCCATTAACCAATAGCGGTAGACAAAGAGCCTCCATAATAAGGGTCCCATGTATATACTTAATATTATGTTGCAATGCAGTCCCTTAATCCCCCAGACTTTGTAATCAGTCTCACCTTGGTACTGGCACCTGGTAAATGTCTTCATATTCAAAGGTGCCACTATACTGGAAGTAACTCTGGCATCCATAGCACATGGTGTATAGATGGCATTGCGCAAGACCGGAAATGTCTCAGGAGCCATCTTCTTGGAGCTCGATGTACTCCAGTCATTGTGCATGTCCGTTCGTGTGTACACGGCCATATTGCCGGGGATCGTTAAATGCGCATGTAGGATATGATTTAGGAACCATCTTGCCGAAGGGCAATACACTGGCCCATGTTGCGCATGCGCAGATCTATGCCGGCAGCCATTTTCCCTGAAATGAAAGTAAAGGAAATGAATGACTGAAATGACTGAATAAATACATAACCCCCCCATCCAATAAAGCGTTACTGTACACCACCTCTGTTGTACAACTCATTGTACAATCCTGGGCACAATTAGCTGTGCATCTTTGTATGATTATCTGTTATACAAATAACGCTCCAGCAGAGTGCTAATACAGATAAACAAGGGATAAAGAAGAGGGGAAATGGAGAGGGGGGAGGGGGAAGAGGGGAACTACACATCAGTATGTGACCAATTGATTATTACCTTATCTAGGCTCATATTGAGATCTCTTTTAAGATACCACTCAATTGGTTATGTATCCTCACTTGATTTGAGAAGAAGAGGAATCATATTCACCATATCATTACTGTACATACTGATCCAAGATTGAAATTGACAAATGGGTGTTAAAATAACTCTACAACTATAATAGACAATTACCTATGATTATAAATGATAAACCACAATAATTTGTGGATCCCATTAAAGACGGGATAAAAATGCTGTAATATGACAAGAGCAATTATATATGTTATACAGGAACCCCTCAGTGTTCAGAGGTGAAAATCAGGTCTTAGACATACTGCTCCATATAGATCTCATGTTTGAAAATAGGCATATTGAATTAAAGGTAACAAGAATAATGGCGCTTTCCTTCAGAGAAAACATGTAAAAGAATAAAAACTGAAAATGTAGGCCCCTTAAAAAATAGTGAGGAAAGAATGGTTGTAGATGACGAGGAAAAAGCTAACATTTTAAACACCTTCTTCTCCACGGTATTCACGGTGGAAAATGAAATGCTAGGTGAAATCCCAAGAAACAATGAAAACCCTATATTAAGGGTCACCAATCTAACCCAAGAAGAGGTGCGAAACCGGCTAAATAAGATTAAAATAGATAAATCTCCGGGTCCGGATGGCATACACCCACGAGTACTAAGAGAACTAAGTAATGTAATAGATAAACCATTATTTCTTATTTTTAGGGACTCTATAGCGACAGGGTCTGTTCCGCAGGATTGGCGCATAGCAAATGTGGTGCCAATATTCAAAAAGGGCTCTAAAAGTGAACCTGGAAATTATAGGCCAGTAAGTCTAACCTCTATTGTTGGTAAAATATTTGAAGGGTTTCTGAGGGATGTTATTCTGGATTATCTCAATGAGAATAACTGTTTAACTCCATATCAGCATGGGTTTATGAGAAATCGCTCCTGTCAAACCAATCTAATCAGTTTTTATGAAGAGGTAAGCTATAGGCTGGACCACGGTGAGTCATTGGACGTGGTATATCTCGATTTTTCCAAAGAGTTTGATACCGTGCCGGACAAGAGGTTGGTACACAAAATGAGAATGCTTGGTCTGGGGGAAAATGTGTGTAAATGGGTTAGTAACTGGCTTAGTGATAGAAAGCAGAGGGTGGTTATAAATGGTATAGTCTCTAACTGGGTCGCTGTGACCAGTGGGGTACCGCAGGGGTCAGTATTGGGACCTGTTCTCTTCAACATATTCATTAATGATCTGGTAGAAGGTTTACACAGTAAAATATCGATATTTGCAGATGATACAAAACTATGTAAAGCAGTTAATACAAGAGAAGATAGTATTCTGCTACAGATGGATCTGGATAAGTTGGAAACTTGGGCTGAAAGGTGGCAGATGAGGTTTAACAATGATAAATGTAAGGTTATACACATGGGAAGAAGGAATCAATGTCACCATTACACACTGAACGGGAAACCACTGGGTAAATCTGACAGGGAGAAGGACTTGGGGATCCTAGTTAATGATAAACTTACCTGGAGCAGCCAGTGCCAGGCAGCAGCTGCCAAGGCAAACAGGATCATGGGGTGCATTAAAAGAGGTCTGGATACACATGATGAGAGCATTATAATGCCTCTGTACAAATCCCTAGTTAGACCGCACATGGAGTACTGTGTCCAGTTTTGGGCACCGGTGCTCAGGAAGGATATAATGGAACTAGAGAGAGTACAAAGGAGGGCAACAAAATTAATAAAGGGGATGGGAGAACTACAATACCCAAATAGATTAGCGAAATTAGGATTATTTAGTCTAGAAAAAAGACGACTGAGGGGCGATCTAATAACCATGTATAAGTATATAAGGGGACAATACAAATATCTAGCTGAGGATCTGTTTATACCAAGGAAGGTGACGGGCACAAGGGGGCATTCTTTGCGTCTGGAGGAGAGAAGGTTTTTCCACCAACATAGAAGAGGATTCTTTACTGTTAGGGCAGTGAGAATCTGGAATTGCTTGCCTGAGGAGGTGGTGATGGCGAACTCAGTCGAGGGATTCAAGAGAGGCCTGGATGTCTTCCTGGAGCAGAACAATATTGTATCATACAATTAGGTTCTGTAGAAGGACGTAGATCTGGGGATTTATTATGATGGAATATAGGCTGAACTGGATGGACAAATGTCTTTTTTCGGCCTTACTAACTATGTTACTATGTTACTATGTATATAGTAACATAGTAACATAGTTAGTAAGGCCGAAAAAAGACATTTGTCCATCCAGTTCAGCCTATATTCCATCATAATAAATCCCCAGATCTACGTCCTTCTACAGAACCTAATAATTGTATGATACAATATTGTTCTGCTCCAGGAAGACATCCAGGCCTCTCTTGAACCCCTCGACTGAGTTCGCCATCATATATGATGTATTTTCATTCAAGCCCCTTGTGGTAATGCAATTAAAGCGGTGGATCCAGGCACATTCTTTCTGTAACAGCCTATCAAAATTTCCTCCGCGGGGATTCGGAGTGAATATTTCAGTAATGCTGAATGAGATGTCACTCATATTACCGCCATGTATTTCATTCATGTGTCTGGCAATAGGGGTATCACGTTTGTGTCTAGTATCCCCAATGTGTTCTCCCACCCTCCTCCTCATCTCTCTCCTTGTTTTTCCCACATAATTTTTGGGGCACCCACACGTGGCTACATATACTACACCACTGATGTGTAGTTCCCCTCTTCCCCCTCTCCATTTCCCCTCTTCCCCCTCCCCCCTCTCCATTTCCCCTCTTCTTTATCCCTGGTTTATCTGTATTAGCACTCTGCTGGAGCGTTATTTGTATAACAGATAATCATACAAAGATGCACAGCTAATTGTGCCCAGGATTGTACAATGAGTTGTACAACAGAGGTGATGTACATTAACGCTTTATTGGATGGGGGGGTTATGTATTTATTCAGTCATTTCAGTCATTCATTTCCTTTACTTTCATCTCCGGGAAAATGGCTGCCGGCATAGATCTGCGCATGCGCAACATGGGCCAGTGTATTGCCCTGCAGCAAGATGGTTCCTAAATCACATCCGTACATGCACATTTAACGATCCCTGGCAATATGGCCGTGTACACATGAACGGACATGCGCAATGACTGGAGTACATCGAGCTCCAAGAAGATGGCTCCTGAGACATTTCCGGTCTTGCGCAATGCTGCCTATACACAGATCGGCACACCATGTGCTATGGACGCCGGAGTTATTTCCAGTAGAGTGGCACCTTTGAATATGAAGACATTTACCAGGTGCCAGTACCAAGGTGAGACTGATTACAAAGTCTGGGGGATTAAGGGACTGCATTGCAACATAATATTAAGTATATACATGGGACCCAAATAATGGAGGCTCTTTGTCTACCGCTATTGGTTAATGGAGCTTTCTCCTGATTGGTGTAGGGCTCATCTTGATAACCTATATATAGTAGTGATATGGGTGGTCACCATACAGCATCTGTCTATCCAAGCCTCCTGATGATCCAGATCGGTGAAATGCGTTTAGGCATGAGGAGTCTGTCCTCAAAACATCAAAAAACGATGAGTACCCCATTGTTATAACTGACATCTTTTTCATATCACAGTATGGTTGCGCGGTTCTCCATCTAGACTGCATCCATCTCTGATTAAGCAGATCTAACCTACCTATAATCAATGAGTGTGGGCATGAATTGGTTAAGGCCCACCAGGCTACACATAGTTTATCTACAGGGTTATCATTAGGGTGAGCCATCGAGGAGTGGAGGCGCCATTTCCGCTTTACGGCGGCTGGCACTCAGTCAGTGCGGGAAGCTGAAGGCGAGGGACGTGACCGGACACCGGAATGTAAGTATGTAGTGTTTGTTTTTTTTACATTTACAAATGGTAACCAGGGTAAACATCGGGTTACTAAGAGCGGCCCTGCGCTTAGTAACCTGATGTTTACCCTGGTTACCAGTGAAGACATCGCTGAATCGGCGTCACACACGCCGATCCAGCGATGTCAGTGGGAGATCCAGCGACGAAATAAAGTCCTGGACTTTCCCCAGTGACCAACGATCTCCCAGCAGGGGCCTGATCGTTGGTCGCTGTCACACATAACGATTTCATTAACGATATCGTTGCTACGTCACAAAAAGCAACGATATCGTTAACGATGTCGTTATGTGTGATGGTACCTTTAGGCAGGTTGTTATAAAGAGCAGGGAACAGTTACAGAGAGGTACTCTGTGTATGTTATGCACTTTTTTGCACTTTAATTAAGTTTGTTAATCACTCTAACTCACACTGTTTATTGATTGCCATGGATGACTAATTTGTAAGGCAATCACTGTCCTTTTCATCTTTTTCCTGTCGTGTCAGATTGGAGTATAATTGTATCACATTTTTTAGTGGTCAAACAGGAGTGAAAGGGACAGCCGCCGATAAGCGGGGGCGCCTATCTCGATTTAATTTTAGGGTGCCAACCTCCGCTGCATAGGCAGGGAAGATTTAGAGCATAAACAGTGTGAGGGATATTCTTAGTCGAGCACGGTTGTCTGTATGGTGATTGTGTTTAATATTTTAAAAGTGGACAATAAAAGTCTAGTTTTATCTAATATCCGTTAGGGTACAAGGTTTTTTGTTTTGTTTTGTCTTGAATTTGGACCTTGTTTTTCCATTGAATTTTTCTTGATTGGTCGCGCCCGGCCAGCGGCGACCAATCAGCGATATTGGCACGGGATTTAAACACCGCTTCAGTAATTGGTAGCTCACGGCCGGCGGCAACCAATCAGCGATATTGGCGTGGTATTTAAACACCGCTTTGGTCATTGGTTGTGCCCGGCCGTCCGTGACCAATCAGCAACAGGAGCAGTCCGGCCGCGAGTTGGCGCCAGATTTGAACAACGCTTCGCTGATCGTCCAGCCGGGCGCGACCAATCAGCAATATTGGTGCGGAATTTAACCCCCACTCACAGTGCGATGTACATGCATACATACATATTTTAGAATACCCGATGCATTAGAATCGGGCCACCATCTAGTATAAAATAAATATCTGGGAAGTAACTCAGCACAGGGCAGGGCGGTGAGTGGGGCACTAACAACGCAGCATATGGCGGGCAGTGAGTGGGCACTAATAACTCAGCACATGGCGGGCAGTGAGTGGGCACTCCTAGTATGATGCTGCACCTTGCTATGGAGGACACATCTTGGGCCCAGTTTTCAGCCCAGTCTCTCGTCTGTTGTATATACGTAGCGTGACTGACTGGGATACAGAACTTGCAGTCTTCTACACATACACCTATGGCTGCAGGCAGCTTATACTAGACCTGCATACTATATTTCTTACTATTTATGTGCAACTGGTGATTTGAGAGCTGTATCTGTCTGTAACTGCTGTAGAGGAGCAGGCGGCTTCTTCTCATTTATTGTTGCAGCATATAACATAACATTTCCTATCACTGACTATATCTGACCTTATGATGGGAGATTTTCCAGTATCAACCTGTTGTATACCTTGGTTGTAAACTATAACATATGTACATACAGTGGGGCAAAAAAGAATTTAGTCAGTCAGCAATAGTGCAAGTTCCACCACTTAAAAAGATGAGAGGCGTCTGTAATTTACATCATAGGTAGACCTCAACTATGGGAGACAAACTGAGAAAAAAAAATCCAGAAAATCACATTGTCTGTTTTTTTAACATTTTATTTGCATATTATGGTGGAAAATAAGTATTTGGTCAGAAACAAAATTTCATCTCAATACTTTGTAATATATCCTTTGTTGGCAATGACAGAGGTCAAACGTTTTCTGTAAGTCTTCACAAGGTTGCCACACACTGTTGTTGGTATGTTGGCCCATTCCTCCATGCAGATCTCCTCTAGAGCAGTGATGTTTTTGGCTTTTCGCTTGGCAACACGGACTTTCAACTCCCTCCAAAGGTTTTCTATAGGGTTGAGATCTGGAGACTGGCTAGGCCACTCCAGGACCTTGAAATGCTTCTTACGAAGCCACTCCTTCGTTGCCCTGGCGGTGTGCTTTGGATCATTGTCATGTTGAAAGACCCAGCCACATTTCATCTTCAATGCCTTTGCTGATGGAAGGAGGTTTGCACTCAAAATCTCACGATACATGGCCCCATTCATTCTTTCATGTACCCGGATCAGTTGTCCTGGCCCCTTTGCAGAGAAACAGCCCCAAAGCATGATGTTTCTACCACCATGCTTTACAGTAGGTATGGTGTTTGATGGATGCAACTCAGTATTCTTTTTCCTCCAAACACGACAAGTTGTGTTTCTACCAAACAGTTCTAGTTTGGTTTCATCAGACCATAGGACATTCTCCCAAAACTCCTCTGGATCATCCAAATGCTCTCTAGCAAACTTCAGATGGGCCCGGACATGTACTGGCTTAAGCAGTGGGACACGTCTGGCACTGCAGGATCTGAGTCCATGGTGGCATAGTGTGTTACTTATGGTAGGCCTTGTTACATTGGTCCCAGCTCTCTGCAGTTCATTCACTAGGTCCCCCCGCGTGGTTCTGGGATTTTTGCTCACCGTTCTTGTGATCATTCTGACCCCACGGGGTGGGATTTTGCGTGGAGCCCCAGATCGAGGGAGATTATCAGTGGTCTTGTATGTCTTCCATTTTCTAATTATTGCTCCCACTGTTGATTTCTTCACTCCAAGCTGGTTGGCTATTGCAGATTCAGTCTTCCCAGCCTGGTGCAGGGCTACAATTTTGTTTCTGGTGTCCTTTGACAGCTCTTTGGTCTTCACCATAGTGGAGTTTGGAGTCAGACTGTTTGAGGGTGTGTGTTGTGAATTCTGTGGCTGAGTTCACTTCTGTGGTCACAAGTGGTATTGCAGTCTCTGGGCTTCCTCCCTCAGGTGTTTTGGTGAGCTCGTTGGCTGCCTTGCTATTTAGCTCCACCTGAGTCTGTCTTCCTTGCTCCTTGTCAATGTTCCAGTGTTGGATCTGAGCTACTGCATCTTTCCTTGGGCCTGCTGCTCTGCTAGATAAGTGCTTCTAGTTTGTTTTCTGTTTTTTCTGTCCAGCTTGCTATTAACTTTTGCTGGAAGCTCTGAGAAGCAAAGGGGTGCACCGCCGTGCTGTTAGTTCGGCACGGTGGGTCTTTTTGCCCCTTTGCGTGGTTTTCGTTTTAGGGTTTTTTGTAGACTGCATAGTTCTCTTTGCTATCCTCGCTCTGTCTAGAATATCGGGCCTCACTTTGCTGAATCTATTTCATTCCTACGTTTGTCTTTTCATCTTGCTAACAGTCATTATATGTGGGGGGCTGCCTGTTCCTTTGGGGGTGTTTCTCTGAGGTAAGTCAGGCTTGTATTTCTATCTTCAGGCTAGTCAGCTCCTCAGGCAGTGCCGAGTTGCATAGGTAGTTGATAGGCGCAATCCACTGCTGCTTATAGTTGTGTGAGGATAGATCAGGTACTGCAGTCTACAGAGATTCCACGTCTCAGAGCTCGTCCTATTGTTTTTGGTTATTGCCAGATCTCTGTATGTGCGCTGATTACTGCACGCTGTGTTGCCTGATTGCCAGCCATAACAGTACAAGGAGCCAACCAATGATTTCCAATAGAGGGAAAAAAGAAATCCTGACATCATTTTTTTTTCTTAGCTCTGTCTTCAGTCTTTTTTTTCCCCTAGACATTAGAGTGCTTCAGGACACAGCTGTGGACATGGATATTCAGGCTCTGTGCTCCTCAATGGATAATCTCGTTGTAAATGTACAAAAGATTCAAGATACTATTGATCAGAAATCGATGCTAGAACCAAGAATTCCGATTCCTGATTTGTTTTTTGGTGACAGAACTAAGTTCCTGAGCTTCAGAAATAATTGTAAGCTATTTTTGGCCTTGAAACCTCATTCTTCTGGTAATCCTATTCAACAGGTTTTGATTATTATTTCTTTTTTGCGCGGCGACCCACAGGACTGGGCGTTTTCTCTTGCACCAGGAGATTCTGCATTGAGTAATGTTGATGCATTTTTCCAGGCGCTGGGATTGCTTTACGATGAGCCTAATTCAGTGGATCAAGCTGAGAAAAATCTGCTGGCTTTATGCCAGGGTCAGGATGATGTAGAAGTATATTGTCAGAAATTTAGGAAATGGTCAGTACTCACTCTGTGGAATGAATCTGCACTAGCGGCTTTGTTCAGAAAGGGTCTCTCTGAAGCTCTTAAGGATGTAATGGTGGGATTTCCTATGCCTGCTGGTTTGAATGAGTCTATGTCCTTGGCCATTCAGATCGGTCGTCGCTTGCGCGAGCGTAAATCTGTGCACCATCTGGCGGTATTGTCTGAGAGTAAGCCTGAGCCTATGCAGTGCGACAGGACTATGACTAAAGTAGAACGGCACGAACACAGACGTCTGAACAGACTGTGTTTCTATTGTGGTGATTCTACTCATGCTATTTCTAATTGTCCTAAACGCACTAGGCGGTTCGATAGCTCTGCCGTTATTGGTACTGTACAGTCCAAATTCCTTTTGTCCATTACCTTAATGTGCTCTTTGTCATCATATTCTGTCATGGCGTTTGTGGATTCAGGCGCTGCCCTGAATCTGATGGATTTGGATTATGCTAAACGTTGTGGATTTTTCTTGGAGCCTTTGCGGTGTCCTATTCCGTTGAGAGGAATTGATGCTACACCTTTGGCCAAGAATAAACCTCAGGACTGGGCCCAGCTGACCATGTGCATGGCTCCTGCACATCAGGAATTTATTCGCTTTTTGGTACTGCATAATTTGCATGATGTGGTCGTGTTGGGGTTGCCATGGCTACAAACCCATAATCCAGTATTGGATTGGAACTCTATGTCGGTAACCAGCTGGGGTTGTCAGGGAGTACATGGTGATGTTCCATTTTTGTCTATTTCGTCATCCATTCCTTCTGACATCCCAGAGTTCTTGTCGGACTTTCAGGATGTATTTGAAGAGTCCAAGTCTGATGCCCTACCTCCGCATAGGAATTGTGATTGTGCTATCGATTTGATTCCTGGTAGTAAATTCCCTAAGGGTCATTTATTTAATTTGTCCGTACCTGAACACACCGCTATGCGCAGTTATGTGAAGGAGTCCCTGGAGAAGGGACATATTCGCCCATCGTTGTCACTATTGGGAGCAGGGTTCTTTTTTGTAGCCAAGAAGGATGGTTCGCTAAGACCGTGTATTGATTACCGCCTTCTTAATAAGATCACTGTTAAGTTTCAGTATCCCTTGCCATTGATTTCTGACTTGTTTGCTCGGATTAAGGGGGCTAGTTGGTTTACTAAGATTGATCTTCGTGGTGCGTATAATCTGGTGAGAATCAGGCAGGGAGATGAATGGAAAACGGCATTTAATACGCCCGAGGGTCATTTTGAGTATCTGGTGATGCCGTTCGGACTTGCCAATGCTCCATCTGTTTTTCAGTCTTTTATGCATGACATTTTCCGTGAGTATCTGGATAAATTCTTGATTGTTTACTTGGATGACATTTTGATCTTCTCAGATGATTGGGAGTCTCATGTGAAGCAAGTCAGAATGGTTTTCCAGGTACTGCGTGCTAATTCCTTGTTCGTGAAGGGATCAAAGTGTCTCTTCGGTGTGCAGAAAGTTTCATTTTTGGGGTTCATCTTTTCCCCTTCTACTATCGAGATGGATCCGGTTAAGGTTCAGGCCATCCAGGATTGGACTCAGCCGACATCTCTAAAAAGTCTGCAGAAATTCCTGGGCTTTGCTAATTTTTATCGTCGCTTCATCTGTAATTTTTCTAGCATTGCCAGACCATTGACCGATTTGACCAAGAAGGGTGCTGATTTGGTTAATTGGTCTTCTGCTGCCGTGGAAGCTTTTCAGGAGTTGAAGCGTCGTTTTTGCTGTGCCCCTGTGTTGTGTCAACCTGATGTTTCTCTTCCGTTCCAGGTCGAGGTTGATGCTTCTGAGATTGGTGCAGGGGCGGTTTTGTCACAGAGAGGTTCTGGTTGCTCAGTGTTCAAACCATGTGCTTTCTTTTCCAGGAAATTTTCTGCTGCTGAGCGTAATTATGATGTGGGCAACCGAGAGTTGCTGGCCATGAAGTGGGCATTCGAGGAGTGGCGTCATTGGCTTGAGGGTGCTAAGCATCGCGTGGTGGTTTTGACTGATCATAAGAACCTTACTTATCTTGAGTCTGCCAAGCGCTTGAATCCTAGACAGGCCCGTTGGTCGTTATTTTTTGCTCGTTTTGATTTTGTGATTTCATACCTTCCGGGCTCTAAAAATGTGAAGGCGGATGCTCTGTCTAGGAGTTTTGTGCCCGACTCTCCGGGGTTATCTGAGCCGGCGAGTATCCTCAAGGAAGGAGTCATTGTGTCTGCCATCTCCCCTGATTTGCGGAGAGTGTTGCAGAAATTTCAGGCTAATAAACCTGATCGTTGTCCGGCCGAGAAATTGTTCGTCCCTGATAGGTGGACTAGTAAAGTTATCTCTGAACTTCATTGTTCGGTGCTGGCCGGTCATCCAGGAATCTTTGGTACCAGGGAGTTGGTTGCTAGATCCTTCTGGTGGCCATCTCTGTCACGGGATGTGCGTGCTTTTGTGCAGTCCTGTGGAATTTGTGCTAGGGCTAAGCCCTGCTGTTCACGTGCCAGTGGGTTGCTTTTGCCCTTGCCGGTCCCGAAGAGGCCTTGGACACATATTTCGATGGATTTCATTTCTGACCTTCCCGTTTCTCAAAAAATGTCGGTCATTTGGGTGGTCTGTGATCGCTTTTCTAAAATGGTCCATCTGGTGCCCTTGGTTAAATTGCCTTCCTCCTCTGATTTGGTGCCTTTGTTCTTCCAGCATGTGGTTCGTTTACATGGCATTCCTGAGAATATTGTTTCTGACAGAGGTTCCCAGTTTGTCTCGAGGTTCTGGCGAGCCTTTTGTGGTAGGATGGGCATTGACCTATCTTTTTCCTCGGCCTTCCATCCTCAGACTAATGGCCAGACCGAACGAACCAATCAGACCTTGGAAACATATCTGAGATGTTTTGTTTCCGCTGACCAGGATGATTGGGTGTCATTTTTGCCGTTGGCTGAGTTCGCCCTTAATAATCGGGCCAGCTCGGCTACCTTGGTCTCTCCATTTTTCTGCAATTCTGGGTTCCATCCTCGTTTCTCTTCAGGACAGGTTGAGTCTTCGGACTGTCCTGGTGTGGATTATGTGGTGGACAGGTTGCAGCAGATCTGGACTCAGGTAGTGGACAATTTGACCTTGTCCCAGGAGAAGGCTCAGCTTTTCGCTAATCGCAGACGCCGTGTGGGACCCCGACTTCGTGTTGGGGATCTGGTTTGGTTATCTTCTCGTCATATTCCTATGAAGGTTTCCTCTCCTAAATTTAAACCTCGTTTTATTGGTCCGTATAGGATTTCTGAGATTCTCAATCCGGTGTCTTTTCGTCTGACCCTCCCAGACTCCTTTTCCATACATAATGTATTCCATAGGTCGTTGTTGAGGAGATACGTGGCACCTATGGTTCCATCTGTGGAGCCTCCTGCCCCTGTTTTGGTGGAGGGGGAATTGGAGTATATTGTGGAGAAGATTTTGGATTCTCGTGTCTCTAGACGGAAACTCCAGTATCTGGTCAAATGGAAGGGTTATGCTCAGGAAGATAATTCCTGGGTTTTTGCCTCTGATGTCCATGCCCCAGATCTTGTTCGTGCCTTTCATGTGGCTCATCCTGGTCGGCCTGGGGGTTCTGGTGAGGGTTCGGTGACCCCTCCTCAAGGGGGGGGTACTGTTGTGAATTCTGTGGCTGAGTTCACTTCTGTGGTCACAAGTGGTATTGCAGTCTCTGGGCTTCCTCCCTCAGGTGTTTTGGTGAGCTCGTTGGCTGCCTTGCTATTTAGCTCCACCTGAGTCTGTCTTCCTTGCTCCTTGTCAATGTTCCAGTGTTGGATCTGAGCTACTGCATCTTTCCTTGGGCCTGCTGCTCTGCTAGATAAGTGCTTCTAGTTTGTTTTCTGTTTTTTCTGTCCAGCTTGCTATTAACTTTTGCTGGAAGCTCTGAGAAGCAAAGGGGTGCACCGCCGTGCTGTTAGTTCGGCACGGTGGGTCTTTTTGCCCCTTTGCATGGTTTTCGTTTTAGGGTTTTTTGTAGACTGCATAGTTCTCTTTGCTATCCTCGCTCTGTCTAGAATATCGGGCCTCACTTTGCTGAATCTATTTCATTCCTACGTTTGTCTTTTCATCTTGCTAACAGTCATTATATGTGGGGGGCTGCCTGTTCCTTTGGGGGTGTTTCTCTGAGGTAAGTCAGGCTTGTATTTCTATCTTCAGGCTAGTCAGCTCCTCAGGCAGTGCCGAGTTGCATAGGTAGTTGATAGGCGCAATCCACTGCTGCTTATAGTTGTGTGAGGATAGATCAGGTACTGCAGTCTACAGAGATTCCACATCTCAGAGCTCGTCCTATTGTTTTTGGTTATTGCCAGATCTCTGTATGTGCGCTGATTACTGCACGCTGTGTTGCCTGATTGCCAGCCATAACAGGTGTGCACAGGTGTCTTTTTATACTGATAACAAGTTTAAACAGGTGCCATTACTACAGGTAATGAGTGGAGGAAAGAGGAGACTCTTAAAGAAGAAGTTACAGGTCTGTGAGAGCCAGAAATCTTGATTGTTTGTTTCTGACCAAATACTTATTTTCCACCATAATATGCAAAAAAATGATAAAAAAAACAGACAATGTGATTTTCTGGATTTTTTTTTCTCAGTTTGTCTCCCATAGTTGAGGTCTACCTATGATGTAAATTACAGACGCCTCTCATCTTTTTAAGTGGTGGAACTTGCACTATTGCTGACTGACTAAATACTTTTTTGCCCCACTGTACATGATGTTTCATCCTCACTTATATACATTTCAGGAACTGAATAAAAAACAACAAAAAAACAAAAGTATTTGTTTTTCCTTTTTAGTGGGTCCTTGAAGTTGGTCAGTAGGGGTAACCATCTCAGGTATGGACCCCTGGTTTGGAGGGGTGTCCATCACAGTATGACCTCCTTGTGTTGAAGGGTAACCAAGGTATGGCTCCCTTGTGTCGAGAGGTAACCATCTATTGGCAGAAAAGGAGGGGTTTTAGAAGGAAGTTGCTTACACCAAAAGAAGATGGGGGAGCCCACTGCAGGGATGGGTGGCTCATCGGTGTTAAGCGGGTGTTAAAATTGGAAACAGGTCCCTACTGAGAGAGGTCTCAGAGGGACTTTTTTGGTATGGTCAACAGTCAGCGGGGCCCCCTGGGCAGATTGTGGTGCTGCTAAGGGTGGCATGGTGGAGTTCTTTATTGTTAAAATTGAAAACGGCTCCCTACTGAGAGAGGTCTCAACGGTATATTATTGGGATGGGCAACAGTTAGCTGGGTACCGCTGTGTCGGTTGCGGTGCTGCTGGGGGTGGCATGGTGAAGCTGTTTGTTGCAGTTTTGCTAAATGGTTGAACCTTCAATTCCCCTTCTCCTTTTTTCAGAGTCAAGTTAATGTTGTTTAATGTTATTCAGTGGAGGGGTAACATCTCGGGTATGGCCCCATGGTGTGGATGGGCGACCATCACGGTATGGCCCCCTGGTGTCCAGAAGCATTTATAGCTTTTAAGACCTTATTAGGGTAAAGATTAGTGATGAGCGAATATACTCGTTACTCGAGATTTCCCGAGCACGCTCGGGTGTCCTCCGAGTGATCTTTAGTGCTCGGAGATTGTTTTCCTCACCTCAGCTGAATGATTCACATCTCTTAGCCATATATAAATTCAGCCGTGGTGTAGTCCTCAAAAAATACTGTGAACTCATATAGGACTAAAACATAACTTTTACTCAATTAATTAAAATTTGTATCAAAAGTGCAAGGTGCAGACTAACAAACAAATAAACGTGTCGGCAACGCTGTAGATTACACTCATAGAGTCTCAAACAAACACCAACGCTACCCACATTATATCCTCACAGATAATCCAAATGCCCTCTGACGTCAATTAGAGGATATATTAGGCTTCAGCCATGGGTCTATAATCCCCTCACCGTCCACACTTTACAGGGTCAAAAAACCTAAACATAGTAGTACTGACATCCTATATACAAAGTGCTAGGGACCTGGGCTATAGTTAATGGGTACTCTGTTATACCGCATAACGGCATACAAGCCGCACCTATCGCGTATTAGTTTAACAAGAGTACATATCCATATAAGACTGGAAATAGAAATACAGAACGGTCTCACCCACCCGGAACCGTGTATCAAATCCTTATTCGGTTCTCCTTCTGGCGGTGGACCTTGGCTGGCTTACTTTACAGCCAAATCAGTGTTCTAAAATAGTTGCACGACAGCAATCCGCAGAGAAGATGCACAAGCGCGCACAAGCGCGAAACGGCCGTCGTCCTTTTCCTCCTTCCCGCACCTTAACTCTTACCAGCCGCCTCTCCATATTATGTCTGTTCTTTCGTAATTTGAATAAAGGACATTGATTCACAGCAACATCAGGGTGAGTGCCACTTCTATTTTTCTTCTTTTTTGATTGCACAAATGTTTTGTGTTGCTTGACTTTTCTGAGAATTGCTGTTGCGTGACAAATGACTACCAGCAGCCATAGCCTTACTGAAATGGAAAGTACTGCAGAATATGTTGGTCGTTATAGAAACAAAATTATAGTTATTATTTAGTGGGTCAACACTAAATTATTATTATTATTGAGTCGGTCTCTGTAAAAACACATTTAGGGCAGCTTATCATGTTCCTTACTCAAAATCCTTTTATATTTATGCCATTCACTATTTCTCTGAACATAATTCTCCATCAAACTCCACCGTCCCCAAAAGCACTACAACTATTGGCTGGTGACCAGATCATGCAGCCTTTATATATCCACACCTGTACTTTGTGTCCCCCCCACCTCATTGTAGATTGTAAGCTCTTATGGGCAGGGTCTTCATTGTTTTCGCTTTAATTATTGTATTATCTTTAACTATGTTACTTCTGACTGTTGTATATGAACCTCTGAATTGTAAAACGCTGCGGAATATGTTGGCACTATATAAATAAAGATTATTATTATTACAGAAAATTGAACAGGATGGACTGAAGTCATTCTTTCAATTGTTATTTTTACTGAACTGAGATAGAAATACACTAGCATATTATATACAAGTTTTTTTCATATAAAAAATAAAATTAGCAATACACATGGAAAAATGCGCAGGAAAAATATTTGAAATATTCAACATGTCTTATTTTTGGCAATGTAGAACCATTGCTTTTCCAATTGTCTTCTATGTAAATTGATAAGAATACATAACACTTATGTTTTAAGTGTTGTACATGTTCATTTTTTGCAGCTGTGCAAATTCCTTATGTAATAGCCAATAGTTTTATTGGCACCATTGATTGTATTACCTATTAAGAAAAGAATCAGCAAAAATAAATGGTTATGTACAAACTTTGAATTGTTATATTACTATAATAAAAATTTAGGGAGGCCTCTTGGCATATAGCCATTTCTGAAAGAAAAATAAGGGCATAATGGATTAGATCTACTATGACTAGTGCACCAGAATTCTGGCTTGTAATGATCAAAAAAAATTCAAATGGTATATGCCACATTTATAAAGTCCTTTTGATGCTTTTTTTGTGTCTTGCTAAATGACGCAAGTTGCAGTGGCATATAAAAGTTTGGGCACACCTAGTCAAAATTACTGTTACTGTTAACAGTTAAGGAAATTGAAAATTGAATGATTTCTAAAAGGTCTAAAGTTAAAGATGACATTTTGTATTTTAAGAAAAAATATATTTATATTCATTTGATACATTTTAAAAGTTACCAAAAGGACAATGGCCGTTGCAAAAATGTGGGCACCCTTTGGAGATGTGTGTGCTCAGATAACCTCGACCAAAGTTTCAGACCTTAATCAGCCTGTTAGGGTATGTTACCACAGTCAGTAAATGCTGCGCCCAGATGTTACAGCATAGTGGATGGGATTTCAAGAAATCCCATGGCCACTATGTGTGTATCGACGCCCACAGCTCTCCTGCGGAGACTGACACGCGGCGTGTCTTTCCAGACCACAGCATGTCAATTTATCTTGCGGAGGACTCGCGTCTCCGCATGATAAATTGCAACAGGTACAGAATAGCCAGTCTCAGGAGCGCAGGAGAACACAGACACCAGTTAGGGTAAAACCACAACGCGTTTCAACGCCGTTGAAACGCGTTGCGGTTTTACCCTAACTGGTGTCTGTGTTCTCCTTCTGCGCTCCTGAGACCGGCTATTCTGTTCCTGTTACAAGTCTATCTCCCCCGTTGTGGGGTATCCGGCTGGAGCTGGGGGGGACCTGCGCACTTATTTCCTCCTCATTGGGATGGCCGCTAGCGCTCCTTCTACAAACCGCCATTTGTTGTTCAACATCCGCAAGATAAATGTCACCCATCCTATGTATTAGACATTGCGATTCTGTGCAGTTCAATGACCACAAGCGGAATCACCTGCGATGAAAAGAAGGCAGCGGTTTGGATGCAGTGGATATGTGCTGCCGATTACTGACCATGGGAACATAGCCTTAGGGTTATGGCATGTTCACTATCATCAATGGGAAAGGCCAGGTGATGCAAAGTTCCTTAGCGTCCTCTAACTTTGTGTCAAAAAAAAGAAGCCATGGGTTCTTCTAAGCAGATGCCTAGCACTCTGAAAATTAAAATGGTGGAGGCCTACAAAGCAGGAGAAGGCTTTAAAAGATAGTAAGGCATTTTCAATTTGCTCTTTCCTCGATTTGAAATGTGTTTTAGAAGTAGCAGTTAACAGGAACAGTGGAGGTCAAGATAAGGTCTGGAAGACCAAGCAAAATTTCAGTGAGAGCTGCTCATAGGATTGCTACAGAGGCAAATCAGAACCCCCGCTTGACTGCAAAAGACCTTCAGAAAGATTTAGCAGACTCTGGAGTTGTGGTACATTGTTCTAACTGCTCAAATATGGCCTTCATAAAAAAGTCATCAGAAGAAAACCTCTCCTGCATCCATACCATATAATTTAGGGTCAGAAGTATGCAAAATAACATTTAAACAAGCCTGATGCATTTTGTAAATAAGTCCTGTGCAATTATGAGGTTAAATAGAACTTTTTGGCCACAATGATCAAAGTTATGTGTGGCGGGAAAAGGGCAGAGAATTTCAGGAAATGAACATTTTGACAACCATTAAGCATGGGGTGGATCAATGATGTTTTGTGGTAGCAGTCAATGACACAAACCTTTTACAGGTAGAGGGAAGAATGCATTCAATTAAATTTCGACAAATTTTTGATGCAAACAACACCAACTGTATAAAAGCTAAAGTTGAAAAGAGGATGGCTTCTACAAATGGATAATGTCAAAATACTCAATAAACTACCTCAAAAGGTGCAAGCTGGATGTTTTACAATGGCCCTCACAGTTCCTTAATCTGAACATCATTGAAAATTGGTGGCTAGACCTCAAAATAGCAGTTCATGCAAAACGACCCAAGAATCTCACATAACTGGAAGAATTTTCAAAGAAGCATGGATGACAATGCCTCAAAGAAGAATTGAAAGACTCTTGGCTAGCTACAAAAAGCATTTACAAGCGGTGATACTTTCAAAAGGGGGTGCTACTAGATACTAAGCATGGAGGGTGCCCAAACTTTTGCATCTGCCCACTTTCCTTTTTGTAATTTTTCAAATACAAAAGATGAAAATATTTTTTTTTTGCCTAAAATACAAAGGATATGTATCATAAAAAAGTTTAGGCCTTTTACAAATCATTTCATCTTCAACTTGCTTAACTATTTTTTTTGAGGGGAAACAAGTTGTACTTTTGAACGACAAAATTGGTTTTAGCATGTCGTGTACTAGAAAATGGGAAAAAAATTCCAAGTGTGGTGAAATTGCAAAAAAAGTACAATCCCACACTTGTTTTTTGATTGGCTTTTTAACTAGGTTCACTAAATGCTAAAACTGACCTGCCATTATGATTTTCCAGGTCATTATGAGTTCATAGACACCAAACATGTCTAGGTCCTCTTTTATCTAAGTGGTGAAAACAAATTCCAAACTTTGCTAAAAAAAAATTGCGCCATTTTCCGATACCCGTAGCGTCTCCATTTTTCATGATCTGGGGTCGGGTGAGGACTTATTTTTTTGCGTGCTGAGCTGGCATTTTTATTGATAGCATTTTGGTGCAGATACGTTCTTTTGATCGCCCGTTATTGCGTTTCAATGCAATGTCGCGGCGACCAAAACAAAACATAATTCTGGCGTTTCAAATTTTTTTCTTGCTACGCCGTTTAGCAATCAGGTTAATCCTTTTTTTTATTGATAGATCGGGCGATTCTGAATGCGGCGATACCAAATATGTGTAGGTTTGATTTTTTTTCTTATTCATTTATTTCGAATGGGGCGAAAGGGGGAGATTTAAACTTTTATTTATTTTTTTTTTTTTTTCCACATTTTTTTTACTTTTTTTTTTACTTTTGCCATGCATCAGTAGCCTCCATGGGAGGCTGGAAGCTGGCACCACTCGATCGGCTCTGCTACATAGCAGCGATCATCAGATCACTGCTATGCAGCAAAAATTCAGGTGTGCTATGAGTGCCGACCACAGGGGGTGCTCACAGCAGGCCGGCATCAGTAACCATAGAGGTCTCAAGGACCTCTATGGTTACCATTCTGACGCATCGCTGACCCCCAATCATGTGACGGGGTGGGCGATGCGCTAATTTCCGGCCGCCCGGCCGGAAGCGTCGGTTGAATGCCGCTGTCCGTGTTTGACAGCGGCATTTAACTAGTTAATAGCGGCGGGTGAATCGCGATTTCACCAGCCGCTATTGCGGGCACATGTCAGCTGTTCACAACAGCTGACATGTCCCGGCTTTGATGCGGGCTCACCGCCGGAGCCCTGCATCAAAGCGCGGTATCTGACCTCGGATGTACTATCCCGTCCGAGGTCAGAAAGAGGTTAAGTTTCTTCCTTCCCTTTTTCCAATAGCCATACATGTTTTTCATTGTATTAAGTAGTACACGGGCTTGTTTTTTGTGGGACAGGTTTTATTTCAATGACACCATTCACTTTACTGCATTTTCAACAGCACTGTACATAGATTGTCACTAGAGAAGAGCAAATCAGTTCAAGGTGAGCTGAATTTTACACTAAAAATAAAATATTGGTTTCACCTATCTCCAGTTGTTTTGTGACTCACTTCAGGTGACTCCAGCAAGAGTTTATGAAAAGTCCAGTTGTCTGTTTTGGTCAAGATCTCATGATATCATGATATTGCATGAGGCCTAGTTACTGCGTTGCACATTACTCCCTGTCCCCAATGGGGCTCATAATTTACTTTCCCTATTTTTCACTCAGTGAAGTTCACAATTTACTGTCTCCATTTTTCACCCTAGTCCCTGCGCCTGTTCAAGTGGGGATCACAATTTACTTTCCCAATGTTTCACCCCTGTCTCCAGTGGATCTCAATATATGTTTTCCCTATTTAATATGAAGCCTATTGACGACTTACCGTATTTTTCCGACCATAAGACGCACTTTTTTCCCTCCAAATTTGGGAGGAAAGTGTGGGTGCGTCTTATGGTACGGATGTAGCATGTGGGGAGGGGGGCAGCAGTGAGTGGGATCGCACTGTTATCCCACTTCAGGATGTCCCCCCTGCCCAGAATCAGCGCTGGAGAAACCATGTGCTCCTGATGATTAAGTGCAGTGAATATTCATTAGCGGCTCCCCGCCCACCTATCAGCTGAGCGGTGAGCCTTGAGCAGGAAATGCTTAAGCAGGGACACACATGGCTTCTCCAGCGCTGATTCCTGCAGCAGCTGGGCAGGTCTGTGTGTCTGGGGGAGAGGAGGCAGCAGCAGGGGCCAAGGGAGAGAGGAGATGGCTGCATACCTGCCTGCCATGCCTGGGCTGGACGCTGAGTTCTGTGCAGGAGGACCTGTGATGATGTCAGGAGTGGGCGGGCTGGAGCATCACATGGCAGCTCAGAGCCCTCTCTCTTCTTGACATCATCACAGGTCCTTCAGACTCTCCAGTCTCCACTAGAATCTGCAGCTTCCTCATAACCTGTGCTGTGGAAAGGAAAGCAGTCATGGGATGCTCCAGCTTTAACCTCACCACAGTGTGGCTGGCTGCCACATTTAAGTGGTTAGTCTTTACAAAACACAATAAAGCACTCTGCCACTCCTTTGGTGAACTATAACTCCCAGCATGTCATAGGATCTGCAGGACATGCTGGGAGTTATAGTTCTCCCATGGGATTTTAAAGCCTCACTCCAGTGTTATTTTGCAGTGCTGGAGTGGTGCTTTAAATATAAGCCCTGTTCCCCCATTCTTATACTCACCCTCCAGCATCTTCATATAGTGCTTTACAGACACCGCACTGGTCCCGCAGCTTCCAACATAATAACATACTATTATATATAATAACACCACATATAATAGTATGTCATTTATGGTATTAAATATTTTACCACATTTTTTAGCTTCAAATATTTTTTTCCCTATTTTCCACCTCTAAAACCTGGGTGCGCCTTATAGTCCGGTGCGTCTTATAGTCCGAAAAATACGGTAGTTTATTTTTGCAGTGTGCCAAAAAATCCATGCAAACATAGGCAGAACCTACAAACGCCATGCAGATGTTGCCATTTGTTAGAGTCAAACCCAGGACCTAAGCGCTGCAATCAGCCATGCATGAGGTATCAGGGTCTGGGGCAGCATTTACAGCTTTGAATTGAACGTCAAATTAAGATGATGTGGGTGAGGGATTGCTGTTGGCCTGCTGTGCTGGGATCCCTAAAACCACATGAAACACCTCTACCTGCTTTCATGTTCAGTCACACTCACGTGATACAAATATCAGTTTCGTAGACTACTATTGTCAGAAAAATCTAAGGATAGTAACACGGGTAGTTGACTCGAAGGAAGTGGAGGCCTGCTGGTCTCAGAGACCTACTGCTACAGGCAACACACATGAAGGAGACCCAACCAGGAGACTACACATTTACAAAAATAGTGGCAGACACCAACAAAGTGGCATCAATTTCACCACAGAAGAAATAGAATAATAGAGACCAACACCTCTTACACTACAGCCAACTCAATACGGAGTGTTCACATTTCAAACAATTAGTGGCAGACACCACCAAAGTGGCATCAATTTTACCCTAGCAGAAATAGTATAATAGGGAGGCGACATAGTTTCCACGACAGCCAACCCGGCAGATGGACAAGAGGGAGTGTTCATATTTCCAAAAATTAGGGTCTGCCCCCACCGAATTGGCATCAATTTAAGCATGGTAGAAATAGTATTCTGAGGAGTGACATCTCTTCCACCACCTCCAATGCAGCAGATGGACACCCAACCAGGAGCGTTCACATTTCCAAAAATTAGGGCCTGACACCACCAAATTGGCATCAATTTTACAAGAGTAGAAATATTAGTATTAGTAATATTAATATGGGCGGCACGGTGCAATGGTTAGCACTGCAGCCTTGCAGCGCTGGAGTCCTGGGTTCAAACCCCACCAAGGACAACATCTGCAAAGAGTTTGTATGTTCTCTCCGTGTTTGCGTGGGTTTCCTCCGGGCACTCCGGTTTCCTCCCACATTCCAAAGACCTACTGATAGGGAATTTAGATTGTGAGCCCCATCGGGGACAGTGATGATAATGTGTGCAAAAAAATGTAAATCGCTGCGGAATATGTTAGCGCTATATAAAAATAAAGATTATTAAATATTATAATAGGGACCGGCACGTCTTCCACTACAGCGACCCAAAAGATGGAGACCCAATTAGGAGTCTTCAAATTTAAAATAAACAGGGGCAGACTCCAGCAAAGTGGCATTAACTTCACCAGAGTAGAAATAATCTAGTGAGGAGCGACAGGTCTTCCACTGGAGCCAACTTAGCAGATGGACACCCAGACAGGAGCATTGAAGTTCAATATGAAATCACTGCACTCACACAATGGAAAAAGTATGCTTCAGGTGAATGTTTATTAAAGGTGATGAGAGAAGCGACAGCTAGATGTTTCGACCGGTAAAACAGCCTTTATCATATGGTCGCCTTTTGAGTAAAGTGTCACCGAGTAGGTAGTATCACTGCTATACAGTATTTTGTATAGCGCAATGTCGGTCATTGGTGGCGCTGTGTGGGTAGCAGACACAGACAGAAGCATTCACATTTCCAAAAATTAGGGCCTGACACTACCGAATTGGCATCAATTTCACAAGAGTAGAAATAGTACAATAGGGACAGACATCTCCTCCACTACAGCAACCCAGAAGATGGAGACCCAGTCAGGAGTCTTTAAATTTAAAATAATTAGGGGCAGACTCCACCAAAGCAGCATGAACTTCACCAGAGTAGAAATAGTCTAGTGAGGAGCAACAGGTCTTCCACTACAGCCAACCCAGAAGGACACCCAACCAGGAGTGTACACATTTCCAAAAATTAGTGGCAGACAAAAATAAAGTGGCATCAATTTCAGCACAGTTGAAATAGTATAATGGGGAGCAACATCTCTTCCACTACAGCCAACCCAGCAGATGGACACCCAACCAGGACTGTACACATTTCCAAAAATTAGTGGCAGACACCAATAAAGTGGCAACAATTTCAGCACAGTAGAAATAGTATAATGGGGAGCAGCATCTCTTCCACTACAGCCAACCCATCATATACCCAACCAAGCGTGTTCACATTTCACAAAATTAGTGGTAGATACCAACAAATTGGCATCAATTTCACGAGAGTAGGATTAGTATAATAGGGACCGATACATCTTCCAGTACAGCCAACCCAGCAGATAGACAACCAACCAGGAGTTTTCATTCTTCAAAAAATGTGGGCCTGACACCACCGAAGTGTCATAAATTTCACAAAAGTTTAAATAGTATAATAGGGGCCAACACGTCTTCCACTACAGCTAACCCAGCAGATGTAGACCAACCATGACTGTTCACATTTTCACAAATTTGTGTTAACATCAGCAGTAGCAACAGTAGGCACAGAAGCCACACTAAAGATACCACAGAGTGCAGTTACGCAAGATCAATGCAGCACACTAAATATTTCAACATCGCCTAGTCTGTACAATCTGTAATTGGGGAGCAAAAGTCCATGGAGATCCATGACATTCTTCTTGATGAAAATTAGGTGTTCTACACTTTCAGAGGACAGCAGGCTGTGTTTATTCATCAGGATACCATCAGCAATGCTGAAGACACGATCTGAAAAAACACTGGCTGCTTGGCATAATAAAACCTCCAAGATGTAAGAGGCAAGCTTGGGCAACTCATCCATTTTTGAAGACCAAATGTGAAAGGGACCAAACTCTCCCTGATAGTATTGATATTCAGTTCTAGATACTCCTGCACCATCCTCTCCATTCATTCACTACGTGTCAGACTTGGACTCTGTTGTGCTGGTGCATGAGCTGGTATAAAAAAAAGGGTCAAAGGAATCACAGAAATTGCTTCCGCCACTAAGGCTACGTTCACATTAGCGTTCCGCTAATGTGCGTCGCTGTTGCGTCGGCGACGCAGCGGCGACGCGCCCCTATGTTTAACATGGGGGACGCGTGCGTTTTTTTTGTTGCGTTTTCCGACACGTGCGTCGTTTCCGACGCTAGCGTCGGACGCAAGAAAATGCAACAAGTTGCATTTTTCGTGCGTCCGATTTTCGTCAAAAAACGACGCACGCGTCGCAAAACGCAGCGTTTTTGCGTGCGTTTGCGCGCGTTTTTTTGTGCGTCGTGCGTTGCGTCGCCGACGCAGCACCGCGCAACGCTAATGTGAACGTAGCCTTACACTACTGCTGTTGCTAATGTTTTCCCATTGATGAAGTGACGTGCAGGAGGTTGGAAAGGTGTGATGCACACTGTGTGCCTCACTGTTGTCTTGGGGTAAACCTCTCTGAAGGGTGTGTAAAAGTGTGTTTTGATACTCCAGCATTCACGGCTCACTTTCCAGGGTGGGAAGCATCTGGCAAAATGTTGTCTTATAATCTGGATCTAACCGAGTGACATCCCAGTAGTCAGCACAATTTCGAATCGTAACAATACGGGGATTATGTTGCAGGGCTCTTCCATGATGTCAAAGCTCATGTTATGGTGGTGGCTGGGTAATACTGATGCATGTTTACTCCATCCCCTCCTGCCAACCATGAACAACAGAGAGGGGATGATTATTGTCACAGCTGTCGGGTGACCCGGGACCAGGGGCTCCTTCCCTGTCCCTAACGCTAGGGGGCACCCTAGCTCGCCCTGCTCCACAGGATACTTCACATTGTGAAGATGACGAGGCCTCAATCCTTATCTCCTGATTTAGCCCCCCATCTGTTCTCTTCCCCCACCAAGGGAAGAGGGGGCACTACTGTGCACCATAGTACACCAACCCAACAAATAAGGCAACACAGACAAGGGCTAACAGAAAACTTGAGGCATACAAAATATTCACTCACATGTAACAGAGGAATGCACTGGGGTGTGACGGTAGGGGAGTAAACCAAAACAGAGAAAGATAATGAATTACCACACATACAAACCAAGCAACAGTCACTAATAACTCCTTCAACTCTCCTCATATGTACTCTCCCACTGTTAGCCATGCAGCAAATGCTTGGTCTGACAAGGATTTGTAAGAGAGTCCAGATTATAAAGGGGAAGGGATTAGCAAACCAAGCTCAGCTGTGAACACAGGGATTTCCAATATGGTCAATTAACCCCTGTTCTGCCAGAAGAAATAAACACATTTAAAATAAAGGAGAAGTGCTTTTTCTCTGTGGTCTTCTGACATTACACTGTGGCGGTAACCTGTGACAGTAGCCCCTCTTCTAAGAGGGACCGCCATACCCTCAGGACCAAGCCTATCGGGGTGTGTCACGTGAAAAGCCCGGACCAGTCTAGCCGCGTGAACTTAAGATGCTGGTACCCACATCCTCTCCTCAGGACTGTACCCCCTTCAATGTACCAGATACAGCAGCAACTGATGAACAACACAAGAATCCAAGATCTTCGCAATCTGAAACTCCAAGTTTCTATCGACAATGACAGGAGACAGTGGTAGAGGTGATGGTACTGACGATAAACCTGGGACTGAGTTTTAAAGATGAAACCTTCAGCTTATTGTTCCTATAGGACAGCCACACCAAGTCATCAACACACAGGTACGGACCCATCAAACGTCTCCATTCAGCCACACTCTTATATTTGGATCCCATCTTCCTCAAATTATTTGTAACCCCCTGCCATATGGTCGTAATAGAAGATGAAAATCGTTGTTCTTCCGGTAATCTAGAAGGGTGGTTACTATTAAATGAACTAAACTGAGAATGGAACTCATATGCCCCAAAAAATGGGGACTCAGGATTCCTGACTGATTAGGTAACCCAAGCTTTCTGATTTTCAGATACAAAACACCTGAGGTACGTCTCTAGATTCTGGTTAACCCGTTCAGTCTGCCCATTAGACTGTGGGTGAAAAGCGGTAGAAAAAGACAAATGAATCCCCAGATGGGTGCAAAATGCCCCCCAAAACTTGGAGACAAGCTGCACCCCAGATCAGAAACAATACTGGTTTGGATCCCATGCAATCTAATTATTTCCCTGACGAAAATTTGCACCAAGGATTTGGCTTTTAGTAAAGCTGGTAAAGCGATAAAATGAGATATTTTGCTGAATCCATCTACCACCACCAATTTTACAGTATTGCCTTCCGACACGGGAAGATCTGTGTTAAAATCGACCGACAAGTGAGTCCATGGTTTTACTGGGAATCTCCAATGGTTGGAGAGCCCTCGACGGACGTGTATGAGAGGTTTTAGAATGCGCACAGACACTGCAGGCTGCTAAACACAAGAGGACATCCTGATGAGCACCTGGCCACCAAAAATGCAGAGTAAGCAGATCAGCGGTGGCTTTATTACTGGGGTGTCCAGCCAACAATGAATTGTGATGTTCGCTAAGGACTCTACGATGGAAATTAAAAGGTAAAAACAGTTTACCAAGTGGACAGGCAGCAGAAACGTCCCCCTGAGTGTCAACAACCTCTCTTTCAGGATCGGAGCATTTAGACACCATAACCACCCCTTTTTGAAGAATAGGTACTGATTCACACTTATCTCCTCCCCGGAAAGCAACAGGATGAGGCTTCTGCCTATATGTGACAAAAAAAGTTATAGATGTTAGATGTTTTGCCTATTCTAAACATACAAGATTCTTATGATCTGTGATTACTATAACTGGGTGAACCTCTCCCTCCAAAAAATGATACCACTCTTCAAAAGCCCATTTGATAGCCAAGAGTTCCCTGCTACCAATCTCATAATTTTTCTCAGCAGTTGACAGATTTTTAGAAAAATAAGCACATGGTTGCCATTTACCAAGAGATGCACCGTGTGACAATACAGTCACCACTCCCATCTCAGATGCATGGACCTCCACGATGGGCTGAGAGACGTTAGGCTGTATAAGAATCGGCGCAGGAGAAAAACACCTCTTCAATGTATTAAATGCCTTCCTGGCAGGACTGGACCACTTGGAGAAGTCAATCCCCTTGCTGGTCATATTTGTAAGAGGTTTGGCAACTACAGAAAAGTGCTTTATCAATTTACAGTAGTAGTTGGCGAAACCTAAAAACCTTTGTAACGCCTTCAAATCCTCAAGATGATCCCAATCCAATACCGCCAGGACTTTCGCTCGATACATGTGAAAACCGGTGGAAGACAACACATATCCTAGGAAACGGATCTACTCAACCGAGAACATACACTTCTCAGGTTTGACATATAATTTATTGTCTCGGAGTATACATAAGATCTACCTGACATGCACCTGATGTGACTCATGGTCAGGTGAATAAATTAATATGTCATCCAGATAGATAACCATGAATCTGCCTACCAGGTGACTAAAGATGTAATTTATAAAGTGTTGAAAGACAACGGATGGGTTCGTCAGCCCAAAAGGTATCACCAGATTCTCATAGTGTCCCTTGGGCGTATTGAACGCTGTTTTCCACTTTCCTCCTCTTTAATGCAGGTGAGATTATTTATACCCCCCTGAGGTCCATCTTAGAGAAGTATTTTGACCCTACAATTTGGATGAAGAGGTCTGGAATGAGAGGGATCGGATAAGGATCACAGACAATGATCGTATTGAGTTCACCGAAATCCAAGCAAGGGTGTAACCCCCTATCTTTTTTCTTTACAAAAAAGAACCCCGTGGCAATGGGGGATGAGGATGGTCTGATATGACCCTTAGCCAGGCTTTCTGCACTGTAGTCCTTCATAGCCTGCCTCTCTGGACCAGAGATATTATACACAGTCTGCTCTTGGGCAGCTTGGCACCAGAAACAAGATTAATGGCACAATCAAAAGGACGATGGGGAGGGAGTTGGCTCCCCTGCTCTGAGAACACATCCCCAAAATCTGACATAACTAGGCACAGACTGGGTATCCACCTTAGCAAACTGGGTACCCAAGCAGTGCACTTGACAATACCCACTCCATATTACTACTTCCTGAGTCTGACAATCTGCTACAGGACTGTGCAGAGGGACCAAGGGAAGTCCCAGTTGCACAGGCGAGGGCAGACCCTCTAGCACTTAACAGTCTAACACAGTGCTCCCCAACTCCGGTCCTCAAGAGCCACCAACAGGTCTTGTATTCAGGATTTCCTTAGTATTGCACAGGTGATGGAATTCTTGCATTTCCAGATAATGCAATTATCACTTGGGCAATACTAAGGAAATCCTGAAAACATGACCTGTTGGTTGCTCTTGAGGATTGGAGTTGGGGAACACTGGTCTAACACCTCAGTGTGCATGGCCCCCACCTAAAGCTGCAAGTCTCTGATGACTTGAATAAAATGCCCCTGTCTCAAGGGGGTGAAGTCATTGGCGACTATAGGTAAAGGTCTGGACAGAGTATGTGGGATGAGACCTTGGACCTGGACAAACCTAGCATCGATCAAAATAAACCCCGCACCATTGTGCAGAAATGCAGACATGTCCACCTTAAACCTACCCAGGTGAACTACAACTGGTAGGAAAAATTGTATATTTCACACGGAGGTGATGAGGGCACCCGGGCTGCTAACCTCCCTGCAATCCAAACCCGCTAGTTTTCCTGGCAGTTGTTTATCATGTGATCGGAAGGGACACGTGCCCACAAAATGGCCCTTTTTACCACAATTGAAACACACACGCCCCTGACGCTGGACAAAAGGTAATATACCAGAGTGATGTGCCACCACCACCTGCATGGGTTCCACAGTAGGCTCAGTGCTGACCTCCCTTTACCCTGGATCTCCCACACACAGAGGTGACTCCCTTTGTGTCACGCTGTAAGCGGTGATAAAGGGGCAGGACGGCGTACTGGGACCCGCACCTGTCCCTGCCACTATAATGGGGCCCTGGCTTTCCCTTATCTCAGGGGTACCTATGATGGTTAGGAGGCCTGAGCCGCCAACGTATCCCTGTCTCCTATGCCGGCCCTATCAGTGGCCCCCTCTCCCCCAAAGGAGGTGGACTGCACCAGTGTAACAATACAACAAATAACAGGGTATATAGACAAGGTAACTAAAAGTCTCAAAGTCACCAAATGCTCACACAACCACAGAGGAAACACAGAGAAGGGAAGAGAAGGAATAAACTAGGAAGGTATAACCCTGGCCAGTATACAATGGTTGACAGCACTTCACCCCAGTGACGCAGTTCGCATTCCCATGCGCTGATATCCCGGGTTCCTCTCACAAAGGCATACAGGTATGGCTCTTAAACATTGTACACATATCTACTGCATTATACCAAGTACATGTACATATGCTATGTTTGTACGTTTGCTCATGTGTATGAAAATACATTAACCCTTACCTCACTCCCCCAGATATAGTGTGACTACCCAGTTTTACCAGTATCACGTTGGATGTCTCCACTTAAGAATGTAGAATTCCTGCACTCCTTTATACACTACTGGCTGGAATATCCAAATAGACTCTCCCCAGTTCTTCTTGAATAGCTTTTTTCTTGACTTCCAAAAATGGTTTATTTTATTTAGTTATGTTTCTAAGGCTATATTCACACTTTGCGGATTTTGCTGCGGATCCGCAGCGGATTTGACCGCTGCGGATCCGCAGCAGTTTCCCATGAGTTTACATTACAATGTAAACCTATGGGAAACAAAAAACGCTGTGCACATGCTGCAGAAAAATCAGCGCGGAAACGCTGCGGATTACATTCCGCAGCATGTCACTTCTTTTCTGCGGATTTTCACCTGCTCCAATAGAAAACTGCAGATGAAAATCCGCAGAAGAAAACGCAGTAAAAACCGCGATGGGTTTTCACTGCGGATTTTGGAATTCTGCTGCGGAAAAATCCGCAGTGGAATCTGCAAAGTGTGAACATAGCCTAAGTCTTCTCTCTCCAGGGCCAGGGATACTAAAGCCAGGAACATATGATTGTTTAATTGTAAGACTTACGACTGTTGATAAGAATATTGTCACTATGATTGCGGTTTTTTGCAGTTTGCTGTACATTTAAATTATTTGTCTTACCAGTCAAATACATTACGTACTATTTTTTTCTGTATATCTCTTCTAGCTTCTGAAGAAGATCTGAATGCAGACCGAAAAAGTTCAAACTTATGTATGCAAAATAAATGGAACTTTTACTTTCAACTCTTTCTCATTTGAGTGCCAAGTCTTTTTTTATTATAGGTCTCTGGCGAAGACGGCGATCAACCCGTATCACCAGAGACATGGCTACCTTAACGGAGTCAGGAGTCTCATACAGAGCTAAGGCATCCTTCACCTTTACTGTGAGCCCCTCACAGAACTGACAACAGAGTGCGGTGTCCACCTCTGGAACTCAGAGCAATATTTCTCCAAAAGACGGTCTCCTTGCTGAAGTTGGCACAGTGTGGACTCAGCTAAGGAGATGCAGTCGGGGTTGTCATATATAAGGCCCAGTGCCAGAAAAAAATACCTCCACCATCTGAAGCGACAGAGTCAGATGGGAGAGAAAATGCCCACGCTTGGGGGTCCCCCGGGAGGAGGAAGATTACTATCCCCACCTGTTGCTCCTCTGTACCTGAGGAAACTGGACGTAACCTGAAGTATAGTCTACAGGCATCCTGAAAAACAGCAAACTTGTCAAGCCCCACAGAGAACCTGTCAGGCAACGCGACCTTGGGCTCCACTATGGATTGCTGTTTAGATGCGAGTCCTACACCAGATGTATCAGGGTGCTACATAATAACCATGTGTAAATCCGCCACATCCAGACTGAGCTGCTGCAGTTGCCCTGTCACAGCAGCTATTGGATCCACAATGGATCCGAAAAAATGGTTACGGTCAGAGCAAATGTCAAGACACAGCTGTCGGGTGACCCGGTGCTCCTTTCCTGTCCCTAACATTAGGGGGTTCCCTAGCTATGCTTCAAACAATTCCAAACTCTGATCTAGCCTGCTGCATCACATTTGTAAAAAATAAATATATCTTTTTTTATGTGCAACAGCTCTGCACACATAACAATTTCACTGCCACAAAATTACAATGTGGGATATGGCAGGCTGTATCACATTTAGCAACAGAAAAAAATATATTTTTATTAAATGTGCATGAGCTATATAGACAGCCTCATTTCGTAGCCAGAAAAGTACAACGTGGTATATGGCAGGCTGTATCATGTTTATCAACAGATTTTTTTTTTTATGAGCTATGCAGACAGTGGAATTTCACCGCCACTAAATAACAAAGTGAGATATGCTGGTGAGGCATGCTGAATCATGGTAGCAACTGACAAAAAAATATATTTTTTCATGGCCAACAGTTCAAATCGCAGAGCAATGTCACCACACCACTAAATGACAAGGTGAAAAAATAAGATTTAGAATGGTCTACTGGTGCATGGAACACGATAGAAGCAGCACACAATACACTTCTATGAAATGTGCCCTGCTGTCTTAGTCTGTGGACAAAAAATGTTACAAAAAAAATCTGCTGGAAGGTCCATTGGACACTAGCTATCTAAACTATGACTAAGGCTACGTTCAGACTAGCGTTGTGCTAGTGTGCGTCGGGCAACGCAGCGGCAACGCACGCGTCATGCGCCCCTATGTTTAACATGGGGGACGCATGCGTTTTTGTTTGTTGCGTTTTGCGACAAATGCGTCTTTTTTTTGCCGCAAGCGTCGGACGAAGAAAACGCAACAAGCTGCATTTTTCTTGCGTCCGATTTTCGGCAAAAAACGACGCACGCGTCGCAAAACGCAGCGTTTTTGCGTGCGTTTTGCCGCATTTTTGCGTGCGTTGCGTCGCCGATGCAGCGGCGCACAACGCTAGTCTGAACGTAGCCTTAGAAACAACCTAGCTAACTAGCTAAAATATAGCAGCAAACAGTCCCAAAACCAGGAGAAGCCTCTCTGCGCTGTTTATAGTGTCAAAATGGAGCTAAAACAAGGTGTCTGCTATTTATATAAAGAGGGACATTTGATTTCAGCAGCCAATGACACAAGATGTTGTGTCAGGACATTGTAGATGTTTCCTGCATACTGATTTGCTAGCCACAATGTGCACACATAAAGTTAGAAAAAAAAAAGTTTACAAGCTCGCCGCTCCTCTGAGCTCACCCCAATAAACAAGTGTCCCACGCGTATAATATACCACTATTATTGTAGCTAAAGTGCTCAAAATACTTTAGTAACATAGTAACATAGTTAGTAAGGCCGAAAAAAGACATTTGTCCATCCAGTTCAGCCTATATTCCATCATAATAAATCCCCAGATCTACGTCCTTCTACAGAACCTAATAATTGTATGATACAATATTGTTCTGCTCCAGGAAGACATCCAGGCCTCTCTTGAACCCCTCGACTGAGTTCGCCATCACCACCTCCTCAGGCAAGCAATTCCAGATTCTCACTGCCCTAACAGTAAAGAATCCTCTTCTATGTTGGTGGAAAAACCTTCTCTCCTCCAGACGCAAAGAATGCCCCCTTGTGCCCGTCACCTTCCTTGGTATAAACAGATCCTCAGCGAGATATTTGTATTGTCCCCTTATATACTTATACATGGTTATTAGATCGCCCCTCAGTCGTCTTTTTTCTAGACTAAATAATCCTAATTTCGCTAATCTATCTGGGTATTGTAGTTCTCCCATCCCCTTTATTAATTTTGTTGCCCTCCTTTGTACTCTCTCTAGTTCCATTATATCCTTCCTGAGCACTGGTGCCCAAAACTGGACACAGTACTCCATGTGCGGTCTAACTAGGGATTTGTACAGAGGCAGTATAATGCTCTCATCATGTGTATCCAGACCTCTTTTAATGCACCCCATGATCCTGTTTGCCTTGGCAGCTGCTGCCTGGCACTGGCTGCTCCAGGTAAGTTTATCATTAACTAGGATCCCCAAGTCCTTCTCCCTGTCAGATTTACCCAGTGGTTTCCCATTCAGTGTGTAATGGTGACATTGATTCCTTCTTCCCATGTGTATAACCTTACATTTATCATTGTTAAACCTCATCTGCCACCTTTCAGCCCAAGTTTCCAACTTATCCAGATCCATCTGTAGCAGAATACTATCTTCTCTTGTATTAACTGCTTTACATAGTTTTGTATCATCTGCAAATATCGATATTTTACTGTGTAAACCTTCTACCAGATCATTAATGAATATGTTGAAGAGAACAGGTCCCAATACTGACCCCTGCGGTACCCCACTGGTCACAGCGACCCAGTTAGAGACTATACCATTTATAACCACCCTCTGCTTTCTATCACTAAGCCAGTTACTAACCCATTTACACACAATTTCCCCCAGACCAAGCATTCTCATTTTGTGTACCAACCTCTTGTGCGGCACGGTATCAAACGCTTTGGAAAAATCGAGATATACCACGTCCAATGACTCACCGTGGTCCAGCCTATAGCTTACCTCTTCATAAAAACTGATTAGATTGGTTTGACAGGAGCGATTTCTCATAAACCCATGCTGATATGGAGTTAAACAGTTATTCTCATTGAGATAATCCAGAATAACATCCCTCAGAAACCCTTCAAATATTTTACCAACAATAGAGGTTAGACTTACTGGCCTATAATTTCCAGGTTCATTTTTAGAGCCCTTTTTGAATATTGGCACCACATTTGCTATGCGCCAATCCTGCGGAACAGACCCTGTCGCTATAGAGTCCCTAAAAATAAGAAATAATGGTTTATCTATTACATTACTTAGTTCTCTTAGTACTCGTGGGTGTATGCCATCCGGACCCGGAGATTTATCTATTTTAATCTTATTTAGCCGGTTTCGCACCTCTTCTTGGGTTAGATTGGTGACCCTTAATATAGGGTTTTCATTGTTTCTTGGGATTTCACCTAGCATTTCATTTTCCACCGTGAATACCGTGGAGAAGAAGGTGTTTAATATGTTAGCTTTTTCCTCGTCATCTACAACCATTCTTTCCTCACTATTTTTTAAGGGGCCTACATTTTCAGTTTTTATTCTTTTACTATTGATATAGTTGAAGAACAGTTTGGGATTAGTTTTACTCTCCTTAGCAATGTGCTTCTCTGTTTCCTTTTTGGCAGCTTTAATTAGTTTTTTAGATAAAGTATTTTTCTCCCTATAGTTTTTTAGAGCTTCAATGGTGCCATCCTGCTTTAGTAGTGCAAATGCTTTCTTTTTACTGTTAATTGCCTGTCTTACTTCTTTGTTTAGCCACATTGGGTTTTTCCTATTTCTAGTCCTTTTATTCCCACAAGGTATAAACCGCTTACACTGCCTATTTAGGATGTTCTTAAACATTTCCCATTTAGTGGCAATGCAAATTTTTTTCCCCACACTTGTTCCAGAATGTTTCCAATTTTGTAAAATTTTGCTTGTCTTTCCGATCATGAATCCGAATGTGCCATATTCGTGCTGATTTTATGTTTCACAATTGTTTTTTGAAAAAAATTTGCTCATCACTTCTTGCAATATTCAGAAAACCTCGATAATTGTTCAAGAATATTATACATTATACATTAGAACAAGATCTTTAAAGAATTAGGCAAATTAATTCCTCAATTGCTTTGCATCTTACATTAAGCCTCTCTAAAATATGTTTGGAAAAAAGCTGGTAACTATCCCCTACAATCGGTATTGTAATACAGATGCTTGATACTCATTGATTGTCTGTATTACAACCAATTCTTCAAATCTCAGCATAACATTCAAAGCAGCAAGAATCTGATTGCGATTGGATTCAGATCTCTCTGGTCTCACAGTAATTCAGTAACTCCAAATGAGAAAACCTACAAACTTTTTAAAAATTTCTTAGTCTATAAATGTTGCTGCCTAGTTTTCCAGAGACACCTAAATCGTGAAAATCCATATATTCTTATATAAATAATATTTGTGATTCGAATTATATCTTAGAGAGGGATTCGAATTAGCAAATAATAGAAAAAATGTGATTGTTCTCTCAATATATCCTGAATTTTGTATTGGATTTTTAAAAAATTAACTTAACTCGATTTCTTTTAACTCCTTAAGCCCCAGGCCATTTTCCATTTTTTGTTTTCGTTTTTTGCTCCCCTTCTTCCCAGAGCCATAACTTTTTTATTTTTTGGTCACGATGGCCATGTGAGGCCTTGTTTTTTGTGGAACAAGTTGTACTTTTGACCATTGGTTTTAGCATATCATGTACTGGAAAACGGGAAAAAAATAAAAAATATGTTGAAATTGCAAAAAAAAAGTTCAATTCCACAGTTGGTTTTGGGATTTTTTTTACCATGTTTACTAAATGCTAAAACTGACCTGCCATTATGATTCTCCAGGTCATTATGAGTTCATAGACACCAAACATGTCTAGGTTCTTTTTTATTTAAGTGGTGAAAAAAAATCCAAACTTTGGTAAAAAAAAAAAGGCACCACTTTCTGAGACCGGTAGCATTTCCATTTTTTTTGTGATTTGGGGCTGGGTGAGGGGTTATTTTTTTGTGCGCCATCTGACGTTTTTATTGAAACCATTTTGGTGTAGATACAACCTTTTAATTGCTCGTTATTGCATTTTATTGCACTGTAACGGTGATCAAAAAACCATAATTCTGGCGTTTTGACTTTTTTCTCGTTACGCCATTTAGCAATTCTTTTTTTAGATTGATAGATCGGGCGATTCTGAAAGCAGCGATACCAAATATGTGTATGTTTGATTTTTTATTGTTTTATTTTGACTGGGGTGAAAGGGGGGTGATTTGAACTTTTATTATATTTTTAATATTTTTACAAACATTTTTTTTAACTTTTTGCATGCTTCAATATTCTCCGTGGGAAACCAGAAACTGCAGTTGTCCGATTGGCTCTGCTACATACAGGCAATGATCAGATTGCCTGCATGTAGCAGAAATGCTCACTTGTAGTGATTAGCGAATATACTCGTTACTCGAGATTTCCCGAGCATGCTCGGGTGACCTCTGAGTATTTTTTAGTGCTCGGAGATTAAGTTTTCCTCAGCTGAATGATTTATATCTGTTAGCCAGCTTGATTACATGTGGGGATTCCCTAGCAACCAGGCAACCCCCACATGTACTTATGCTGGCTGTAAATCATTCAGCTGCGGCGATGAAAACTAAATCTCCAAGCACTAAAAAATACTCGGAGGTCACCAGAGCGTGCTCGGGAAATCTTGAGTAACGAGTATATTCGCTCATCACTACTCACTTGCTTTGAGCGCACTCATAGCAATCTGGCTATGACAACCATAGAGGTTTGTTGGAGACCTCTGTTTGTCCTTCCAACCCATCGGTTACCCGCAATCACGGGGCGGAGTCACCAATGGGTGGGATTTCCGGCTTCCCGTAATTGCGAGTTAAATATCGCTGTCAGAGATTGATTTAATTTCAAAACAGCTGACATGTCGGGAAAGATGCGGGCTCAGCACTGGAGGGAGCCAACATAGGAATATTATTATGCCCAACGTCGGAAAGGGGTTAAAGTAGTATTCCACGTAAAACATTTTACTTGCTCATTATGATTTGGTTCAGAAAAATAATAACATTAGCATTACTGAACCTCCACAAGTCTAGCGATACCTCTTCACTTATGCTTTCGATCTTTCTGCCTGTAGAAGTGACACCACATGTGACCACAGCAGCCAATCACTGGACCAAGTGTTGATTACGATTTTATCTTTTTCCCTAGTACAAGCTAACGGACATTGCTCACTTAAATTATGTTTTTACTATTTGTTTAGAAGTGTTACATGAATGAAGAGTAACCATAATAAACAATATTTATAATCTGAATTAAATCATCAATATTTAAGAAAGGATGTTTTTTTGTGCCACATAATATATAGAATTAAAAGTTCTAATTCTTTCCTCTGAAGTGTTTTGAGATGAACTTATAAATATACTGCTCACATGTAAATGATGACTACCTTGTAATTATAAAAATGGGCACAATGCAAACAAAATCACTGAGCAGTAATCGAGATATAATTATATAAATTATGCAATGTGCTAGATTTAAATTAGCGCTGTTCACTATAATAAGTAAACAAAATGGCTGTTCAGCAACAGCCAGTGATGCAATGATAATTTTTTTTTGTAACTTTTATAGCTTATTTTATTTAGAAAATCTGTTTAACTCCAAAGCTGTGTACAGGCTCACAGCCCATACACCTGTCTGTGCTCATACTTATGCAGGAGATGAGCACTTCCACCTGATGAGCTGCATGCCTCAGAGTGTGTTTTTCCCATGTGTGAGGGTCACAGGATTTGTACCACCACTTATGATTAGCACGTGATTGTCAGGGGAGGACATATTACTGGTGTCCGCCAGTGGGTCATATTATAAAATAAATTGACAAAAGTATTGAGCTACATCTACATTATATCTACAGGATCTTTCATGACCTCCCATTCTGAATCCATAGGCATTAATATAGAGTTGGTCCCTTCTTTGCAGCTAAAACAACTTCTTGGATGAGAGGCCAATGCTTGTAATCTCAATTTTAGTGTTATCATTATTATTAATATTATTATATTATTAAACATTTTTTATAGCGCCATTTATTCCATGGCGCTTTACATGTGAAAAAGGGGGCAAGTGTAAACAAATACAATAAACATGAGGAACAAACAAGGCACTATCAGGTACAGGAGGAGGGAGGACCCTGCCCGCGAGGGCTCACAGTCTGCAGGGGATGGGTGAGAATACACTAGGATAGGGTAGAGCTGGCTGTGCGGCGGTTCAATAGGTTGAGGATCACTGCAGGCTTGTCAGAATAAGTGAGTCTTTAGGTTCTTTTTGAAGGTTTCTATGGTAGGTGAGAGTCTGATGTGTTGGGGTAGAGAGTTCCAGAGTATTGGGGAAGCACGGGAGAAGTCTTGGATGAGGTTGTGGGAAGAAGAGATAACAGGGGAGTAGAGAAAGAGATCTTGTGAGGATCGAAGGTTGCGTGTAGGTAAGTACCGGGAGACCGTGTCACAGATGTATGGAGGAGACTGGTTGTGGATGGCTTTGAATGTCACAGTAAGGGCTTTGAACTGGAGTCTCTGGATGATAGGAAGCCAATGAAGGGCTTGGCATAGGGGAGAGGTTGAGGAATAGCGGGGAGATGGGTAGATTAGTCAGGTAGCAGAGTGAAGAATGGATTGGAGTGGTACCAGAGTGCTGGAGGGGAGGCCAGAGAGCAGGAGGTTGCAGTAGTCAAGGCAGGAGACAATAAGGGCATGCACTAGTGTTTTTGTGGTTTCGTGGTCAAGGAATGCGCGAAACCGGGAAATATTTTTGAGTTTGAGATGGCAGAAGGAGGAAAGGGCTTGGATATGTGGCTTGAAAGAGAAGGCAGAGTCGAGGATCACTCCGAGGCACCAAGCATGCGGGACTAGGGAAAGTGAGCAGCCATTGACATTGATGGATAGGTCTGGTAGAGGGGTAGAGTGAGATGGAGGAAAGATGATGAATTCTGTTTTGTCCATGTTCAGTTTTAGAAAGTGAGCAGAAAAGAAGGCCAAGATAGCAGACAGACAGTGTGGGAATTTGGTGAGTAAGGAGGTGAGGTCAGGCCGGATAGGTAGATCTGTATGTCATCGGCATAGAGATGATACTGCAAACCGTGGGATTCTATGAGCTGTCCCAGGCCGAAAGTGTAGATGGAGAAGAGTAGGGGTCCTAGAACTGAGCCTTGAGGAACACCAACAGACAAGGGTCGAGGTGAGGAAGTGGTGTGGCAGAGGGAGACACTGAAAGTTCAGTCTGTTAGATATGACGAGATCCAGGATAGGGCCAAGTCTGTGATGCCAAGAGATGATAGAATCTGTAGCAGGAGGGCGTGGTCCAAAGTGTCAATGGCAGAAGACAAGTCCAGGAGAAGGAGGACAGAGTAGTGTTGCTTGCTCTTTGTGGTTAGTAGGTCATTGGTGACTTTAGTTAGGGCAGTTTCAGTTGAGTGATGGGGTCAGAAGCTAGATTGTAACCGGTCAAAGAGGGAGCAGGAGGAGAGGAGGGAGGACAGTTCAAGATGGACATGCTGATTTAGTAGTTTTGAGGCATAAGGGAGAAGAGATATCGGGCGATAGCTAGACACAGAGGATGGGTCGAGGTAGGGCTTTTTGAGGATGAGTGTGAGCTTGGCATGTTTGAAGGATGAGGGGAAGACACCAGTTGAGAGTAAGAGGTTGAAGAGGTGTGTTAGAGTTGGGATGAAGACTGTGGCGAGGTTAGGGATGAGGTGGGACAGCAGCGGATCAAGCGTGCAAGTGGTGAGGTGTGATCTTGACAGAGGGTGGAGAGCTGATCTTCTGTCATGGTGGAGAAGCTGGTTTTGGAGGAACAGGGTTGAGCAGCTAAGAGGGGGCATTGGGCGCTGTGGGCCAAAGCTTTCTCAGATCGTATCGATCTTCTGTTTAAAGAAAGAGGCAAAGTCTTTAGTGCGCAAAGCATTGGGTGCACCACCAGACAGTGTGAGGTGCTCACAGTAAGGATTGGGTGCCAGATCGTGAGCTGTATTCCCCTTTGTGGACTGGCATGCGGCAGAGCACGTACCAGGTAGAGATTTCCATGGTGTTACCCTCACCCCACAGATTAATTGACTAAGGGTTCAACGAGTAAAACCAGAGACCGTTCGTTGCCTCCAGAAGCTTGTTCGTGTGTTGGCGGGAAACGCCTGAAGACGCCGTGCCAACCGATGCTGGAACTATAACCCTCATCGGACTGCCTGTGGCTGAGGAACATTGGAGTCACGATAAGTTTACTAACAAGACTGTTGTGTTATATTGCAATTCCATTTGTTAATTACCTGTTGTCTCTGTTGTGAATTCTGTTGTCGAAATCCCTCCTGTGGTCGTGAATGGTACTTCGGCGAGTTCTGTCTATGGGCTCCCTCTGGTGGCTATGAGTGAAGCTGCTGCTTCTGAGGTTCCTTACACAGGTGACGTGGTTTATCCTTTGGTTGGCTTCTCTATTTAACTCCACTCAGATCGTTACTCCATGCCAGCTGTCTATGTTTTAGCATTGGTTCAGTTCGCTCCTGGATCTGCCTGGTGACCTGTCTTCTCCTGCAGAAGCTAAGTTCCTTATTGTTATTTTTGCTCTTTGTTTCTTTGTCCAGCTGGTTATCCTGATTTTGTCTTGCTAGCTGGAAGCTCTGGGATGCAGAGTGGCACCCCCCGCACCGTGAGTCGGTGCGGAGGACCCTTTTGCACACTCTGCGTGGTCTTTTGTAGGTTTTTGTGCTGACCGCAAAGATTCCTTTCCTATCCTCTGTCTATTTAGTAAGTCTGGCCTCCCTTTGCTGAAACCTATTTCATTTCTGCGTTTGTGACTTTCATCTTTACTCACAGTCATTATATGTGGGGGGCTGCCTATTCCTTTGGGGAATTTCTCTGAGGCAAGGTAGGCTTTATTTTCTTCTCTAGGGCTAACTAGCTCTGAGGCTGTGACGAGGCGCCTAGGGAGCGTCAGGAGCGCTCCACGGCTATTTCTAGTGTGTGTGATAGGATTAGGGCTTGCGGTCAGCAGAGCTCCCACATCCCAGAGCTCGTCCTGTATGAATTTAACTATCAGGTCGGGTGCTCCTAACCACCAGGTCATAACATGTCTCCCTGCGAGGAGTTTTGTCAATTGTTATAAGTAAATTGCATTTTTTTTACCTTTGCTCTGCATTCTCTGCCTTCCTGCAGAAAAATGAAAAAAAAGACCAATAATGTGGTAAATAATAATATTTATTGAAGATATGCAACTACATGGGGTAGAGGGGGAACAAAATACAAAAGAAAGGGCACTATGCCAGGGGACGGCAAAGTTAATTACAAAATAATGTGGAAACACATGAGAATTGTATGAAATATTTGATCAAATGGCAAATTCATATAGCCGAATAATTATTCACATATATTAATACCATGGCCAAATATGGAATAATAATGTAACAGGTATATTCATATGCAGAGGTAGATAGATAAATAAAGTGCTAATGCAGACCTGCTAATGGCCACAGCAGCCACTACATAACCAAACAGAGGTGGACACAATTGTGTGCTAGAGACTTATGAGTCCCAAATGATGCCGCATAATTACCTGTTACTAATGTGAGAGACGTCCCCTAGATGCGCCCTGCCCACGGCATTCAGGTACCTGCTCACACTCCCTGCACAAGATTTGTGCTGATATTAATGACAGAGAAGGTTGGGAATCCTGCCATTACTGAGTCAGCAAAATGATAATGACTTTTCCATATCATGTGTCTCAGCACTTGGTTACTCCACTATGCAACTTTACATTATCTGCATGACATGGCTGAGTTGCTCTGGTTCGCAAAGTTTTCCGTTTTTCACTAGTACAACCCACAGCTGACATGTAAGGGGTAAAACAAATGTATGAACATACCGTACTTATTCTAGGGATGGCATCTTATTAAATGACTTTGCTCTTCAGAACAAGTCATTCTTTCACAA